>NC_090277.1:61619378-62219378 GCF_040414725.1 Anabrus simplex
TTTTTTTTCAGAAGTGCAGTGCTCACTACCTTGCAGCTGAGATCGAAAATGTTATTTGGACTTCAATACTGACTTGTTCTTGAGGTGCACTTCACCAGTGTGTATTGTTTAATTTTGTTAAAATAAGCCAGAGTATTGTATCATTTTTAAATTTCAACATCACTCTCTCTATTGTTTCAGGTAAGAATGGATCTTCCACTGGCTTGAAGTATCTCACCGTGAGTACAGAGGAACTCATCTCATTGTGTATGATTGATGTGAATATTGTCAAGAACGACACTTGAAGCATGATGCATGTGCTCCTTGAATAGAATGTTGGTTCCACCGTTTTTATATGTCACATATATTATATGCCTTCGAATTTCACACCGTATCTGAGTCATCTTAATGGGGATCGTTGAGCTCGGAATGTCTTATCACCCCCTTGTAAAGCATTTCGTATTCTTAAGAATTTAAATTAGTTTGCCGACCTCAGTGAAGTTCTTAAATTATGTTTATTTTCTTTTTAGTACTGTATAAAGGGACCAATTTCTATTAACTTTTGGCGTAGTTAATTTACAACTCAGTAGTTCATCAATATAACAAAACTAAAAAAATAACTCAAAAGGAAGACATTCATTAACAGATTATACTTCAAAGAGATAATATTCTTTCTTCTTTATATCCAACTAAGGAGCGCGATTGAACTTATTGAGCTGATGTCTTCTCCCTAGATCTCTTCATCTTCTCGCTGTGGCTTTTCTTGCGATCTACTGACCAAGTTTTGTTTGGTGGTAGTGCTTGGATGGTATGTAAAGCGGTGATTGTCGACTAATTTTCTGAACTTAGATCTGTCTAATAAAATGCCATCTGTGATGCCTATTTCCCGAAGATCTTTTCCAACTTCGAGCAGCCAATTGTTTTTAACTTTGAATGATAGTGCAAGGTTCAGTATTCTTTTGGTCAATCTCTGATTACTCATTCTGAGAAAATGTGTATAAAATTTCAAAAACCTTATCCGAAATGTGTCTGAGATTTTCTCTGAGTGTTGGGACATGTCATGAGATTCCACTATCATCCAAATTTCTCCTGTACAGACTGGTCCAAAAATTTTCTTTAAGACATCTTTAATCAATGATCTGCCCCCAATGATCAGTGTTTCAAACGCATATAGTGATTCAGGCTTGATTATAGTGTTATAATGCCTTAATTTTGCATTTCGGGATATAGATTTTTTAAATATATCTACTCCAAGTGCGTCTGTGCGCTCTTTCTAGTTTAGAGAACCATTCTTTGCTTCCTTCACGATTGAGTCCTGAAAACGGTACTATTCATTAAATACAGAATTACAAGTTTCTTTCTTCAGAAACATAATCATATTCTCCGTATGTTATCCTAAGAGGTTACTAAGAAGGGGCCCGACTCTTTGGCTGAGTGGTCAGCGTACTGGCCTTCGCTTCAGAGGATCTGGGTTCGATTCCCGGCCGGGTCGGGCATATTAAACTTAATTGGTTAATTCCAATGGCTTGGGAGCTGTGTGTGTGTGTGTGTGTGGCGTAATCAGCATTAGAAATCATCCTAAATAAGGCCCTCATCTTCACAGACATGAAGGTAGCCTAATAGGCCATCTACGAGGAAAGACCCGCACCAGGCCTCTCTGGAGGCAATACCCCATTATTATATACTAAGGGGCGAAAAGCCAAAGAATATGTACTCGCTTTCTTGTCTTCTTAGCGCAAAAGTATATCCGTGATTCTATGCATTTCCGTGTAGAGGAAATAATGTATGAGTGTGAAGTTCGATATCTTGCTTTCAGATCTCCAAGATGACCGGTGTGCTTTAAGTCTGCTTTAAGTACATTCAATGCCGGGGAAAAAATGCAACATCAATCAAGGGCTGTGTTTAGTTGCACCAGGGTATAATATGTGCATACTGAAGGGTTGTTGTGTTAGAAGTTCATTTGTTACGGACATCGGCGATCAGATAACCTGTCTGTTCGACTCTGGAGGTAGTAACTGTGCTGAGGTTAGAGGTGAATAGTGTTTGCAACATTCATTATAGGGTACAACAATGCTCCGCCGAAGCATACGTGCTCTTGTTGAACAAATGCATCCATTTGAACTGGGTCGCATTATGGGTCTGTGGGAAGCTGGATGGACGTATCGACGGATTGTTGGCCACAATGTGTTGGTGGTGTGTTCTGTGGATCATTCCCACACCCGCTGACTAGGCTCCGAACATCCACACGTTAAGATCGACGCATTGTGGAAGCAGCGGTGGCGGAATAAATCCGGTCACATGTTGCACCTGCTGTGTCACCAAGGACCATTAGGAACCGTCTGCTTGCAGCAGGATTGCGATCATGTGTATCTCTGGTCAGGATACCACTGACACCATGACACCGCCAAGAACGGCTACTTTGGTGTCTTAACCCTAGAACTGCGAACCGTCTTTATGGAATAAGGTGCACTGTTTCGTCAAGTGCGATCGTCTCTCTGAGAGACGGTGTCTTTCTTCCGCCGTAGATTTATAATTGATCACCAGATGGCAATAATATATATACCAGCTGAATACTTATACATTTATCTTCAATACTGAAAGTTTTTGAAACACAAGCATCGATATGGACAAGTTTATTTAGCTGTAGAAGTGAAAGTACTTTCACATGTTCTTAGAATCAAGATGACAGTCCGCTTTGTTGACGATTCTGAAATCAAGCGCTTGATTTTCGAAGATCTTAGTGACAATACTGATGGTGACAATGGTTATTGTTTTAATTCCGACAAGAAAATTAATCTTGAGAATAGTGAAAGTGTCAGCGAAGTACAAGGTGCTTCGGAAGTAATGGGAATTTCCGATGACCGGAATGATGTTCACGTCGGTGCAGGTTATGTTATTATTGGCAGTACGTCAATACTTAAAGAAACCAGCGAAGGGATAAGTGTGAACTGTTGATATTTTTGTAGATTGTTATAAGGAATTCGATCACAACACAGGAAAGAAGAAATTCACCTAAGAAAACTAAGATAATCTGTAGGTTCAAAATTCGTGAAAAGAACTCAAAATTAGTTTTGATGAAAATTTGAGTTTTATTTTGTAAACGAAATGAAAAGTGGATAACTGTGGAGGAATACGTAAGAAAATACTTGTTCATTTCAGAATATCATGTTTGAGAAATAAATTATCTATCACAAATTCCTTTATTCGCGCAAAATTTTTCAACAGTTACCTTTGTAAAAAAAAATTGAATTGCATTTTACAATAGTTAAAAATCGTGGCAATATTTTTCTTTATTTGTATTATCTTCATTTAGATCAGCCTTTTAGCTTTCTATTGGTATATAATATGGATTTATTAGGATTAATATGTGATTACAGGCATGATTTTATTTTCATGGTGTATGTTGAGAAAAATAACCGCAGCATTGGACAGAACAACCTCCAGCAGTTCTAGGGTTAAAAATGTCGAAAAGAGAGGGGAATGGCACTGTGTTGTCTTCAGTGACGAGAGTACGTTCTGTGTGTATGCAGGTGATGGACGTAGACGTGTACGGTGTAGACCTGGTGAGCGGCCTATTCCAGGTTCATTCGCCCATCTCAGGCTTCATGGTGTAGGAGACCATCAGGTACAACTCTCGGTCACAGTTTGTGTTTCTGCACGGTAACATAACCAGAGGTTGTTGTCC
Organism: Anabrus simplex; assembly: GCF_040414725.1. Lineage (NCBI taxonomy): Eukaryota > Metazoa > Arthropoda > Insecta > Orthoptera > Tettigoniidae > Anabrus > Anabrus simplex. The sequence continues at coordinate 61,623,043 of NC_090277.1, forward strand.
CCATGCTACTGCCATTTCACCGACAGGAATGTGATGTACTTTTTCAGCAGCACAATGCACGCCCACATACATCTGCTGTGATGCAACGTGCTGTACGTGGTGTACAACAACTGCCCTGGCCAGCAAGATCACCGGATCTTACGCCAATGGAACACGTATGGGACTTGATGAAGCGGGAACTTACGCGTTCTCACGAGTCTGCAAGAACCATTGCCGAACTGAATCAAAAGTACCAAGATGCTTGTGACAATCCATCGCAGGATGCCATTCATCACCTTTGTGGTTGTATGCATGCGCAATTCATGCCTGCATTGCCGTCAGAAAGGGGTACACTCTGTATTGATACAACAGCTTGGGCACCCTTCACTGTGACATGTGTGTTTCATTTGGTCGGAATTTGTAACAATACAATCCTGCAGCGATGAACTACCTGTCATATCGCTTGTGAATAAAATGACCTTCTCCTTGAGGATGCTGCTTGTTTTTCACCCAGAAGTGTACATATTAACGTGACATATTTATTATGAGAGCACAGATTAAGCAGGATGTTTGTAGTGTTGTTTTCCTCTTGGTGCGATATTTGCGCGAAGTCATTTTTTCCTATGCAGAGTTGGCTTATTTTACGCTGCTGGCCTCCGAGGCATAGCAGAGCAACATCGACCATGAAGACTGATCGTGTCAGATGGGTTGCATATCTCCATTAGTTATAAGGAGCTGGTTGACCACTATGTATATATACTCTACATTTCAAGAAAATTTTGTACTAGAATAGGTTTAATATGTAAACAGAAAATTCTTTTCAACTCTATGAAGATTCTCCCATCATAATATTGTGATTTGATAAGAGAATGTTCCGAGATTAAATAATTACAGTTTTGTTACAGTCTAAGAATGGTTGATATATTTCTTCCTTGCGATGCTGTGGGTTGTGGTTTCTGGACCAGGTGGTCCCTTATCTTCTCCACAGAGGGAGGATTATGACAATGCTCTCCTCTCGCTCGTCGCGATAAGAGACTGCTTTGTGACTACTCGAGACGGATGCGGCTAGGCCAGGCTTGGCTTCCCATGATCGCTGGCTCGGAACAGTCTGCTTGCCTCCCTCCTCCCGAGAAGAAAGATCTCCTCTACCATCAACCAAAAGACAGCCAGTTTTAATCAGGATAATCCGCTATACGAGATGATTCATAGAAGAGTTATAATTTAAGGCAATATATCTGAATGCATTTCTAAAAGTACTGTCATAATAAATAGATTATAATTTTCGGTACAGTAAAATCATGATTAACGGACTAGGGGTTGTCGATAAAATAGAAATTTCGTAAAATCGTGCATCTTAGGAACTGTACTCAGAATAAAGAAAACCGAAAACCGTCAGTTGTACCAATATACTTTAGTGGGAGCTGTTTTATAGAATATATATACTACAGTACAGAGAATTCAACTTGAAATGTATTCAAATTTCAGTTCCTTTCCGCTTGTTTATTGTTTCTTTGATAATTCATTGATAGATATTGTTGAAGATCTTCAAAATAAACAGTCACCTGAGACATGATGAGGAAACTAGTATAGCCTTTGTGTTATCTAACCGCCGAAAGTTCAGGACCCGATGAAACCACTACTATATTATTATACCTTCTTCGTTATGGTCTGCTTTATGACCGACTACTCCGTAGAACATCTTTATCAATATCCTCCTGGCTTAGTATTTAGTAGTTTGGGTCATATTCGTCAGAGTGTAGGCACTGTTCAACGTCATCTTCACTCCAGATATCACCATCCTGCTTCAAAGTTTCACGAACGTCGGAGGTTTCAAAACTCCGAAAATCGCATTCTGGTTTATTTCCGTTCAAATTTAATTTAATAGAGAAATGTACACTCAAGTTTGAGCATTAAATAAATTTCACATTTCAGTCTGTGCTATAGTCTGTAATTGTCCTGGTTCTTTTCGTGCAAGTTATGATGTGGTATCTACTACACTTCTGTCCACACAAAGTGCACTTACAATCTTCGTCTGGCTCATGGAACTTCTGGTTTACGCATATCTTGTGGTGAAACCCATGTATGGAGAGTCGTGTTATCATGTGGCGCTGTGTGTTGCACTCTCTAGTCCATCTATCGTCCGTCATCGCTGGTGAGGTGCAGAAGTCTAGATCAATTTCACTTTTCTTCCTTTCCCTGGTGTTCACTAGTGCCCTGCTTGCTTCCGTTGATTGTAGGTAGAATTGTGATCGTATGTCTTCTATGAAATACGTCTCCCGCATCATTTCGTATACCATCCGGGATGGCGCTGTCTTTCCGACTCGGTAATCCTCTTCATGAACATTGCTTTTATTCTTTCTATTCTCATCAGGTCTCCGATCCACAGCCTTTCCCACACGATCTCAATTCCATTCAAATATTAATTTATAAAATTACTTTCATGATCTGTATTAATTTTTCTAGTTATATGCCTTGAATCAAACGTTTACTGTATTTAACAATACTTAAAGTATATTAGCAAATTAGTTATATTACTACAAGTAATGTAGTCATGTAAGCAATACTTAGTCGAACTGTAAGGATGTGTAAAGGTAGACAGAATAATTAAAATATACATTAATTAGTGAAATACATTCAGGTGCAGTAGAACCTTAGAACTTAGTACCTGAGAACCAAGAGCTCTATAGCCGTAGAAATTTCCGAAACCTCCCAAGAGACTGAGCTGGGGATTCAAAACTCTGGATCAGAAACAAAGCATTCAGCAATACTCACCATTGCTGGATGCAGCAATGAGAATAATTTTTTTCTTTTGACATAGGCTGGCGTTCATCTGAACATTTTCGTTGCGAAATTAGGGATACACAGTGTGTGACGTGATGTTACATAGCAACGGTGCAGGTTGTGTTTTGAAGTATTGAATGATGGCCGTGGTTGAGAGACATTTTATCGAACAGGTGGGCTACAGATGGTCAATGTAATATTGTTCGCTATGGTGAGAAGTATTGATGGATGCCCGTGACTCGGAGACATACAGAAGGCTCTTTTATCACAGAGGCTTCATCACATCATACTGATGAAAACTAATTATTACATTTGTGGTAGTTTCATAGTCAGTTTCCCCCTTTCATTGCACTGAATCCTACTTCTTCGACTCCAAAGTCCGTACAGATATCTCCCTAAAACTATTCGTTAGATCAGGCCCTCTCAGGGTGCATGTGCCTGGTGCCTCCACTATGCACGGTGCAAAAGACGACTTCGCTTGGTTGACCAGAGTGCAGGCCCCCACTCCTCGATTTGGAGCAATAGGGCTGCCTCTCTCTGTTCCCACGCCTGTCCCGCTCGCTCCCCCTGTCTCCCTCTTCCTCACTTGCTCCGTAGCATTCCAAATCCGAGCCGAGTTGAGCCGAGCTTAGCCGAGTAGCCCGGAGACGAAGCGTTGGTCCGAGCCGAGCCGAGTGGAACCGATGCACTGTGCACAGGAACTCTGCGCCGCTATTTGCACGCGTGAGATTTTGGGCGTTTGAGAGACCCTGCGTTAGATGGAAAAAAATAATCTTTATAAATTCGACTTTAATTTATTGAAATAAATATTTATGGTAATTTGTTTTTCCAAAGTGAGATGTTACACGACTATTTGATATTTATGTTCTGAGTCGCACTGGCACGGACCCCTCTTATGGAGACGGTGGGTCAAGACTGGGCCTGGTGTGGGGAGGTAACGATCGTGGCGTTATTTAAGGTACAGTGGAGTTCGAACCCACCATCTCCAGAATTCGAGCTCCCAGCCACGTGAACCGAACCGCAAATATCCAATTCACTCGCTAAATGAGAATCTCATTGCACTAATGTGTGACAGATCGGACATTGCATTCACTGCAATGTATGTTGCGTACTTTTTTTCGAGAGAGATGATATTAATGGAGTAATTTGACATTTTCTCTTTTAGCGCTATTAATATTGTTATGCCACTTTATACCAGCCAAATAATATACAGCCTAGCGCAGAATCCCTCAATCGCTGAACTTAAATGCCAAGATATGGGAATTCTGTTGAACCGTTCTCCCGTCGCGCCATAACAATCAAGCAGACAGACAGACAAAAGTACACCCGTGTCCACCATGGCTTAGCCTGAAATCCAAAACTAGTCTGCGGTTTCCACTATGGCACTCAACGTGTTGTCTTGGAAATGCTGATTTTCACTTCATACTTATATACACAGACACACACATAGTACGTACTATCTGATTTACCAGTGCTTCGCTCCGGAATTCTACATTGTATGCAGAGTTCTTATACAGAGATTAGGTAGTGTACACATAGTGAGCAAGATTGTATTAAATTGTATACTGTAGCTCTTAACGTTACCCTAGAAACGCGATGAGGAAGTCACCAAACGTCTTTTCTCATATGAAGGCTATGTTAGGGAATTTTCATTGTAATGGTAGGCCCTCTTGCCTTCCATCAGTCACAGTCACGTTGGGGAGTATTCATTATAATGGCACACACTCACTCTCCGCCTACCCTTTTACATCCTCAGAAAGGCTGTGTTAGTGGTTTTTCCAACTGAAATCAGCATAGATCAGTAGAATGACGCCAGTAGGAAGGTCGCGATTAAAATCAATGCTATCATATGAAATATTCCATCAAATTAAAAACCACACATTTTCTCACTTTTAACGAACAGTACTAAGCTGCCGATCTAACAGGCCAAAGTTCCAGAGTTGGAATGACCAGGCCGCAGACAGCCGTGAGCACTCTTTAATTTCGGGTGGGTGGGGGAAGGGGATCTGAAGGCGGGGGAATGGCGAATAGTGTATAGTCCCAGGCAAAAGCTATGCCCTCTTACTCAACTATTTAATAGGAGTACCCGATGAGTCGGAAAATCTCAATTTACTACACTGGCGGCGGAAAAATCTATCTGACTTGGAGACAAACTTTTCTTCGAATCGACAGGAGAAACTCCCTCTTCACTGTTATTTTGGAATAAAGTGAATGCAGAATTTAATAAAAGTGAATGGGAAGAAGCTTTCCTTATAAAACGGCTCTTTTCAGGGTTGAATTTTGAGTTATATAATGAACTGTGGTGCTATAATTTGGATAAGGTCTAAATTGCAATTCTAAACCGTGTCATGCTACTACTAATACTGCTACTAAGTGAGCCTCTGCCTTAAGTGTGCACACGGCTCATTTAAAACAACGCGTCAGAGTAGGGATCGAATAGCTGGATTACTATGACGAACCAGTGTGTTACGTACCAGCAGTATCAGAAAATGAATGAAACAGGGAAAAGGCATCCTAAATAAAAAAGTTTCTAAGTTCTCAGCTATTTCCCGCCAATATTCAGTCAGGCTGTTATACTCAGTACGCAGCGGTAATCCCATCTATGGGAGTTGAGTGACAGCATAAGAGACAATGAACATCACAACAAACAATTGTAAATGTAATGCTATTGTTGATCAATGTTATACGCTTTCGATATTGTAGGCCTTCACATTTAGTTTTCTTTCGACTCTGAAATACCACTCTTATCATAGTCGGTGCGGTAAAACTGAATAAAATATAAATGATCCGAAATTGTATTCTCGGTAACTTTTGTTATGTAGTAACAATAACACAGCTATTTGAAAATTACATTTTAGGCATCTGCCCCTAAACTACAGTTTCATCCAGGGTGAATAAAATGGTTTATAGCTTCGACTGTAGTTTCTTATCCTTGACTCTATATACCGATTTTCATTAAATTCTCTTAATCCATTTTCTCACGGCTCCGCATTGATAAGGACTTAACAACAAAAATACAATTCTTGAATATCTGTGTTATCATAGCCGGCATGGTAAAAATGCATAAGGCATAAATGATCGGAAACTTAATTCTATGTAACTTTAGTTATACAGTATTTATCGATAGGACCACTAATAATGTAAATATTTGAGAATTGAATTTTAGGCCTTCCCCTAAACTACTATTTCACTTAGCGTAAATAAAAAATGTATAACCTAGATTGTAGTGGGTCATCCACCGACTTTACGTACCTATTTTCATTGAATTCTCTTCAGCCGTTTTCTCGTGATGCGTGTACATACATACATACATACATACATACATACATACATATATACATATATACATACATACATACATACATACATACATACATACATACATATATATAGACGTCTAGGACATTTAAAACAGCCTACCGTAAATTCCTCCAGAGTACATACAGTTGACTCGAATGAATGTAAGAGTAAATGACGTGTGAATGAAACTAAAAATGACGTACTAGATTTAAGTTCTTAGGCTATCCCATTTACATTCTTACTACTCTCATTTAAGGCTATAGACTGTTCATAGAAATAGACTACATAGTAACATTGATTTTAGTTCACTTAGATCGTAACATACTAGTTAATTTATTTTAGCCTTATATTTGAATAAGTTTTCTTTAAGCTAGTTGTAGATATATTCTTTAGGTTATAAGTAGATATTTTTTTGTTATTATCCACTCTCTATTTATCCTATAATTTTTCATCAGTAGTAACCTTAATTAATTGTATTATTGTAATTCCTTATCTGACATACATATCTCAATAACAGTAATTGATTACAATGATACTTTAGATTAATACTGTAAGAATAAAAAATGTATGTAGTTAAGTGTAAGAGAGGGCCAAGAGCCCTAACTTCGCCACTTAATAAAGACACAAATAAATAAATAAATAAATAAATAAATAAATAAATAAATAAATAGATAAATAGATAAATAGATAAATAAATAAATAAATAAATAAATAAATAAATAAATAAATAAAAACAGACAGAAATTACGGAAAAGTAAAATGTGCGTTTCCTTGTTACTGTGGACATAACCGATACAGAAATACCATTATTTTCAAATTCTGAGCAATGTACAGATAAATCTCTTTCTGTGTGAGTTAGGCAATTACTCTCTCTCTCTCTCTCTCTCTCTCTATATATATATATATATATATATAATGTCGGATAGATAATGAGCCCAAAGGTTTGTTGGATCGAATAGTATATTCCTTCGCAGGAATCTTTGTCCGTGCTGCTGTGATTCTCTAGTTTTATAACCTAGCGGTACATTTATTCGTGTTCACGACTCTGATGTTAAGGATTGACTTTAATGTCTCTCCCTTCCAACACTTTTATGGGCCACGTTACATCGTGCGTGAAAACACTCAAGACAAACACAAGTTTACTGCGGACAGATAAAAATGTTCCTCAACGAAACTTTCTTTCTAACCAAAAACGTTCTGTGTGAGTTAGGCAATTACTCTGATTAACTGTGATGTCATAAGCAATGAGGTGACGTTTTGTCTCGTGGAGAAGATTGATGACAAATTTGACACTGATTTGCTCACTGAGTTGTCTGACATACAATAAAATCCTCGTAAGCATATTCATTACCGTAAAATGGTAGGATTCGCTATGTGATTGCACTATCTCAATGAGAGGATGCAGATCTATATCGTCTTATTATTGTGTACTTCTATGGCTGTTAGGAATCATCCCGCCACATCACAAAACCTCAACAGTTCAGGTGTGTTGTCCAGCAAACTGTCTCTAACGCATATTTGGACCTTGTTTTCTGTGACTAAGTATATTACCTGGACACAAATCCTGGACGTGTTAAGGACAATAATAATGGTGTCCGTCCTCCATAGAGTCCTTGTGCAGGTCTTTCGAGCAGATCCCCTTAGGGCGACTTGCGCGTCAGCGAGAACGGGCCCCTACATGGGATAATTCTAACGATGAAGAGGGCAGAATTACCCAGTCTCCGTGCCAGATGAATGAACCAATGAAAGATAAAATCCCCTACCCGGCCAGAAATCGATCCCACAACGCTTGGACCAAAGAACAGCATGTTAATCATTTAGCTAAGGAGCTGGACTTTAATGTGATGTTTCCCGAGTTATCATAATCATTTGGATCGCCGAACTTCCTAGGGAGATGGCGTCCTAAGAAGAAGAAGAAACCATAGGCTCAAAATTAACAACCTATTTCAATTAGTTCATCTGCAGGCTTGCAGATGCCAGCAAAGACTTGGGAAAAAGGATGCGAGCTGCTCGACTAAGTGGTATGTTCCGAGCTGTCAGTGGAAAGAAAGCGTGGAATGGCATGTGAAGAAGAATAAGTTTGAGTGGTGTCTTTAAAAGAAACGATCACAATATGAAGATAAAATTGGAATTAAAGAGGAAAAATTGGGGCAAACATTCGTTTATACTAAGGGGAGTTAGGGATTGGAATAACATACCAAGGGAGATGTTCAATAAATTTCCAATTTCTTTGCAGTCATTTAAGAAAAGGCAGGGAAATCAACAGATAGGGAATCTTCCACCTGACCTAAATTCTAAATATGAACAGCATTTGTAATTTTATTTTCACTGTTCCCGGTACTGCCAGAAATTTAAGAATGGCAGGAGGGCTGGTATGTGGTTGAAATGGTACATGCAGCTCACCTCCAATGGGGGTGTGCCTGAAAAGAGCTGCAACCCCTCGGGATGAGGACACGAGTTTACGTTTTTTTTACTGTGCTCATATTCAAAGTGCCAGTGGATTACCTAATTAAAATATGAGAAAAATACTCTATTTTAATATCACAGGAAAGCACTGTGGGTATGTATTTTCTTTACGTCTATGAGTACAACTCAGAGTTTCGCTAGTGTGTTGCACCATCAGTTGGTACATTTGTCTTGATAGAGTGTCTCAGTTATATTGTATCGTGATGCAAACCAGCAGCTCTGTAGAAGCCTCAGAGTCTTAGCTGCTAAAGAGGTCTTAGCGTGCATGATCACGACAATTGACGAACCAATGGCCAAACTGAATGAACGTCGCGACGCCCAGAGACGCCTCTAATTATGACTCGAGCGGTTGCACCCGCATCTTGCAGGGAGAGGGAGAGATTCAATCTTCATCAAACAGCGATAGTAGCGTTTCATCTCACTGTAATACTGGAATAGTACGTAACGGATTGGACTTAATGATTTATGCTGCGTACAGACACAAATACAATGTATATGACTTGATATTACTCCTCCATAGGACCTGAATAAACAAATACATATCCTCTTTGTCAAACGAAATGAATTTAACATCAGTCTGTTTTCATATCCACTTTGTTGCTTTAGAGAAAAAGGTGGGTGATTCCGAATATCTCCTTCATAAGTTGGTAATAACAGACATGAAGGTAGCGAGAATGATTAGCCTATTTGTCTGTTAGAAATAGGTGGAAGCAATTGCGGGAGTTTACTGTTAATAAGCCAACGACCGTAGCCGTGTTGAAACACCGGAACTCGTGAGATCTCCGAAGTTAAGCAACATTGGGCGTGGTGAAGATTTGGATGGGTTACCACGCGCTGTTGGTGGGGGGGGGGGGGGTAAGGGAATGGAGGAGCGGAAAGGAACTGGCCAATCTACCGTACGTAAACTCCAGCTCAGGCACACCTCTGCGGAGGTTCGGACCTGCCTTTGGGCAGAATAAACCCTTACCTACTCTTAACAACGAGGTAAGGACAAACTTAGGAATGAACTCGATGGATGAAGCCGAGTTTATAAAGTGGCTTTAGTGATGGTGACATGTAAGGTGACAGGATCTGAGTTTTCGAGTTGGTTTCGAAGCTGAAGTTCCTGTTAATTTTGGTTCTTGAATATAACATTATTTGATTTGGTTCCCGTCAATTTAGGTGCCTGGAATTGTAGAGATATAGATAAGTAATAATAATTATTATTATGATAATAGCCCAGATGTTTATGCAGTAATTAGGCAGAATGCAAAGTAATTTGGCTAGTAGGAGGAGTGGTCTAACCGCTGTTCCGTAATGTAGCGAGAGTAGCGTAAACTATAGGGGTTATTATAGAACATACTCCTTATGCTTATGCAAACCTCATAGCAGAACTGTTAAGCGGTCAAGACCGCGGTTACATGTTACTGCCCAACCATCTGACCTCTGATTATCATATTAATTAGTACTGATATTTCTCTGCATTACCGATGTTTTGCAGAAAACCAATTTGGGAAAGTGTTCAAGCTTTCCTGAAAAGTCAACTGCCTGCTCTGAATCCTTTCACAGAAAAGAGAATGGACACTTTTACGGTTTATACTCCAATGTATTCCGATTTACAGATATCCTCAAGAAAATTCAGTGCAACATTTCATCCAATTAAGATGAAAATTAAAGTTAGGTCCAAGATCTGCTGAAAAATATTATGTGAAGATGTGGATTTTTTTTGCTAGGGGCTTTACTTCGCACCGACACAGATAGCTCTTATGGCGACGATGGTATAGGAAAGGCCTAGGAGTTGGAAGGAACCGGCCGTGCCCTTAATTAAGGTACAGCCCCAGCATTTTCCTGGTGTGAAAATGGGAAACCACGGAAAACCATCTTCAGGGCTGCCGATAAAGATGTGGATTGAGAGGCAGTATAACCAGGTGTAATTTCTCCCAACGGGTCTGTTTTAAATTTCTACTGTCCTCGATTCAAACGTAATAACGTTAGATTCTAGTTTATTTTAATGTATAAAATATTTTATACCTCCAAAGAGGGAAATTAATTTTGATTCTGCGGTAGCATTCCTTAGTTTGTCAGAAAAGTGGTGTTTACTGGGGAGACGAGTCTTGTACTGATCCTCCAACAGTCTGGGAACCAACTTGAATGTCTCCTCGAAAATGGTTGGAAAATCAACTCATTTATAGCCGAATGGATAAGGATAGTTGTGGTAGGAGAATAATGGACTCGGCTATGATGGTGGTGGGGTGGTGAGAAAAGCAGATGACCAAGCAATACGATTCTCGTAATTCTGAGCTAGCATGGCGGTTTCGAATCCTACCCTCATACACAGAGGTATTGAGTAGAAAACCGTAAATGACACTACAGCCCTTGAAGGACCTTGGCCTACCAAGGGACAGCTTCTCAGCGCGAAGGCCTGCAGATTACGAGGTGTCATGTAGTCAGCACGACGAATCCTCTCGGCCGTTATTCTTGGATTTCTAGACTGGGGCCGCTATTTCACCGCTAGATAGCTCCTCAGTTCTAATCACGTAGGCTGAGTGGACCTCGAACCAACTCTCAGGTCCAGGTAAAATGCCTGACCTGGCCAGGAATTGAACCCGGGGCCTGCGGGTAAGAGGAAGACACGCTACCCCTAAATCACGGGACCTGCATATTGAGTAGATAAACCTGGCTAAAAATTGAAATAAAGTATGTTAACTGACAACGGATGAAACTCTCCTTTCTTCTTATTACTGAGCTCGATACCTGCAGTCGCTTAAGTGCAGCCAATATCCACTAATCGGGAGATAGTGGATTCCACCCCCACGGCCGCTTCCTTCCCACTCCTAGCGGCGTAAAGCCACTTGTCTTATTCTTTTTTCCTGCCTTGTCCATTACGTGGGGTTGGCGACATGAAGAGACGTTCCCATAGCCTCCTCTCCTATGCATCCTCGGCGATCTCTCCTGTATTAATTTTGATCTTCTAAACCAAGGTCTGTTTAGGCCTTCCGATGCCTCTTCCTTCTCCCCTCTGCTCCAAAGTTAGGATCCTGAACTCTGTTGATTTAATCTTGCTTAGTTACTTATACTCAAGAGCACATGAGGTAAGGTCTACAAATGAAAATTGGATTGCCGAATTATTGGACACGAGGTGATATTATTTCTTACATTCGAGGTAAACCTGTAGGTACTACGTGTTAACAATCAATTTCATTTTTATGTCTAGATTTTATTCGTCTGCCAGCTTTGATATCCTGCCAATATATCTCAAAGTCATGGATTAGTGCTTTATTTCGCACCCCTGTCAGAAGATCCCTTCGTTTTCTGCCCTCGGGATCCAATTCAACCCCCTGACAGCTTTGAACAACCGTCTCAATCCAACACTGTTACTGATCTTAGTTTGTGAGATGCCTATATGTCTCAGATCTTTTTTCACATTTTTATAGCCATCTCTACGTTGTTACTTTTGGCCCTATCTTAGTCTGTCGTCTGTCGTATGGAAGATGTGCCCTTAGGAAACCAATCCTTTCTTGTTTGTAATAGAATATATTTTTCTCTATAACTCCTTATTTATTCTGAACTATACAAGACCGTCTACCCATCTCTTGTATAAAATCCTTCGTAATATCGTTCGTTGTCTTTTTGCTAGCTAGACTATTTGTCCCAACCAGTCGGGAGTCTCTGATGCAAATAATTCTGGAATCTATTAGCTTTAATTATGAGTATTTTATTTGTAATTTGAATTTAAATCCAACCGGAAGCTTGTTTTTCTGACGTTCAACATTTATTCTTTGTACAGTATATGCACAGTGGTATGGCACAGCCAAAAATCGTGGTCACTTTCACAAATCCCTAGTAACGAGACTCCCTGTCGGTGAAGGATCACTGCGGAGACACGGAACTAAGAACTAATAGCTGTTATCTGCTACGTGTTGTGGAGTAAAAGTTGTGTATAATGCGTCCCTTGTAGAGGTTGTGTTTGGCGAGCTGTGTTGTGCGCCCGCATAAATCATAGGAGACACTTTTCTTGGGGGTCCATAGGGCAACTCTCTTTTTCTTGTCGCCGTGTCTTGCAGTGATAGGGCACGCGCTTGTGATAATAAAGCCTGGACCCACCTGGACGCGCATACGGGTCACTTCATTAAGCTCTGCTGGACCCAGAACCTGTCAGCCTGCAGTGATGAATGGCTGCAAACAGCAGAGCAGGCGCCTTTGAGCTAGGCCGTCCCGCGATACTTCCTTCTCCTAATACCCTCTCCCCCTCATACTTCACATTTTGCACCGTGAAAACTCAAGTCATACCCTTAGATTTACACCATTTTTAATTATTGTAATGAATTTGATCCATGAATAAATAAGGACACTGGGTACTCCTTAGTACGCGAATTTTAAAAATTAACATAATGGTACATCATTATATTCAGTAATTTCTATTTTAATGTTAAGGCTATGGTTCAGAATCTCATAACTAGGGTCCGGATTTTTAGGTTTTAACCTATTTTTCCTCGCTATTTAACTAAACGATTTCAAGATATACTCGTTTCACATTTCCTGAAGCAAAATATGTGAATTTCATTTTGCCTAAAAATACCTAAGCAGCCGTTTTTCTTTCTTCAAATGAAGAATGTTATTTTCCCATTGAAATTTACCGTAAAGTTATTTCCATCACTGCTTTAAGCTTTAGAACTGATATATGTCAGGTTACCACCATTAATTAAAGCCTTCCATTGCATATGTGACAAATAGCGTCACTGTGATGCAGCTGATAGATGGTCAGGTAGAACGTAAGGGGGTGGTCTCCAGTCGTCCACAGAGAGTACAGTGGACAGTTGGTGAATGACTGTTGCAGTACGTTCTGAACCTTAACAGCGAAACAACGCCTAAATTTGAAAATGGATTGCTATAGATCGAAACTTTACTACGGATGGTCGGGTAGTCTTCTTTTAGTTATGCTCCAAGCAAATAAGGTCCCCGCAACTAACCTGGAAACTGTCTTGCCATATCGTAGCAAGATTAATGAAGTACACTTAAGATTTCAATTTTTTTTTTTTGCTATGGGCTTTACGTTGCACCGACACAGATAGGTCATATGGCGACGATGGGATGGGAAAGGCCTAGGAGTTGGAAGGAAGCGGCCGTGGCCTTAATTAAGGTACAGCCCCAGCATTTGCCTGGTGTGAAAATGGGAAACCACGGAAAACCATCTTCAGGGCTGCCGATAGTGGGATTCGAACCTACTATCTCCCGGATGCAAGCTCACAGGTTAAATGTAAGCAGAAATCCCATCTTGAGCAGCATAAATCTGCAATTGCACTCATTGTTAATGTAGCTAGGAGAAATAAGTCCATAGTTGGAAATCCTGAAGATACGTTTAACTTTCACCTATGCCAGATGTTGGTATCCAGAAACCTTACATGGAACATGTTGACCAACCCCACCCTGAAAACATCCTTGGAAGACAGCAGTGGCTGCATGCACGAATCAAAACCTAAAATGACCTATTTTAAGCACAGAAGAAACCAAAACTTAAGGTTTATACCAGCAAAAATTCCGATCCCTACTGAGAACATATGAGTTGACTGATGGCCGTAGTATGTTATTTGTAAGCATAAATTCTGAAAAAAAGAATATTTTGGAGATAATTTTACATTGCTTCATTTAAATACACCCATCTCAATTGTCCTTCATCCAAACGCTATTCACCGTTATATAGAGAAAATGGATAATTTCAAATTAAATGTCACATTATAAATCTAATTTTTTTCCAATTAAATTTCGATTAGAATCGAGTAAAAACGAGTAAAAAGTTACCTTTCACAATTTCCCGAAAGCGTTCTCCTCATTGTTCTCAGCCGGCTACTCTCCTTTGGAAATGTAGCAGTATTAGCAGTTTTATTTCTTGCTTTTTGAAATTAAAATATTCCAGTTAAAATGTTAACACGGCGTTCAATGAATAAACAACGGCACTTGCATCTTTAACTAATTCGCCATCTTCATTCATAATCGATTTTGGCCAGCTACAGACCACGTAAGTAACTCTTCATGATTTCAGTTTTTTTGGCGTTCGTATTCCTTAATTCTATTGTTTTCAGCTTCCTTATTTTAAGCCGTCCAATGTTGTTTCCTCCAGGCCTCCCTTTATGGATCTAGGAACCACCCAAAGGTGTGTATTTTGTTCCTAAAAGTGGTTCTGTTGTGGAAGTCTTGATCCATGATATTCATTTCTTGAAGATCCTTCTTGATATTAACAAATAATGTGCCATAAGAGTTGCCCTTACTATTGGGCATGTTGAAATGGTTAAACAATTCTTAGAGAGTCTGTCGTCTTGAAATATGTCCAAAGAATTTAACCCTTCGCTTTCATTTGGTATCTGAAATCCTGCTGCATGTTGTATGTACCTCTTTGTTACTGCGTAATAGGCATGTGTCTGCATATTTTTTAGTCTGAAATTCTTCTTACAATCTCAATTATTTTCGATTTATTCAATGTCTTCTCTGGTTGTTAATCCTAGGATTTTAATGCATATACATACTAAATTGAAATAATTTCTGCAATACCTTTTCCGTTGATTAAATATTTCTCTCATCCACATATCTTCAGCCAACGGCCGTAGCCGTGTTGAAACACCGGATCCCGTGAGATCTCCGAAGTTAAGCAACATTGGGCGCGGTCAGGAGTTGGATGGGTTGCCACGCGCTATTGGTGGGGAGTAAGGGAATGGAGGAGCGGAAAGGAACTGGCCACCCTACCGTACGTAAACTCCGGCTCAGGAACACCTCTCTGGAGGTTCGGACCTGCCTTCGGGCAGAATAACCCTTACCTTACCATATCTTCACGTCCTTTTTCGTTCAATACGTCCTATTGAAGAATTCTTCTTTCCTATTTGTCCATTTATACTCATGTAAGGGGTGGCTCATTGTTTCATAACTTGCTCTGCAGATTCTGCATTTTTCATCTTCCTTAGCCCAGTACCTGATGTGGAGGTGGGGCCGATGACCTAGATGTTAGGCCCTTTAAACAACAAGCATCATTATCATCATGTTATGGAGGCACATATATTATAGCCTTAATTGGTTTTGAGATTTAGGTTCACAAGATTTCAAAACATATTATTATTCATTAAAAATTAAATATATAAAATTAAATTGGGACTTGCTGGAGTAATTATCTGTATTATGCGTGCCTATGTCTGTGCAGGATTGAATTTTGAATGGTGTCCCCAAGTTAGTTGTCCAGAAGGGGAGAGTTTAGCAGAGCCTAGTACCGTGACAAGCTGCACTACATGTCCATACGGTGAGAATCCATTAGCTGATGTCTAATACTGTTAGCCTTCTGGCCCTGGCCTCTCCCGGTCAACGTCTTCGACTGGAGCAAAGCAGATTACAGCAGGGCTGTCTACACAGTCCGTTCGCTTCGACCATAAGTGTGCGCTCGTAATCATGATCTTTTTTGTCCTTGACAGAATTGCGTAATATTGTAATATTGTTCAGTAACAACATATTCCATTTCCAGTTTATATGATTGTATTATTTTGAATATTTATTTTGTGTTATAAACCTAGATTTTTGGTACTTTTCATTTTATTATTGAACCATGATATGTGATATTGCATCGTAAATAATTCAGAACACTCAATATTATCTTATTGCGAATAGTAGCAATCTTATAAATAAAAGGACTCGGACATTCTTATATTTTTGTACAGAAAATAATTCTAAACTCGTTGTAACTACTGTAGAGCTCAGATTTTTAGGCAGTTATTATTATTATGTATGACATTTACAAACATAATGTGCAAAAATGTACAATGAACATACATGTTAAAATGGAGAAATAATTAAACTAGAATGTCCAGCTTCGACAACCAGTCCACTGCACTTGTTGACGATTCATGCAGCGTCCGTAAACCGTCCTTAAATGCTGACAGTGGACAGCTATCAACAATATGAAGGAATGTCTGCTTCTCAGCACCACACTTACACGCAGCACTTTCACAATGTCCCTACGTTTTCATCATATATCGGCACCTCCCGTGGCCTGTTCTGAAACGGTTGAGTTTTGACCACGCATGTCGAAGAAGATCGAAATCTGACACTTACTTCGTTGGTTCTTTAATCAGAAAAGCTTTGGTGGGTGGACATTTTCCCAATCGCTGTCTCCATTCTGCTGATGCACTGAATTTTTCATGGGAGTGTAGATCAGTCCAGAGTAGATTCGGAGATTTTAACCTTATCACAGGTGGATCTCGTAAGGCTAGGGTCTTCTTGAGCAACTGGCTTTCGCTGCTTTTCTCCTCAGATCTGGAGGAGCAAGATTGGCTAAAACAGGCTTCCACTGAGTAGGAGTGGACCTCACTGCACCAGTAATAGTAATAGATTAAAATTCAAATTCACTGAAGCGAGTAACAACCTGCACAGCGGTTATGCAATGAGATTTTCATAAACATTAGGGGGACGATACATCAGAATCCCTGGAATTTGTTACTCTTGCTACATTGTAGAAGAATGGGTAGGTCGACATTTTCTAATAACCAAAGTAGTTTGCATTCTGACCTATTAATGACTAAAACTCCAGGGTCCATTTATAACTACAGAGCCCGGAAGTTAGCGAAACATCCTTTTTTACCTGGCTAGATATATTGGAGAGTCAAATAGAGTCAAAAATGTTTCGGTAAATTTATGAAAGGTGAGACCAGTTATTACTTTGCTTTTTTGCGTCTTTTACCTTCCGTTGCCTGTTCCAAACCTTAAAATACTTTTTCTTTTTTGAGTAGGTATAGATACTTTCTGTTATTATTTATGAAACATAATTCCAATGTACTGCGTTAATAATTGCCATGGAGCGGCTCACAAGAGCCAGCGGGGAGTGTCGAAAGGTGATCAACGTTGGCAAGTTAAAGGTCATGACCGGTAGTTTGCGATACTTTGGCCACATATCAATAACGATCGGAGATACGGAAAAGGTGATCGTGGAGAGTAAAGTGCAAGGAGCAAGGACCCAAAGAAGACCTCCGGAAAGGTGGATTGACCAGATGAAGGAGTTTGTTGAATAGTCTCTACATCTAGTGCAGGATAAAAGAGCATAACAAAAACTCTGCAACAACAGATGACACGCCACCACGTTCTGTGATGATGAGTTCGTGGATAGGAGTGTGAGTATTAATAATATATAGAACAATTTAATTTTAATTCAATAATTATAAAACAACATTTACACTAACAATAGTTTCGTAATACACAATTTTCTACTGAAAATTCTACTCCAAATCTAACTGGTCGAGAGGGTGTTCGAAAACCGGTCGTGAGACATTTGCAGATTTCTCAACATCGACTTCCAAACCACATTTGAATTTGCCCGCGAAGCAATCAAACTGAGCAAGTTCAGGAGAACATAAAATGTCGAAAGCGAAATATTATTAATTATTATTTCTTCAAATTATTATTTTATCATTATGAACAACCCTCTAACTCTCATATACTGATCAGAGCTGGCTAAAACGAGGAAATCAAAAGACAACCAGAGAACTGAGAGTGCACAAATAGAATGACTGCCAATCTTGCGGTTAAGAGAATTAACCTCTAACCTCGTTGTCAAATGACGAAGGTCTTGTTTGGGGGTCCTATCCGTGATCGATCTAGTAAGTGCAATTGTGACATACAACTGTTTTTCTCTTCTCAAGTCTTTCTTGTACGTCGTATGTCCCATTATCTGTGAAAAGGAACGAGGACCTTAATTGTATATCTTTTATCAGGAAAGTTCTATCGCGAGTTCATGTACTGGTCTCTTCAATATCGGACATCGCAAAAATGTACCTATATACACCGACATCACCATATATCAGTATGCCTATACCGACGACGTGGCCATCGGCTACAAAGAGAATCAACCTCCAAAGATCAATAATCTCCTTATAAACTGGTCGGACCCAAATAAAATGGAAGTAAACCGGGAGATAACAGTTGAAATGGTGTTCAGAAAAGGTGCGAGGTCAAAAGAAGATAGCATTATGATTAAGGAGAAGCCACTGAAAATTGTGAACTCCTTCAGGTACCTGGAGTTTACACTGCAGCCAAAGCATAATCGTTCAGAGTACATGTTACGGAGAGAGTCATTGAAGTGATCAAAAGAATGTTCGAGACCAAAGACTTCAAATCCTAAGTCTCGATCTCAAGAGACAAGAGAAAGTAAAGGTCCCTTTCTTAAAATTAGCACTTGGTCTTTCCAATTACTGACTGCATTAATAAGTGTATAGATGACTCCTCATTATTGATAGTGCTTTCAAGGCTCGAAGAACCACATTCTTCGTCAAACATGTTGGTAGGTTGAATCTTAGACGGAGTTCTTCGAAATATTGGTACTGTTCATTTTTCGCCGGTTATTAGGCCTATCATCTCGATGTTATCCAGTCTATATTCACATCGGTAGAAGGAGATAGTTAGGGATTATCGGGGGGGGGGCTACATAATTAGTGACATGATTTTCACCCAATTATTTTAATATCTTATATGGAAAATTCACTTTTAATGATTGCTTGGTTTCGTACATAATTTTCTATCTATTTCTGTGGATTGACATCTGTCTTTCACATTTAACCCTCTACTGCATAATTACTTTTCCCTTTGCGTTGGGTGACGACGATTTCAAACTTTAAAGTTCAACTTGCGTTCACTGTCTTAAGGATTCTTAACTGGAGATAATACCGTAACACTCGTATATGATGTGGTATGCCATAATGGATTATTTATACGATTTTTGGAGATTTTGCGCTAAGCTTTCAACATTAAAAGACCGATAATTACTGCCTAGTGGTCAAAGGTACGTATTGCAATGCTCAAGTATACTTGCTCTATCGTAGGTCAGCAACGTTCAAGTCTCTATCAGAAATATTTACGACATGTCATGCTGATGATCAAGAATGTTCAAATAATTCGCACGAAGCGGCAACAATAACAATAATAAACTTTCATTGGAGTCATAGCTTTTGTCAAGTCATTGACACAAATTACTAACATAAAATCTCAAAATTAATGAGAGTTGTGGTTTAACATTCTGCTTGTAAGTCACTGACTGATATGGAAACTCGTATATGTTATATTCCTAATATGTACATCTGCACTAAGACTGGTTCGAAGGAAGATCCTTGAGGAAGCTCACTTTAAAGCTGATCTTTGATTTTATAGTTTGCCTTACCTCCTGTTGGTTCTTAAACGGTTGTTCCATTTCACACCGGGTTCAAGGTCTTGATCTCAACCCAGACAATGGGCTAACTTAGTTACTGCCTCCCTTTATTGAGGGTAATCCAGATTTGTCAAGGAGAACAGAGCCCAATGCTCCCTCGACAGTCGGCGCTTGCCTTACGGGCACATACATTTTCTCTCTGGTCATGAACCCTGCATAGTGTACGAATCGCCTCCCTTTATTCCATTAATTCAATGATATGGTCACGGAAAAACAAATCAACTAATTATATTCTTTAAATTACATGAATATCATATAAAGCAAGTACGTTCTACCGGTAAAAGTCTCTGAATCCATCGTGCATTCTACTCCCAGTATGTACATTAGTATTAGAAGTGGATCGAATAAGATCTTTGAGGAGGCTTCCTTAAAAACTGATCATTGATTAGATGGTTTGTCTTACCTTCGTACTCATGGTGACATATTAAGTAGACTGTTAATTTCAGAAATTTATTCATGTTCAAATTTTAATCAAAGTCAAATAGACTATTTCAAGTGTACAATAAATAAGATAAAACGCATGGGAATCTTTCATAGGAGAAATTTATGGGGGACATTCTGGCGAATGTATTTAAAATATGCGGGCTTTACATCCTTAACAAAGAACCTGATATAGAAAAACGATAAAACGTTCGAGGGCTTAGATTGCCCTTGTTCACACTTAGATCAACTGGAAGGACTTAATATTTTATCTTGAAGCACAACTTGTATTTCTGAAAACCTTCCTGATTCCTGGGAGAGAAAGAAGGTGGGCATGAGATGTATCGAGGCTAGCATTGATAAATTCTTTACCTGCAACCTTTGCTGTGTAAACTTTGGAAAACTCCGGGTGGCTATAATTTCAGAATAAACTACTGTGACATTTGAAATCCCATAATGTAAAGTGTGGAGATGCATCTAAGTTGAATTGAGTGAGAGAAGTAAGATATGTTGGTGAGAAAATAGGTAATATCATGAGGCTTACAAAAGAGAAATCAGTCAGTTCAGCATCAAGGATAAGAGTATATCTCTGTACTGTGTTGGTCATCTCGGCGGAATCGGTTTCCAAGGTTGCTTCTTCTTATAATAAGAACTGTTTTCAGAAGAGATAATAGTGGTTTCAAAGAGAGGAAGTCCCAAAGTATCGTCCGACTACTTTGCTGATGACTTCCTGTCCGTATTATTTCTCTTATACCTCCTTACTTTACAGTATGCTATACACTGCTCTTTACGTGTTACTTATCTGAATTTCCCTATGTTGGTTTTTTGTGTGTTATTTTTCTCAATTTCTTCTTTGTTTCAGGAATATCCTTGCTCATATGTCTTTAAACATTCTCGTCATTTATTGTTTCCGTAAACGTCCTTCTTTTGATTTGTACACTTCTCCTCTCTGTGTACTTGTATTTTAAACTACTCCTCTTGAATCTCTAGCATTTCTTACAATGTATTCTTTACACTTTACATTTTGATTTTTGTCTAACATATCATCTTACACTTCTAATTCAGGTCTTCTCTAATTGTATAATTTTCTTCCCTTACTCTTTATCTTCGCATACATTTTTCCTTATGTTCTTCACTTTCATGTTTTATATGTCTTGTATTCGAAAGATAGTGGTCTCAAACAAAACCATTATTAGAAATGAAGGTTGTTGCCTGACAATTAAAACTGCGGGCGGTACGTTTCCAGTTCTAGACCTTTCCTGCCTTAGCTTCTTGTTTCAGGGCAATTTTAAAAAACTTGCAAAAAGAAACTACTTGCTAATTTTTTATTTTATTATGTAAAACGCTCACTGGTTCAAGAATTCATCTCCAGACTAATTTTCCTCAAATTTCCTTCACGGCTGACCAGTGGTCAAGGTCTGCACAATATATTCGTGTTGTATCAGATTGAATGTGAAGGAGGAACTGGCGATGGGACTCCCAAGTGTCCACCCAACCCTCTTCCTCGTTACCGCATGTAGATGAGCCCAGGGTAGTCCTCCCCTGGTCGGCTGGAAATCACGGCACCTCCAGGTGCTCCTTCACTGAGGTATCACACAGAACTTCGCTGAATGATAATATCTTGTGAATATTACTTCACGTCCAATAATCATGAATATTATAGTAAAAATGAAAAAGGAACGAACAAATCACATTCAGGGTGTTCCAAAAAGTATGGGAAGTAGTAGGGGTGTGGATCGTACACTCCAAAATAACACGAAACGTCTCTAAAATGTATTTATACTTTGGTAATATCTGAAGCAATTTTTTTTCAGTTTCGACTGTTAGGGTCTCCAGTTTTCCGATACTAATTTTGAAAAAATAACTACCTGAAGAATAAAACATGCTTGAAATTGAAACAAATAAAATAGAATGGCATGTTTCGTCCTTAAAACTACATCATCAGCTTCTATCAAATCACACTAAAATATTTAGAAATGTAAAAACTTTTCTGTTAATTTCTCTTGAAATGTTTACGACCTTGATATCTGGAACTTATCTCAACCAAGTCCTCTTCAATCGGAATCCTGAATGCTTAGGCATCTGACGAATCGGTTTCGAGAGACTTCTGCACGGAATTTGCAGTCAACAAGTCAGTGCATCGAAAGAGGGCATATGAAACTAACATGAATGAAATAATCATTTCTCTAGATTATTATGAGTATTTGTTAAAAGACTCATCTGTATGTCTTTCGGTAATGGCCATCCACCAATATTTCACATCACAGCCTGCAAGGTTACATCGTTCATCTGCACTGTGACTCCCCCTCGTTGACAATATGTCTCTTAGTCATGGCCATCCATCAATACTTCAGCTCTCTCCGTGGACCTGTGGTAAAGTGACGGTCTCCGGATCCCAAGATAGCAGATTCAAACCCGGCAGAGGTAATCGGATTTTTGAAGGGCGGAAAAAATGTCTATACGATACTCCATGACGTACGGTGTAGGCATGTACGAGATCTTTGGTGATACATTTGGTGTTAATCCGAGAAAATTAATGAAAAATCAGCCATAGACTCCGAAGGGAGATCCGGTTTACTCTGCCATCTAGTAGGCGTAGAGTAAAATAGAACGTTGAAATTGATGAGGAAGCATCCAGATGGCGTCAAATTAAAATGTCTGCACACGGTAGCTGAGGCCATAGGATTATTGTTATTATTATTATTATTATTATTATTATTATTATTATTATTATTATTATTATTATTATTATTTCCCATCACAGTTTTCACATAGAACAAACGTTTTTGTCGTTAATTTCGTGACGCAAATGTATATGACCCCGAGTCATAAGACATGTTTCTGTCGAAAAACATAGTAATTTTACTAAAACCTCTCTTATGCTCTTATTAATAGTAAGTAAGGTCGTCCGTTTAGTAATTGTTCGTTTTCAGTAACTATGTCTGTTTAAGTACAGATAGAATCCGTACCCTTTGCACAGAAAGATAGTATCGAACTAACTGTGCAGCTAAATTCGCAACTGTGATTCCTCGAAGAAGGTTTCACGTCTACAGAATGCTGAGCGTGGAGAATAATCCCACTGGAGCCCAAGAATTGTAGGCTCACCTATCACGAAGTAGCCAGCGGTCCATCACTCCACTATCATGGAGATGGGGCGCCAGCGATGGATGTTGGGCGAGGGAATAAATTGTGGAACTGTCTTAAGATAAGATTTCTTATTACGAAGCTGCTGTGTGGTCATCGGGATGAAGTCCGTCCGTGCAGATACTCAATTTCCTGACATCTGCAGATTCTACGAAAGTGAACAACATACTTTTAATCTGTTATTGGGGCATTTAATAGAAGAATGACATGTACGTGCATTTGACGATTTATCTAAAGGTATCACTGCATTCTCAAGTAATGTGTTATTAAAGCCCGGTTTTTTAGGCAGAAATAGGTTAGAATGCAAACACATTTGGAAATTAGGAAGTAACAGTCACCCGCTATTCCAAAATATAACAAGATGTTAACATAAATTCTAGGGTTTCTGACGGGCCGTACCCCTAATATTTATGCAATCTTCATAGCATAACCGTCTTGCGGATAGACTATACTCTTTACACGCCTCAGTAAGTTTACATTGTCACCTGTTACTCCCTTACAATCCGGGCTCTATTTATGATAATAGTAATATTTATTTATTTATTTATTTATTTATTTATTTATTTATTTATTTATTTATTTATTTATTTATTTATTTACGTACTATAGTCAATATCTTCATGGACTGACGCCTACAGGGTAGGCAACACAGTGTACACCTATGTACGTACTATAGTCAATATGTTCGTGGACAGGCGATAACAGTTCAAGGATCACATAGTATTTTGACCTGCCTTCCCGTCGTGGTGATCCGAACTATTTTGACGTGATCATCTCAAACGTTTCGCTAGCGGATTTGCCTATTTTTTTGGCAGAATTTGAAATTATCCCGTTGCTCAAACTACGACCTCTCAAATTCCACCGCTGATATTCAGCTACCCTTCACGACAGAGTCTGTAGTTCTACTTATATCATAATTCACTCAACTGCCTCTTGCTGTGAAGAACTGTCAGGGCAACATCGTGTGGTGCAAACTCTACGCTGTAGTGCACCACAGCGACATTAGACGGCCAGTTTACGAACTTGATGACTCTACTGCGTATAAGGAAATACAAATTTTAACACCACAGACAAAGAAGGCCTTTCTTAGAAAGGAAGTTTACTCATTTCGAACACTGATAAAGATGTATTGAAGACTTTCATCTGCAGCGTGACATTGCATGGAAATTAAACATGGATGAAAACGAGCTGAGAAAGAGAATGGAAGCTTTTGAAATGTGGTGGTACAGAACAGTGCTAAAGGTGAGATGGATAGATCGAATCGCGAATGAAGAGACACTGAATCGAATTGGTGAGAGCAGATCTATTTGTGCTAAATTTTACCAGAAGAAGAGACAGAATATTAAGGCACATCTTACGGCACCCAGGTCTTGTTTTTGAGGGAAGTGAAGCCGGTAAGAACGGTAGGGGTAGATCAAAGTATGAATATGACGAGCAGATGTAGGATGCAGAAGTTACGTAGAAATGAAAAGGTTAGTACTGGATAGGGCGGCATGGTCAGCTGTATAAGAAGGCATCAGTCGTAAGTAATCTTAAATTACGATAAACTTTCCATGGTATGAAATGCAGGGCAGTAAATATTTCCATCCCTGTAAGATTAGTCATAAACAGGGCAAGAAAAGTAAGACATAATGAATGGGTTGTGCATCTTCGTAAATAAAGCCAGAGTTTGTCTGAAAAGCTGCAACACTAATTATTATTGTGCAGAATAAAACTATAAATAATTCTGGCAGTGCGCCGGGAGCTCTAGAATATCTTGAAAGTTTCGCAGCAGCAGCAACAACAGCACAGTAGCAGGCAGACATGACGTGGTGGTAATTTTAATTACGAGACGTGTTAAGGTTAAGTGTGTTGCTGCAGCGGACAGGACTAGCACTGCACGTGAAGGCTCGGGCTCTCCTTCACTCCTAACATAGCACAACACTGCTTCCGTCGAGATATTGATCTCCATCCGCCCACTCACACACGTTCAAACCAATACTCACTGCTCATTCTATTACATTTGATACTTTTTTAATGATATGAAAATTAATATTAAAACCGAAAATTTTATTCCTGTTTTCCCCTGTAAAGCGTTTGGAACTAATTTTTCTAAGAACTTTTGAATTTTTCAAAAAATTATAACCGTTAGGCTTTTCGGCCTTCCGCAATTAACTTTCAGTAAATAAATTTAAAAACTACTCAAAAAAGAAAAAAACATGGCAACAGTACTACACCTGGGAATGACACAACTTAATTAAAATAGAACGACACGTTTCGTTCTTGAAGGGACATCATCAGATTCTTTCAAATCACACTCAAATATTTCTGTTTATTTTAGTTTAATACTTAGGAACTTGTAATCTGGAACTTAACTTAATGATGTCATCCTTTATCTCTACTCCAGCATTTATTGCGAGGTTTTTGAAAAACCGTTGCGCTATCAACGATGACGTAAATATTTCGAAATTTTAAAAACTTATTTATTTTAAATTAGTTTCGGAAGATCAGGAGGCGGATTCCGTTGAAATGTCATCTTTTAACCCCTTTGTATTAGGGCGTTACTCAGAACTATAAAAATTAATTCTGCGATATAACAAGCTATAACAAAATATTTTTATTTTGTATTTTGTGCCGATTTGGGATTATCAGTCATCATTTCAACTTTCTATAGAGGTTTAGATCAATTTATAACATTTTGAAGATTATAAAAATACTTTTTTGGAAATTATGCATTTATGATGGAAGTCAACAAATGACAACGTAAGAAACTGTACATTTTTCTGTATCGTCATGTTTGCTAAATATCCTTCATGACCAAGGAAACTGACAGTATTTGTTGGCGACTAAGAAAGGGTAAGGAAACGATTTAAACCCGTGAGTCTTGTTTTTCCAGAATACAAGCAGGAACAGAATACAGAACTCTGATAATTAGGAGAAACGTGTCTCAACGTGTCTCAAGCACGAGCAATGTACTAGCCTTCGCCCCCGCCCCTACAGCCAGCCATTCACGCTCCCACCCCCTGCACTTCAAGGCCAAGAACAAATAGAAACGACAGGAAATTGGAAATAACAGTTATATAATTTTACGCTTCAGTAAAAATAGTTCTACGCTAGAAAAATACCACACTACAAAGTATTATTTTCAAATTAGGTCTACGTCGTACCGGCACAGATAGGTCTTACGGTGACGATGGGATAGGAAAGGTCTAGGAGTGAGAAGGATTCGGCCCCAGCAGTTGCCTGTTGTGTAAATGGGAAACCACGGAAAACCTACTTTCTGCCGAATGCATTCTGATAACGGCGTGATCCAAACCGCGTTGCCAATTGCTCGGTATCACAGAGTGTATTTTTAACTCGGTTAGCGAATGAATGTGGAAATGACGTGTTTACAACAGAAGAGATTGTTTATCAAATTGTGCAGTTTTAAAGGAGTGTGGAAAGGAGGTTTCTTATACAACAGCCCGTTAAGCGAAAAATCATCTGAAAGCTGTAACGAGTGCGAAGAACAGCAAGTCTTCACAGGTTTACTTATTATATAGCATTTTTCCGTATATTTATTGATGAAAAATGGAATGTCGTATGGCTTTTAGTCGCGGGATATCCCAGGACGGGTTCGACTCGCCAGGTGCAGGTCTTTCTATTTACACCCATAGGCGACCTGCGCGTCGTGATGAGGATGAAATGATGATGAAGACAACACATACACCCAGCCCCCGTGCCGTTGGAATTAAACAATTAAGGTTAAAAATCCCCGACCCGGTCGGGAATCGAACCCGGGACCCTCTAAACCGAAGTCCAGTACGCTGACTGTTCACCCAAGGAGTCGGATATTTTATCGATCATTTTCAGTGATATGTTTTTGGTCAACAACACCCCCTCCCCTCCTCCCCAAAACCAAACCAGACCCCATGGCACTACAGCCCTTGATGGGCCTTGGCCTAACAAGCGACCAATGCTCAGCCCGAAGACCTGCAGATTACGATATGTCGTGTGGTCAGCACGACGAATCCTCTCGGCCGTTATTCTTGGCTTTCTAGACGGGGGCCGCTATCTCACCGTCAGATAGCTCCTCAATTTTAATCACGTAGGCTGAGTGGACCTCGAACCAGCCCACAGGTCCAGGTAAAAATCCCTCACCTGGCCGGGAATCGAACCCGGAGCCTCCGGGTGAGAGGCAGGCACGCTACCCCTACACCACGGGGCCGGCTCCCCTCCTCCTCCCTAATTATAAATTAACTGACTCGAAACTAAAAAGGGGGTGTATTCTGTCCAAAGGCAGGTCCGAACCTCCGCAGACGTGAGCCTAAGCCGGCGTTTACGTACGGTAGGGTGGCCAGTTTCTATCCGCTCCTCTATTCCCTTAACCCCCCCCCCCGCAAACAGCACGTGGCAACCCATCCAAATCTTGACCACGCCCAATGTCGCTTAACTTCGGAGATCTCATGGGATCCGGTATTTCAACACGGCTACGGCCGTTGGAACCTGAAAAGGGATGGCTTCAAATATCACAAAAAAGAAAAACAACAGGAAGTTTTCTATCATCAGCTTCAGTTCCCCTCCACACAGATTTGGCGTCGGGAACTGCTTCAGGTCATAAAACTATGGTTAATTCACATGTAGTGCCAACCTCAAATAATGTAATGTGCATAATACGAGAAATATTCTGACGTGCTTATCAGGGAAGGAAGAAAGGTTATTAAAGGTATTGTCAAAACTGTTTAAATCAATAAATTGAGTGATAAGGGCCACGAAAGGATGTTGATTGTGTGTCGAGGAGACAAAACTGTTGCATTTAACGGGCGTTGCGTGTGTGGAGGGCAGAATCCACTTACGGTTCTTCACCCACTAAATCTATCCATACTTAATGCGTTGTTTTTACTCTCCGCACCTGGTTGTTAGCGCAGGTATTCTGTTTTACTGCCGCCATAAATAGTGCTAACAAAAATTATATCAGCTTCTTCTCTCGCGCGCTGGGAGAGACCATTATCTCCCGTAGTGCTCCTCTCAGGATGGATACATGAAGGAAGCTGGAGGCTACAAGCAGCAGCTCAAAATTAGTAATAATTTTGTGGAGTGTTTTGTATTTTTCCTTTCATAAATCAATCGCATATGATGTAATCAAGGGAAAAATATTCAGGAATTTATTCAAAATATATTCTTTACAAGGAAATGCAGGAAATTCAATAACGAAATGAAATGAATGGAGAAACAAAATACAGAAACGTGTAGTGAAAAGAGGAAGAAAGGAAGCAAACGATGGAAGTTCGAAGAAAGTAGGAAAGGAAGGTATGAAAGTAGGAATGAAGTAATAAAGAAACTTTTGAAATAAATAAAGAGGAAGAGATGAAGGGAAAAAGGAAGAGGGGAATGAAAGAATAAAAACAGAAAAATAAATTAATGGAAGCAAGAAAAACGGAATACTGAATGAAGGCAAAAAGGAAGGAAAAGGAAAAAAGGAAGGAAAGGAGGCAAATGTGGGAAGAAAATTAGGAGGTAAAGGAGGAAGGAAGGAAGGAAGGAAGGAATGAAAATAATGAAAGGAACAAGAGAGGAGGAGTGAGGGAAGGTGAAAAGGACGAAACAACGAAACAGGGAAGGAAAGTAGGTAAGGGTGAGAAGAAAATTAGGGAGGAGAAAAGAAAAATGAAAGCTGGAGAGGAGGGGAGGAAAGAAGTAAAAGGTTGGAATGGAAGAAAGGAAAAGGGAAGGAAAGAATAAACAAAATCACCGTGAAAGTAGGATAGAAAGAAGGAAGGAAGGACGGAAACCATGAAGGAATAAAAATAAGGAAGGGAGGAGAGGGAGAAAGAAAGAAAGAGGAGTGAAGGGAGGGAAGGAAAAAATAAATAAGTGAGGAAAGAAGAAACAGAGAAGGAAAGTAGGAGGGTGTCAAAGAAAGTTGTAAGGAGGAAAGGGAGAAAAAGAGGGGGGATAGCAGGAAATACATTCGGAAGGAAGAATGAATGAAGACAAGAAGTCAGTAGAGAATTAATAAGGGAAAGAAAGGGAAATCAAAGAGTGGGGCTAAGAAAATGAATGGTAGAACGAAGGGAGGAAGGAAAGATGAAAGGAAAGTAGGCGCTAGGAGTTGGAAATGGGATATTCTATAACACCATTTTTCAGAATAATTTTGATCTCTTCAATTTTACTTCCTACCTCCCTTTCTTTCTATCGCAGCCTATATATACTGAACAATGTTTCATACTTTTCATTTAATCAGTTATTTTCCATTTCTCGCCATCAATAACTTATTGTGTGGGTCATTTTGTGCTGATGAAAATACTGGAACATGCAAAGGGAAATATCACATACACTAGCCTGTCCATCACGAGGAAATGACTGACAAAGTACGTGAATAACGGGAAAAGTGATTTCTCTTCAAGGTAGAAGATTTAACGACATAGAACGAAAACCAGTAATACATTCTAATAGTGAAGACAGTAATGAGATTGGAAGGGAGGACAGATAAAATATTTTCTGTTCTATGTTGTAGCTGTACCCCGATGGAGAGAGCTTCTCGAGGCACATTCCTGATGGTCTTTTGGTATGCGGTTAAGTGGAGATTACTTGACAGTAAGGGAAATATCGACTCTTGCCCCTGCCATCTGTAGCAGCTCTCAACCCGACATGCATATGTGTCAGACGGGAGGGGATGTTGAGGGTGAAATAGCTGTTGAACCTGAGAGGATAAGGCGGCACAGTGGAAAGGATTTGAGAAAGGTATTACTATAGCAGTACCATCAACTACTCTAGGGACTCCGTCTTACTTTCCCCTTCTAGCTGGGAATATTTATGTTGAACTGACTTCTACCTCTATATTACCTTGGAAAGAGATTTTTTCCCTTATATCATGTCGAATTCATGCCCTCAGTGAGTGGTTCGTCAATGACACTACGCTATAACATTAAGGAATATTGTAACGAGAGATACCTTATTTTCATAATTAACCACTGGTCTGCACTTAATTCTGTCGCCCAGCTGGCAGATTCCCTATGATTTGTTTATCTATTCTGTTCATAAGTGATTTCACAGAAATTGTAAATTTATTGAACTTACCATTTGCTAAATTATTCCAAACCCAAATTTCTCTTCAAATAAATATTTACCCCAATTCCTAGTCTTTAGCTACAACTTTATCTTCACACGATTTTTCAGAATTTTAAATCTCCTCTATTGAAGCGTATTCGCCAATTAATGTTATTTCTCCATTGACAGCTTGTAACATATCACTTAGTCGAGCAGCTTGTCATCTTCCTCGAAGTCTTCCCACCCTATTGTTTGCAATAATTTCGTAAAATTATTCTTTTGTCTGGAATCACCTAGAAAATATCGTGCTGCTTTAATTTGAATGTTTCCAGTTCTCGTGTCACGTACTCCAGGTGAGAGTCCTAAAATCTAGAATCTTACTCTTACTAGGGTCGTACCGGAGAAATATATACGACCTCCCCTTTACGTCCTTACCACAAACCCTAAATGCTCTCATAAGTGTGTGAATGTTTCTACTCCTGTGATGACCTTTCCTGTAAAATTACAATGAGCTCAGCAAGGATCTTTGTATGGATCATTTTGTACTGATGAAAATATTGGAACACATGCAAAAGGGAAATATCACACGCACTAGCCTCTCCAGCACGTGAGCCATAAATATCCGAAAAGTGTCAGAACAGCAGAAAACATTGCTCGAGTGAAAGGAAAGCTTGGAGCGAAGTCCGGAAAAACCTGAACGCCTTTATCTGTGCAAGTGGGAATGAAGAGATCGTCGTGTCGAAGAATTATCAAAAAGAACCTGAATCTGTATCTTCACAAATTTACTGTTGTACAAAGCTTTCAGATTTTTCTGAAGGCTTTGTCAAAACACTTCCACTATTAAACTCTTGCGCGAACAGTTCCGGGGTGGTTTCCCACGAATCGTGCTTCGCATGACAGTCGATAATGAATACGCGCCGTTTTATCGCGAGCACAATTTTTTTTGTTGCATTCGACTGGTCACTAAACACGTCTGCTACTCTCAATAAATCACACGCAATGACATAGCAACGTACTCGGGATATGTGGGCGATGCACACGCACAGACATATGACAGCAAAGATTGGTGCATAAAAATCATGGTTTCCAGCATTTCCTGTGATGGAACCGAATGCGCCTTGATCTCCCAATATAGGCACCACCTCGTACAGTATCTTCTAAGAGACAAAATTCTGGCACCATTGCATCTCTGAGATTCCACCTTTACCGCCTTTAGGGCAGTGTTCTGGAGCGTGAATCTTTGGGTCGGGGGATACAACTGGGGAGGCGACCAGTATCTCGCCAGGGCGGCCTAAGCTGCTATGCCGAACAGCGGCCACGTATCTTATAAGGTAATATCCCCAATGACATATATTAATACGTTATTGGTTTTATGTTCTGGTAAATACATTTTAAGACTTCTCAGAGATGCCATGGTGCCAGAATTTTGTCTCGCATAAGTTATTCTACCAGGTGCTGCGCATCTGAGGAGATCAAGGCGTATTCGGTTCACTCAAAAGGACGTAAGCTCGATTTCCTGTCAAGTTGCTGAAAATTTTGAAAACGAGATCTGCTTCTAGGGAAGTAATGATCTTGAGGATCATTTAACCTGATCAAAAAATGAATATCAGTTGTAAATACTTGGCGCAAAGGTGGTGGGGCATTCAATCCCACAGTTCAGCTTCCAGTCCTACTGTGCCATTGCCTGTACGGAAATGTCTTTTTGTTGCGTTGCTTTGGAGTTGTTTCAAGTGCAGGTAAATCTGCCAACACGGCGTATTTAAACAACTTCAATAAGAATTTGACTTGAAACACGAACCACGTAGAGGGTGTTATAGGAATATAGTATTTTAATTTACAACTTCCCTACTTATGGGCCAACGGCCGTAGCCGTGTTGTAACACCGGATCCCGTAAGATCTCCGAAGTTAAGCAACATTGGGCGTGGTCAGGAGTTGGATGGGTTGCCACGCGCTGTTGGTGGGGGGTAAGGGAATGGAGGAGCGGAAAGGAACTGGCCACCCTGCCGCACGTGAACTCCGGCTCAGGAACACCTCTGCAGAGGTTCGGACCTGCCTTCGGGCAGAATAACCCTTACCTTACCTACTTATGGCGTTGCCACCAGGATGAATTTTGCTTGATTTTTCCTAATATATCATCATTTCAAAAATCACTTCCAGAAAAACAACCTAAAAACGCTTGTTTTTATATTCGTTTTCTTTTCTTATTCAAATCCTAGCCAAATTAACTTAATACATAATAATTTCTGTACTGTGTTCCTTCGATCAAAACCGTCAAGCGTTCTTTTAATGTCCACACCGCGTGTAGTTATAAGGGCTTAAGCGAAACTCTGCAATGACTCACATTAGCGCTCGTAGTGGTGCTTAATTGAACCAATGCATTGACTCACATTAGCGCTCGTAATGGCAGAAATAGGCAAACTACTAATCTAATCGACCGAATAAGGATTATTAAGAAATGAATCGTAATTTTTATGAATAAATAAAGAATATATTATCATAATGTATCGTATTTTATTTACCTAAAATTCGTAGCTCATGTCCCTAGGACGTTTTCAACATCGAGGTGCTTGCCTGAAGGTCTAGAAGTGTGAATTTTCTCCCTTCTTCGCACCACGTTTTTTGAAATATTCACTATTTGATTTCTCTTTGCGATATACTTCTAGAAACCATGGAGATGTTACCCCGCCGAATTGTTAGGCACACGGCTTGGCGATTTTAGTACCTCAATATGGCGGCTGTATTGCATCAACTGATTACGTCACACTGAGGCCAGACACATGTTGTTACATACACTGACACTTCCTCTTTACTTGTCGTACGGGCTGTCTATGAATATTTGGATTTATCAACATTGATGTCTTTTGAACGCTTAGCGAGTAAACTACGGTTCCGAAATTGTTGAAGTATTTTAAGTCAAAATTACCAGACGGAGCCGGCAAAGAACGCACCAATTAAGGCATATAAAGGCAGCATACTACCATCTGGACCTGTCAGTCCAACGGAATGAAATCCTTTCCGCCATTCAAAAATACCACTGCTTTTGCTGCGTCAGAATTTAGTAATCCTCTGAGAAGTTTTGTTTAGAACCCGAGTTCTAAGGCAGTAATAGGTTAGAGTGTGAGTAACAACTATAGTCTACCCTGCATAACTGTTATGCTGTGAGGTTTGCGTGAACATTAACGGTACGGCCCATCAGAGCCCCTAGAATTTATTTTACTTTCACTGCATTTCAGAAGAATTGGCTAGTTGATACTTCCTAATAACCAAATTCGTTTACATTCTAATCTATCACTGAACAAACATCAGGGGATCTAGCTGTTATAGAGTGAGAGTCCCAGTCAAATTGCTGTGCCCTGTGCAATAGCCGCCTGAGCCATATACTGTAGGTCGACCAGTGATGACATGGAGTCACATAGTCTGCGATAGGCTACCGTACAGCGTCCAGGCTGATTGCTTGTTATACAGCTGCTGCAGGTCATTCCAACACTGGCATTTGGCACTGGGAGTCCCCAAGCTTACCTGACAATGAATTAATCCCAATACCTCAAATATACATACTCTGTTATTCTTATTTCTTGGTTTGAACGGTGCTACTTTGGACCACGCTTGCTCAACTGTTGGGCTTTGATCATTGCCCAGTATTCTGGAATTTTCTGCTGATGCAGTTCCTTTCTTCCATCTGCCCTAGGAGTACCTTTCTTGCGAGGTTTTTCCTGAAATCGATGGAGTTATATCAGGGTATATCGTACAGACGTCTATCTTGAAGATCTCATATTTCCAGTTCTTTAATGTCCTTCTCAGTTTCTATCAGCCAAGTGGTATGAATCGTCTTGTTCTTCCAGAAGATGAACAGGTGATTGGTCAGTCTTTTGGGAGGCAGTCTTACTATATGGCCATAGAAAGCTACTCTCCATTTCCTAACACAATAAGAGAATCTCTCTATATGTTCGCAGAGCTCAGAATTGTACCGTCTACGGAATTCCTCATCTTCCTTTACCGGACCTAAGATCTTCCTGCGAATTCTCCTCTCTCTGTCTTCCAGTTTCTCCATCAGACCTCTTCTATTCTATGAAAGACACTCCATGGCATCCAGAGCTTTTGGTCGTATGACTGCCGTGTAGTGCTTCAGTTGCAGGTTTTGTGACAGGCAATTTTTGTTATAAGTCTTCTTTGTCAGTCGATAGGACAGTTCCTACTTGTTGACTCTCATGGATAATGATGGCCTTTCTGATAACTTGGCATCAATAAATTAGCCGAGACTTAAATTTCTCAGACCTCTTAACTTTTTCCCGTTCTAGTAGTAGTATCTCTCTGCTAGTTTCCTTGATTTTGGTGAATAACACTTGTTTCCTCCATCGACACTTGAAATCCCACTTTGGCTGCCTGTCTTCTGAGGCAATAGACCTGTATTGTTGCTGTATCCAGCGAATATACAACCAGCCCTTCCTTCTTATGACCCAAGCTCATCCCACTCTGGACACCCAAGTTGGTCAGTTCTTCGCGCCATTCTCTCACAACCTTTCCAAGGACACAGTTGAATAGAAGTGGGTAAAGTCAATTCCGCTGTCTCACCCCTGTTTTTATCTCGAAGCTTTCTAAATGTAACCTTAGAATGGGTGTTAGTCAAGGTTTCTGGAATGATTATGCGGGCTTTGTTGTCTAATCCCAGTTTCTGGGGAATTTCATTAAGTGTTTATCTATCAGCGGAAATGTAGACCTTTCGAAAACCAACAAAGGTGGCGACCACCTTGTGGTTTCTCATTTTGGAGTATGCAACTACTCTGTTATTATTATGTTCAATAAATAATGATTTGCATCACAATAGAGTTTTATATGTACATTAACATGGCATTTATGAACATTTGAAGATATACACATTCGGATTTATGAGCCCTCCTCTGTGTGTTGTCATACGATTCTAAAAATCCCTAAGCAGTAAAGATGCTTTTAATACGTGAACGGCAGCCGTGCAGAACAGAATTTTATAATAGGGTACCTAATTAGAATAAATGAGACAGAAACAAGTGAAACATAATTAAATAAAGCTCCTAAAGCTACATTCCATTCTCGAAGTACAGCTAATCCTTTGTCTGCTATCAGAGATTTTATAATCAGCCTCCAGGTTTTGTCTTCTGTTTTTACGACTTCCCTACTTGTGCTCTGTGGATCAAGATTTAATTTTTTCATTTTTTATTTCGTTTTGTCCTGATTATTGTGCTGTGCACACTAAAAGTCCACCAGAGGAAAATATTTTTGTCTTGACGTGAGAGAGAATATTAGAAATTCAAAAATTAAATATGTTCAGGTTTTCGTCTCACACAAGCATTTGAAAATTAGCGACGAAGAAACTTCTAACGCTAACAGTATTTTTATCCTTGCTGAAAATTTAAGAATTCTGAAGATATGAGATTTTTTCAGTAAGTTCATGTGCAAGTCATGAATTTACGAGGTTCTGGGTTAACATATTAAAATATCAAAAACATAACAGTGAAAATGTGATTCTTATCCTATGAATTCTGGTAAAACAGCGTTTGGTTTTTGGGAGGTGTGAAGTTTCAGTGAAGAATGGACTCGTTTAAAATGAAACTCAGAGCTGGTAAAAAGTGAGAACATGTCCCGCTTTATATCTCATCAGGCACTTCCTAAGATAACACTGCTTTTAAGCGCAAAATTTGACCATGCATTCACAGAAGCCGAGCTTTTCTCATTTATTTTGACGCTCCCTACATGACGAACTTGTCGAAAGCAGATAGATGTAAATTGTGATTTTATGATCAAACAGTTTCTCAATATCTATGTAGTAATATAAAACTTCTAATAAGATCTCTGGCTGTACATTCTAACAGCATCAATCTCCTTAGTTCCCATTTTCCAGTCTTCTTCTTCTGCTTACTCCTTGGTCCACCGCTGCCACCACCGAAGTCCAAGTCGTGCGGTCTGGCCCGACGTTGCCCGCGGCGCTCCCAAGTCGCTTTCAGTTGCTCCTGTCTCGACAAAGGCAGGCAGGCAGGCTCGACAGTAAACAGCAAGTAGCCCGGCGTACTTGCCCTCCGGTATGCTCTTTTAAAAAAAACATATGTTGACTCTTGGGATACTCGCGCAGTTCCTTGGTCACACAATACCAACATTCATCTCCGGAGGGCAGTACGATTACTTAATTTCATGTTGAAAATTCCCTAAAAGCGATTGGTCTATGTTAAAACATTCAAAAAGTCGCTTTCTCAAACTGTCTTGTTATTTAGAATCTAACTATGGATAGAAAGAAAGTCGCTTATGGATAGCAGCCTTAATACAAAGGCAATGTAAATTAAAACACTATAAACATATCTGTAAAACACACACTAACATACAAAGAATGACATGTTTCGTTCTACAAGAACATCCACAGATTCTATCAAATCACTTAAAATAAGCTTATATATGTACAGTATTGTTTACGTAGCGTAAACTTGTCAATGATAGAGAGATTAGTGATAACATGAAACAGTAATGACAAAAAATAAAATATATACAATTATTAATATAATGAAAAACTTACGTATTTATCTAGACTGCCGATGTTAAGTCTATTGTCACCAAACACTATTTCAGGACTGTGGTCATGGAAAGTTTGTGGTGAGCCACGCTGCGCGTGGAGAGGGGAGGGCAAGAAAGGGAGGGAGATAAATTCGTAAGGTTTTCATTATATTAATAATTGTATATATTTTATTTTTTGTCATTACTGTTTCATGTTATCACTAATCTCTCTATCATTGACAAATTTACGCCACGTAAAAAATACTGTACATATATAAGCTTATTTTAAGTGATTTGATAGAATCTGAGGATGTTATTGTAGAACGAAACATGTTATTCTTTGTATGTTAGTGTGTGTTTTACAGATATGTTTATAGTATTTTAATTTACATTGTATTTGCTGTGCGTTTGACAGACTGAAAAGCCTTTGTTACATTTAACTAAGTCAACACTGGAAAACATGGCTTCATTTTTAACAAATTAATACAAAGGATTCCACAAACCTTAATCAAAGAAACGAATACAAATTCAAAAACATTTCATTAATTTTTTATTCGAATTTAAGAATATTAATCGGAGACTCCAGAAGATCTGGATAAATTGCTGAATGGTATGGGCAGAGCCTTGGGGAGAAGATCAGTTTGGCTTCAGAAGAAACGTAGGAACACGTCACGCAATCCTAACTTTACGTCTGATCTTAGATGATCGAATTAAGAAGGACAAGCCGACGTACAGGGTGGTCGTTGATCTAGAAAAGGCATTCGATGATGTTGATTGGTTCATGCTATTTGCGATTCTGAAGGTAATTGGAATCAGATACCGACAACGAAGAATTATCTACAATATGTGTGAAAATCAGTGTGCAGTGATAAGAAACGAGAGCTTTGAACAAGAAGAAGCAATCCAGAATGGAGTAAGATAAGGCTGCAGTTTGTCCTGCCCTCGTTTTCAGTGTTTATATAGAACAGGCAGTAAAGGTAATAAAAGAGGAATTTGAAAAAGGAATCACAATCCAAGGAGAAGAAATCAAAACCCTGAGGTTTTCCGATGACATTGTTAATTTATCTGACACAGCAGAAGAACTGGAGAAATTCCTGAATGGAATGGACAGAGTCTTTGGGATGGGCTGAAGATAAGTCTCAAAATAAAGATATAGGAGTGCAGTCGAACTAAGTGCAGTGATGTAGGAAATATTGGACTAGGAAATGAAATATTAAAGGAAATTGGTAAATATTGTTACTTGGGTAGTAGAATAAACAATTACGGTAGAAGCGAGGAAGCCATAAAATTCAGACTAACACAAGGAAGGAACGCCTTTCCTAAGAAAAGGAATTTTCTCACTTCGAACACTGATATAAGAAATAGAAATGCTTTTGAAGACTTTCGTCTGGAACGTGGCAGTGTATGGAAGTGAAACGTGGACAATAACTTAATCAGGAATAAAGAGAATATAAGCTTTTGTAATATGGTGTTGGAGAAAAATGATGAAGGTGAGATGCGTAGATCGAATCGTGAATGAAGAGATACTGGATCGAATAGGTGTGAGGATATCGATTTGGCTAAATTTCACAAGAATAAGACACATCTTAAGACACCAAGGAATTGCTAAGTTGGTTTTTGAGGGAGGTGTAGGGGGTAAGAACGGTAGGGGTAGACCAAGGTATGAATATGACAAGCAGATTAGAGCAGATGAAAAATGTGGTAGTTACGTAAAAATTAAAAAAAACTAGCACAGGATGGGGGTGACAGAGCGCTGCATCAGACCAGTCTGTAAACTCATAGACTAGAATTTTTATAAATGTTTCCTTCAGTCTGCCGAAAATAATCTACCTGAAAAAACATATGGTGAAATAACTACCCATACTTGAGAAAAGGAACAATTTATTTAAAATACAGTGGCTGTTTTCTTTCGAGAAAGAACGTCACCAGATTTTATCAATCGCATTCAAAAATATTTAGAAATTAAATATTTATGTTTAAATTTTGTTTAAATTCTTCAGATGTTGAATTTTGGAACTTTCTAAATAGAGGACTTTTTTTTGCTATTTGCTTTACGTCGCACCGACACAGATAGATCTTATGGGGCAGGAAAGGCCAAGGAATGGGAAGAAAGCGTCCGTGGCCTTAATTAAGGTACAGCCCCGGCATTTGCCTGGTGTGAATATGGGAAACCACAGAAAACCATCTTCAGAGCTGCCGACAGTGGGGTTCGAACCCACTATCTCCCGAATACTGGATACTGGCCGCACTTAAGTGACTGAAGCTATCGAGCTCGGTTTTAAATGGAAGAAGAGAAAATCGCCATGAGAAGGATTGAACAGCGACCTTCGAGATAACAGAATGGCGTCGTAGCAAGTATTCAAAAGTAACAACGGCTGAAACCTTCGATGTGTTTGGGTTTGAGGCAGATACCTTAGCATGAGATCTAAACCAGTGTTAAGCGACGTGCAGATTCAGCAGCAACGCCTCTCAAAACAAATTTAAACTCGTCTTCTTCTTCTTCTTCCTCTTCTTCTTTTTCTGCTTTTTAATCTGTTTACCTTTCAGGGTTGGTTTTTCCCTCGGATTCAATGAGGGATCTCACCTCTGCCGCTTCAAGGACAGTGTTCTGAAGCGTGAGACGTTGGGTCTGTGGATACAACCGGGGAGGATGACTAGTACCTCTCCCAGGCGGCCTCACCTGCTATGCTGAATAGCGATGCGATGTCATTAAGGCTTTGCACGTTTCAATTGCGACGTTCTGTTTTATACCATCAGATGGCAGAGAAACTGCAACTGTATTGAGCGAACATACTCAGAGATTTACCATTACATATTTTTTGGCTAAAGGACATACAGGGCCCTGGATCTTAAACACGCCAAACCGTATGGCATGAAGTGCCAAATGGACAGTTTTCCGCACTGAGTCTAGCGCTGATTCAGAGGGGGATGAAAATACAAAGTGTATGTGTGGTAATATCCCTTTCAGACCTGAAATAAAACTGGCGGTGTGAATTTTTGTTTGTACGTCACCCACCCTGTCCGCCTCTGTGGTGTAGTGGTTAGCGTGATTAGCTGCCACCCCCGGAGGCCCGGGTTCGATTCCCGGCTCTGCCACGAAATTTGAAAAGTGGTACGAGGGCTGGAACGGGGTCCACTCAGCCTCGGGAGGTCAACTGAGTAGAGGTGGGTTCGATTCCCACCTCAGCCATCCTGGAAGTGGTTTTCCGTGGTTTCCCACTTCTCCTCCAGGCGAATGCCGGGATGGTTCCTAACATAAGGCCACGGCCGCTTCCTTCCCTCTTCCTTGCCTATCCCTTCCAATATTCCCATCCCTCCACAAGGCCGCTGTTCAGCATAGCAGGTGAGGCCGCCTGCGCGAGGTACTGGTCATACTCCCTAGTTGTATCCCCCGACCAAGAGTGTAAAGCTCCAGGAAACTGCCCTTGAGGCGGTAGAGGTGGGATCGCTCGCTAAGTCCGAGGGAAAAACCGAACCTGGAGGGTAAACAGATGATGATGATGATGACGTCACCCACCCTACCCCACTGCGTGTACTTCTGGCTATCATGGCGATCATTTTACCGTGGTGCACATCCTTACGGAGAGCGAGGATCTGGCCGATCTGCGGAGTAGTCTAAAACTCCCGAGTAACAGCCTACTAGATGACGATCAGTCAGCAGACCTCGTCATCCGTTCTATCCTGCTTTATTGTGTATAAAAGTGAGTTTTTATTTGCATTTAATTTTTTTTATTGTTAACAACAATTTTATTCTGTTGACTCTGTTTTAGTTTGCTTTTAGTATTTTTTAATGTGTTTCTTACTTTTAACTTAAATGATATACATGATTGCACTTCAAGGAAAAGTCTTGTTCTATTTTAAGTCTATTTTCTCTATAATTTTATAAAATTAGATGCACTTATTATTTTATTATTAGTATTATTATTATTATTATTATTTTATATTCATCCTCATTTGTTTTAATTGTCGTCAGTTGATACATTTTTATTTGTTTATTATCGTTCCACCTCGTACCATTAGGGGCCGATGACCTAGACGTTGTGCCCTTTTAAACAACAGGCATCATCATCATCATCATCATCATCATCATCATCATCATCATCATACCGAGCTCGATAGCTGCAGTCGCTTAAGTGCGGCCAGTATCCCGTATTCGGGAGATAGTAGGTTCGAACCCCATTGTCGGCAGCCCTGAAAATGGTTTTCCGTGGTTTCCCATTTTCACACCAGGCAAATGCTGGGGCTATACCTTAATTAAGGCCACGGCCGCTTCCTTCCCACTCCTAGCCCTTCCCTGTCCCATCGTCGCCATAAGTCCTATCTGTGTCGGTGCGACGTAAAGCAACTAGCATCATCATCATCATCATCATCATCATCATCATCATCATCACCTGAAGCAGTTGTCAATTTCAACATGCACATGGACATCCAAAGCAGTGCTTGATGACACCGTAAATGCTGCTATGATGACTTAAGACCACGTGATGCCAAAGTAGGTGCAAAAAACGGCGAGCCAAGATTATAACAGCGGATACTGCACCAACGGGAAAACGCTAAAATTGTGCTGAAAGATCCAATGTCGGATTGGTCATTCAATGGATCCATGTACCCTTATCGAATCTCGACATTTAACTAATACACTTTTTTCTCTCAGTTTGTCAAAAAGGATGTTTTGGAACTGAGGTACCAAGTCATGTGATGAAATTTTCAAGACGATCGTGGATGTCACTCGATAATTATATGACATGAGAGAGCTGGACTGTACCTGGCGGTTTGAAGCTCGCGTGCGTGGGGGAGACTAACTTTTGGATGTAACAAACTTTTTGGTTGGGAGGAGGGAGGGAGGGAGAGGCACATGTGTGTGTTGTGTGTGAGTTGTATCGATTTATACAGCTCGATAGTTTGGAACTGGGTTCCTTCACAAACACGAGAGCAGGTCAATTGAACATCTGCTGCTACCTCTGTAGCCGGTACGCTGACCATTCAGCAAACGAGTCGGACTTGGTAGAAGTACTAGGTATATTTGTAGGGTGCAAAGAAGTGTATTCATCACTCCATATTTTAGAAGATCTCTGATGACACAGCCAACGGCCGTAGCCAAGTTGAAACACCGGATCCCGTGAGATCTCCGAAGTTAAGCAACGTTGGGTGTGGTGAGTAGTTGGATGGGTTGCCACGCGCTGTTGGTTGGGGGTAAGGGAATGGAGGAGCGGAAAGGAACTGACCACCCTACCGCACGTAAACTCCGGCTCAGGAACACCTCTGCGGAGGTTCGGACCTGCCTTCGGGCAGAATAACCCTTACCTACCTGATGACACATTCGATGATTCTTCTGTAAAATTATAAACTGAGAGTTATAATAGTAGCATGTAGCCTTCGGGGAGGCCTGGTGCAGGTCTGTCGAGTTGCCGCCGTATAGGCGACCTGTGAATCCGTGAGTGAACAAGACACCGAAAACTCTCAGTCCCCAAGCCAGAAGAATGAACTGAACACGTTCGCGCCCGATGACGAGACACGTGCGTCATACTCCGGGTCAAATATTAAAGCTCGTATATCCGCCACTACCTATGTAAACAAGTGGACCTCTTATCTGTGCATTTTATCGGGCGAGTTGACCGTGCGGTTAGGGGCGCGCAGCTGTGAGCTTGCATCCGGCAGGTAGTGGGTTCGAACACCGCTGTCGGCAGCTCTGAAGATAGCTTTCCGTGGTATCCCATTTTTACACCAGGCAAGTGCTGGAGTGTAACTTAATTAAGGCCGTGGGCGATTTCATTCCACTCCTAGCCCTTTCCTATCCTATCGTCGCCATAAGACCTACCTGTGTAGGTGTGATGTAAAAGAAATTCTAAAAAATCTATCTGTGCATTGTCAGGATCTTACTAAACATATGATCGAACTGGGCATCAGATTAATTGTTAAGTACTATCTCTGCAGTCGTTAGAATTCGGCATAATTTTCTGCGATGTCAACAGAGAAAAGTGAGACTGCACGACCTTCTCATCGGGAGTATCACCCCCTCGTAGGCCCGCAGAAACTATCATACCGCCTGCAGAACACATGTTCGCAATTTTTCAGTAAATGTGTGAGTAAGGGGAATGGGCGTAGATCGCGGAAGCCTTGCAGACAGTGTTGGAAGAGTGTGCACAACGGTTATGCTATGATTGTTGCATAACTCTGTGTTTAACGTTGTATGTATTGGTTATTGCGGATTACAGGCTTTTCCCCCTGTTGCGAAGGTAATTCTACAGAAACAAGGATTATTAGGT
This sequence comes from Anabrus simplex, assembly GCF_040414725.1. Lineage (NCBI taxonomy): Eukaryota > Metazoa > Arthropoda > Insecta > Orthoptera > Tettigoniidae > Anabrus > Anabrus simplex. The sequence goes on from NC_090277.1 coordinate 61,666,130, forward strand.
AACAAACGGAATAAATCGTGATTACATTATTATTCTGTAAAGAGCCACCGGAAACCATGATTCCCTTATACCAATATACTCAGAAGGTATCCTTGAACAACCTCCGATAGTTTCTTCGCGGAGTTCGGCTTCAGACTGTATAACTCCACACCGTCGAACATCAGTGCTAATCAATCAATCAATCAATCAATCAATCAATCAATCAATCAATCAATCAATCAATCAATCAATCAATCAATCAATCAATCAATCAATCAATCAATCAATCAATCAATCAATCAATCAATCAATCAATCAATCAATCAATCAATCAATCAATCAATCAATCAATCAATCAATCAATCAATCAATCAATCAATCAATCAATCAATCAATCAATCAATCAATCAATCAATCAATCAATCAATCAATCAATCAATCAATCAATCAATCAATCAATCAATCAATCAATCAATCAATCAATCAATCAATCAATCAATCAATCAATCAATCAATCAATCAATCAATCAATCAATCAATCAATCAATCAATCAATCAATCAATCAATCAATCAATCAATCAATCAATCAATCAATCAATCAATCAATCAATCAATCAATCAATCAATCACTACTTATCTGCATTTAGGGTCGTCACCCAGGTGGCAGATTCCCATCAGTGCTAAATGACCCCGTTCATATTAAGGCCACTTTTAAAAAAAGTTCAGCAAAGTTTGACCGTTCTCTAAACACGATCTGTGCACCTAAGTTCATCTGCACTGAGCGATCTCTTTATGAAAAGTACTATGGTGTGAGTAGTACTGTTATGGTACTGCTACTGTAATATTTTGTAATGAAATTCAATTCTATGCAATATTGACATCAAATAAATGGACAATTGTATTATTTCATGGCTATCATATTCGCGTTATATACACACACACATTTCATAATGACACACATTATATAGGAATAAAATGGGGGTGGGGAAACATGCTTTTTCATAATTCGTTCAATAGGAGCAAAATAAACCGCAAAATAAACTAAATCGATTATACAAGAGTAATTCAATGTACAGTCACGTTTATGAATTCCGCATGTTAAACTCGCTTATTCATTCTTTTATCTAACTAAGCGAATCACACGACACAGAAAAATTGCGTCTTATGTTGTCTCCACAGTTATGTCTTGCATGATGATGATGATGATGATGATGATGATGATGATAATGATGGCCCGGGGCTGATTTGGTTATTTGGTTATTAGGAATTGTAGCCTAGCCCGTTCTTCTGATATATAGCGAGAGGATCGTAATTCTAGGAGTTTTGATGGGCCGTACCCCTAAAGTTTATGGAAACCTTATAACACAACCGTTGTGCAGCGTAGACTATACTTGTTAAGCGCTTAAGTAATTTTGCATTCTAACCTCTTACTGTCTGAAATTCCCGGATCTGATGATGATGATGATGATGATGATGATGATGAAGAGAATCGAACCAATCACGTGTATTTTATAACACAACCTGGAATGATGTTAGAAATAGCTTATAAATTCACACAAAACCGTCAAGCCATAGGTCAATATCATTCCAGAGTAAATCATGCACTACGCAATTGCAATTATACCGAAGGTACCAATAATTTGCGAGCATTGAGTGTAATGTAATGCTGATCGGTTTATGAAAAAACCTGTTTGGTTGAGGCGCCCAGGAGTGGCGTCGACCATATCACCTACAGAGTTCAGAACGTTGGCGGCAGTAACTAATATTCGAACTTGTGTAATTTTATAGGCGGGGTTCTTTGAATATCAACATCTAATAGACGGAAGCTGTTGTCCAGTATTTAATTTTAGGGAAGTATATACATGAATGAAATGCTGTTGCTGTTTACAGTGTACTAAGTCGTCTTGTGTGGGCTAGAGCAATTTTGTAACTTTCATTCACCTGTCTCAGTCTTATTCTTGAGTTGACTATGTAAAAGTGACCGAGGTATGAGCAAAGCTAGTAATGCCATTCCTCATGCTATCAGTCGCATTTAGTGTGAAAAATGTTGTACACAGTGTCGGTTCGTGCATGAAATTCATCGGACTTGGAAGACTGATATGTAATAGCGAATTCTGGCTCAGTGAACAAAGCAACGGGAAACTTTCTCACTCCTCATTTCCCCAGTACGCCTCTCCAGTGATGCCTAGGCCATCTATGACAGTTAATGGTGAAGCTATTGAGGATTCTCGTCGACGATGGGATAGGAAAGGCCTAGGAGTTGGAAGGAAGCGGCCGTGGCCTTAATTGAGGTACAGCCCCAGCATTTGCCTGGTGTGAGAAATGGGAAACCACGGAAAACCCTTTTCAGGGCTGCCGATAGTGGGATACGAACCAAGGATAATTTTGGTACACCAGAAGAATAAAGATAATGTTTGGATGTAGAAGGAAAATTAATATCTCTACCGAAATATAAAAAAGAGAAAATTACAGGTTTTCGGCGACGCAAAAGGGAGTGAGTATAAAGGGCTAGGCAGGAAAGGTGGAGGCCGTGGCCTTAATTAAGGTACAGCCTCCAGTATTTGTCTAATGCGAAAATGGGAAACCACAGAAAATCATCTTCTGGACTACCGACGGTGGGATTCGTAACTACCATTTCCCTCATCCTACAAGATGACGAGCAGTCAGCAAACCTCGTCATCCGTTTTATGAAGGATAGTGGCCTGTTTTATTGTTATAAAAGTGTGTTTACCATTCTTCTTTATTTTTATTGTACTGTTAACAAAGTTTAATTTATTGACTCTGTTTTACATCAAAGGCAATGATTTATCCTATTCAATCTATTTTTATATAATTTTATATGGAAATACGCCATTGCGAATCAGATCCACTGATTATTTTAAATTCATATTCATTCTCTATTATCACTTTCTAAATTATAGTCAGTGGATTAACTTTAACATTTTAAGTATCATTACATTTCGTTTCATGTCGTACAGTTAGGGGCCAATTACCTAGATGTTAGGCGTCTTTAAACAATAATCATAATCATCAAGCACACAGCTTCGCAACTCTAACCACGTGGCCAAGTCTCTCAATGATTTTTGTAACATTAGAGCCACTTTTCTTGATCAAAACCTTCAATAATGTTCAGGAACTTTATTAACAATTTTTGCCACATGGAGGTACATATTTTGAACATATGTTATACCACTGCAATTAAATAACATTCCAGTGTCTATTGCGTCCAGCTCTATGGCTAAATGGTTGGCGTGCAGGCAATCGGTTCAAATGGACCCGGGTTCGATTCCCGGATGAGTCGGGGTTTTCAACCTTAATTGGTTAATTCCGACGGCTCGGGAGCTGGATGACTTTGACGTGTTGAAAATTGGACATCTCCTGATGCAGAGCACCATTCTCACAGATATGCATAGAGAATGGTTGCCCAGGTGTACTTCCTCATTAAACAATAATCATCACCACCACTCACACAAACGCAGGTCGCCTATAAGCCATATACTATAAGAATACCTGCACCAGGCCTGTCTGGAAGCTATACGCCATTATTATTATTATTATTATTATTATTATTATTATTATTATTATTAGGGGCGCACAGCTGTGGGCTCGCATCCGGTAGATAGTGGGTTCGAACCGCACTGTCGGCAGCTCAGAAGGTAGTTTTCCGTGGTTTCCCATTTTCATTGCAAGCAAATGATGGGGCTGTACCTTAAAAAAGGGCACGGCCTCTTTTTCCCATTCCTAGGCCCTTCCTGTCCCATCGTCCCCATGACACTTATCTGTGTCGGTGCGACGTAAAGGAAGATAGCAAAATTATTATTATTATTATTATTATTATTATTATTATTATTATTATTATTATTATTACTATTATTATTATTATTATTATTATTATTATTATTATTATTAAAACCCGAATTTTAGGTAGTAACAGGTTAGAATGTAAACTAATTTGGTAATTAGGAGCTGTCGCCTCCGCTCTTCCATAATGTAGCAAGAAAATTAAAACCTACAACCTGTTTTCCAGCCAATGCACGGGTCAGGGATGGAATGAATTAAGCGCCCATCTTGCGGCGAGGGTAGAAACTGTGCCGGCTGCCGAAGCCTGTCGCACTCCCCTGGGGCAATGATTAATGACTGACAGATGAAATTAAATGCTAGTGGAGTGTGTTGCTGGATAGAAAGATGACAGGGAAAATCGGAGTAACGGGAGAAAAACCTGTTCCGCCTCCGCTTTGTCCAGCACAAATATCACATGGAGTGACCGGGATTTGAACCAAGGAACCCAGCGGTGAGAGGCCAACGCGCTTCCGCCAGAGCTACGGAGGATAATGTAACAAAATTAACATAAATTCCAGGGGTTCCTTAATCCATGCCATCGTTGCCCAGTTGTATTTCCTCATTAAATAATAATCATCATCACCACTCACAGATACGCAGGTCGCCTACAAGACATATACTATAAGAATACTTGCACCAGGCCTGTCTGGAAGCTATACGCCATTATTATTATTATTATTATTATTATTATTATTATTATTATTATTATTATTATTATTATTAAAACCCGAATTTTTAGGTAGTAATAGGTTAGAATGCAAACTAATTTGGTAATTAGGAGCTGTAGTCGAATGAATTTCTGGTTAGCTTGGGTTTGTTCATTCTGTACAAATGTGTGAGAAATGATAGCCTTTCCTTTTCCATGGTCTCTGAAATTTTCTCCACTATTTGTAGCCTTATTTTCTGTTCCGATGTGTCCAGCTGGGTTCAGTCTGGATTGGGCCCAATATTTTCCTGAATATTCTTTATAGGATCTCCAGGTTCTCCAACTTGTACATTATTATTACTATTATTATTTTCTTTCTACGTTAGGTTATTATAGGGACCAAGAGACAATTTCAATGCTTCAGCCTTTGTTTTTCCTTCTTCCTCCACCAGTACTCCTTCATCTGTTCAGTATGCCTTCTTTTCCTCTCCTCAAACTATTTTGAGCCTGTTTTCTTTCCCTTGCTACTTTGGAATCCTTCCATAATTAACATTTTCTTTCTAAAAGTCTCTCTCTCTCTCTCTCTCTCTCTCTCTCTCTCTCTCTCTCTCTCTCTCTCTCTCTCTATTGCTTCTTCTTACCTTATGTTGTTTCTTTCCTAATATTTCCTGAATTCATGAATCCAGGTTGTTGTTGACTTCTTGTTACAAAGATATTTCAAGGTCTGTTTGGTTAACCTGTTACCGTACATTCTGTACTGTACGAATGCCCAAAAAATATCAATCATCTCTTCCGCATTGTATCTGTTATGTTTTCTATGTTCAGGTATATGTCATTATTACTTCTTGATTTCCAGAGTTATGTGGTTCTTAGCGCACTGAGTATTTTCCGTATAATTCTTCTTTCCAGTACTTTCAATTTATTCACATTCGAATTAAGTACTAGACATTCACTCGCGTATAGGCATTCCGGTTTGTCTACTATGTTGTAGTGTTGTATTTTGAGGTTTTTAGATAATCACTTTTTTGTATATATTTCTAGCTATACTGTTTGCACTTTCCATCTTGTGCATCCTTTATTTATTATTATGGTAGTGTCGTTTATTTTATAGCATACGGTACAACCCCTTGGCACTGTGTCGAACTCTCAGAACAGAGTAACCTTCCCTGACCTTTGAAACTGTAAACTGTGTAGTACATTAGCATGGAGACGCCAAGTGGCTAGGGAGAGGGCAACCTTCATATACATATTATAGGACTGTGACATATCACGTACAAATATTTCATTGTAATGCTCAAACATCTCTAACATTATGATTTAATTTATATGGAATTCTTCCTACAGTTTTGCAGGCTGCCACGAATGTAAAGGTTACCATACAAATTTTGTTTAGGCATGAAGCGTTTCATTTTAGAAATTGTATAATTAATATACATATATTGATTAGTGAGAAGTTTCGAAGAGTAGACAGTAAGCAGGTTCAGGATATAGAAAGTGAATGGGTGGCATACAGGGATGCTGTAGTAGAAACAGCAAGGGAATGCCTAGGAACAACTGTGTGTAAAGATGGGAAAAGGCGAACATCTTGGTGGAATGATGAAGTGAGAGCAGCCTGTAAACGTAAAAAGAAGGGTTATCAGAAGTGGCTCCAAACAAGGGCCGAGGCAGACAGGGATTTGTACGTAGATGAAAGAAACAGAGCGAAACAAATAGTTGTTGAATCCAAAAAGAAGTCATGGGAAGATTTTGGTAATAACCTGGAAAGGCTAGGTCAAGCAGCAGGGAACCCTTTCTGGACAGTAATAAAGAATCTTAGGAAGGGAGGGTAAAAGGAAATGAACAGTGTTTTGAGTAATTCAGGTGAACTCATAACAGATCCCAGGGAATCACTGGAGAGGTGGAGGGAATATTTTGAACATCTTCTCAATGTAAAAGGAAATCATCCTGGTGGTGTTGCAAACAGTCAAGCTCATGGGGAGGAGGAAAATGATGTTGGTGAAATTATGCTTGAGGAAGTGGAAAGGATAGTAAATAAACTCCATTGTCATAAGGCAGCAGGAATAGATGAAATTAGACCTGAAATGGTAAAGTATAGTGGTAAGGCAAGGATGAAATGGCTTCATAGAGTATCCAAATTAGCGTGGAGTGTTGGTAAGGTACCTTCAGATTGGACAAAAGCAGTAATTGCACCTATCTATAAGCAAGGGAACAGGAAGGATTGCAACAACTATCGAGGTATCTCATTGATTAGTATACCAGGCAAAGTATACACAGGCATCTTGGAAGGGAGGGTGCAATCAATCGTTGAGAGGAAGTGGATGAAAACCAGTGTGGTTTCAGACCAGAGAGAGGCTGTCAGGATCAGATTTTCAGTATGCGCCAGGTAATTGAAACATGCTACGAGAGGAATAGGCAGTTGTGTTTATATTTCGTAGATCTAGAGAAAGCATATGACAGGGTACCGAGGGAAAAGATGTTCGCTATACTGGGGGACTATGGAATTAAAGGTAGATTACTAAAATCAATCAAAGGCATTTATGTTGACAATTGGGCTTCAGTGAGAATTGATGGTAGAATGAGTTCTTGGTTCATGGTACTTACAGGAGTTAGACAAGGCTGTAATCTTTCACCTTTGCTGTTTGTAGTTGACATGGATCATATGCTGAAAGGTATAAAATGGCAGGGAGGGATTCAGTTAGGTGGAAATGTAGTAAGCAGCCTGGCCTATGCTGACGACTTGGTCTTAATGGCAGACTGTGCCGAAAGCCTGCAGTCTAACATCTTGGAACTTGAAAATAGGTGCAATGAGTATGGTATGAAAATTAGCCTCTCGAAGACTAAATTGATGTCAGTAGGTAAGAAATCCAACAGAATTTTATGTCAGATTGGTGATACAAAGCTAGAACAGGTCGATAATTTCAAGTATTTAGGTTTTGTGTTTTCCCAGGATGGTAATATAGTAAGTGAGATTGAATCAAGGTGTAGTAAAGCTAATGCAGTGAGCTCGCAGTTGCGATCAGCAGTATTCTGTAAGAAGGAAGTCAGCTCCCAGACGAAACTATCTTTACATCGGTCTGTTTTCAGACCAACTTTGCTTTATGGGAGCGAAAGCTGGGTGGACTCAGGATATCGTATTCATAAGTTAGAAGTAACAGACATGAAAGTAGCAAGAATGATTGCTGGTACAAATAGGTGGGAACAATGTCAGGAGGGAACTCGGAATGAGAAGATAAAGGCTAATTTAGAAATGAACTCGATGGATGAAGCTGTACGCATAAACCGGCTGTGGTGGTGGGGTCATGGGAGGCGAATGGAGGAGGATAGATTACCTAGGAGAATAATGGACTCTGTTATGGAGGGTAAGAGAAGTAGAGGGAGACCAAGACGACGATGGTTAGACTCTGTTTCTAACGATTTACAGATAAGAGGTATAGAACTAAATGAGGCCACAACACTAGTTGCAAATCGAGGATTGTGGCGACGTTTAGTAAATTCTCAGAGGCTTGCAGACTGAACGCTGAAAGACATAACAGTCTATTATGATTATGTATGTATGTATGTATGTATGTATGTATGTATGTATGTATGTATGTATGTATGTATGTATGTATGTATATACATACATCTACTCTATAGACCGTTATGCCTTTCAGCATTCAGTCTGCAATCATCTATTTGTAACTAGTTCCATGGCCTCGTTTAGTTCTAAACTCTTACCTTAAAATCGTAAGAAACTTAGTCTAACATTGTCGTCTTGGTCTCCCTCTACTTCTCTTACCCTCCATAATAGAGTCCATTATTCTCCTAGGTAACCTATCCTCCTCCATTCACCTCACATGATCTCACCACCGAAACCGGTTTATGTTTACAGCTTCATCCATTGAGTTCATTCCTAACGTATCCTTTGCCTCTTCATGCCGAGTACCCTCCTGCCATTGTTCTCACCTGCTTTTTTCACCAGCAATCATTCTCACTAATTTCCTGTCTGTTACTTCTAAATTATGAATACGATGTCCTGAGTCCACGCAGCTTTCACAGCAGTAAAGCAAAGTTGGCTTGGAAACAGACCGATGTACAGATTGTTTCGCCCGAGAGCTGACCTCCTTCTTACAGAATACTGTTGATCGCAACAGCGAGCTCACCGCATTAGCATTGCTGTATCTTAATTCACTTTCACTTACTATACTACCATCCTGGGACGACACACATCACAAATACTTGAAATTATATATCTCTTCCAGCTTTGTATCTCCAATTTGATATTCAGTTATTTTGGATTTGTTACTTACTGTGGTCAGATTAGTCTTGGAAAGGCTAAATTTCTTACCACACTCATTGCACCTATTTTTTAATTCCAGTTGCACACTTTCCGCATAATCTGCAATTATTAAGACCAAATCGTCAGCATAGGCCAGACTGCTTACAACATTTCCACCTAACTGAATCCCTCCCTGTCAGTTTATACCTTTCTGCAGATGATCCATGTATTCTTTTTTTGCTAGTTGCTTAACGTCGCACCGACACACATAGGTCTTATGGCGACGATGGGGGAGGAAAGGGCTAAGAGTGGGAAGGAAGCGGCCGTGGCCTTAATTAAGGTACAGCCCCACCATTTGCCTGATGTGACAATGGGAACCCATTGAAAGCCATCTTCAGGGCTGCCGACAGTGGGGTTCCAACCCACTATCTCCCGGATGCAAGCTCACAGCTGCGCGCTCCTAACGGCACGGCCAACTCTCCCGGTGATCCACGTAAATTATGAATGACAACAGTGAAAGAATTCAGCCTTTCCTAACCCCTGTAAGTACCCTGAACCAAGAACTCATTTTACCATCAATTCTCACTGCAAGCCAATTGTCAACATAAATGGCTTTGATTTTAATAATCTGCCCTTAATCCCATAGTTCCCCAGTATGGTGAACATCCTTTCCCTCTTTACTCTATCTCATGCCTTCTCTAGATCTACGAAACATAAACATAACTGTCTATTCCTGTCGTAGCATTTTTCAGTTACCTGGCGCACACTGAAAATCTGATCTTGAGAGCCCTTCTCTGGTCCGTCTGAAACCACACTGGTTTTCATCCAACTTCCTCTCAACCCCCGGTCTAAAAAGCCAAGAATAACGGCCGAGAGGATTCGTCGTGCTGACCACACGACACCTCGTAATCTTCAGGCCTTCGGGCTGAGCAGCGGTCGATTGGTAAGCCAAGGCCCATAAAGGGCTATAGTGACATGGGGTTTGTTTGTTTGTTTGTTTGTTTGTTTTCCTCTCAACCACTGATCGCACCCTCCCTTCAAAAATCCCAGTGAACACTTTGCCTGGTACATTGACCATTGAGGTACTCCGATAGTTGTTGTAATCCTTGCTGTTCCCTTGATTATAGATAGTTTATATTACTGTTTTTATCAAATCAGAAGATATCTTACTAATACTTCATGCTAATCTTATTAATCTATCCCTGTTTTCTCACTATAGAGTACTTCATGATTTCATATCTAATTTCATCTATTCCTGCTGCTTTATGACAATGGAGTTCATTTACTTTTGTTTCCACTTCCTCAAGCTTAGTTTCACCAACATAATTGTGATTTACTCAATTATTCTAAATAAATTTTGCAATGAATAATTTTAGTGTCAAACCAACCCTAAAAGAGGTATATCGCTTGTTTTGGTTAAGGCCCCCAATCTGAATTATAGCTAAGGTTCTACACGCCTTATGCTGAACTTAAACACCAAGTTCCACGAAAATCCACCAATTCATTTCCGATGACGCTGCAACAAACAAACTAAAATTAAACTGAGCACGACATACACATTTGTTTATCCTATTCGGTAGGAAGTCGTAGTTTTACCCAACTGTTGATATCGGGATCATAGCCACGGGACCTCCAGTTTTACTTGGGATTTGGAGCACAATGTCGTGAGATTCCATTCCAAAATTATTTCATTGGTCTTGATTTTAACCGCGCTTATTTTTATGACACCTAGCTGTTATAAAACGAGCTAAGTCAACTCCGTACAGATCATGGAGGCTCTTCGTTGGATAGAGTGATTATCTCTACGCCCGGCCATCTTTGCCCTCAGGAATTAACCTGGTCCTACTAATGTTTGGTGTAAGGTGAGTGAACTTCAGAGCCGTGTGCACCTCCGGATGTGTAAATCTCGTTTCTCAAAATTTTCGACTTTCTGTTGCCGAATCGAACAACGTCGTTCCGTGAGAAAGGAGGGTTACCGCCTTAGCCAGGTAGCTGCTATTTGGCTGTTATGCTCGTTATTACTATTATTATTATTATTATTATTATTATTATTATTATTATTATTATTATTATTATTATTATTATTTTTATTCGTTGTGCCCAGCTGTGGAGCGCGTTTGAACTTATTTTGCACAATGTTTCTTCTTCTTTTCTTCCCAATATCTCTTAATTTTTTCACTGTGTTCCTTTCTGCGTGTTTCTGTCCAGCCTGTATTTTTTCTTGTTGGTTTCTCTGCAAATTTATGTTTGTTTACTAAGCTTCTAAATTTCATTCTATCTTGAATGGTTTCGTCTTCAATACCCATTTCTTGTAGATCTTCATGAATTTCTGCTAACCAATTGTTGCGGATTTTCAGGGTTAGAGCTAGATTTAGAATTTTCTTTGTCAGCCTGTTGTTATCCATTCTGTGTAGGTGTCCGTAGAATTTTAGTCGTCTCTTTCTGATGGTATCTGTGATTTTTTCTGTGAATTGAAAAATTTCGTGTGGTTTCTTTTTCATCCAAATTCCATTTTCGAACTTTGGTCCTAGGATTTTTCTGAGAATTTTCCTCTCTTGTTTCTCAATGCTTTTCATTTGTGACCTGCCGCCAATGATCAGTGTTTCAGATGCATAAAGTGCCTCTGGTTTGATGACTGTATTGTAGTGTCGTAATTTTGCATTTTTTGATATACATCTTTTGTTGTATCTGTTCCATGTGATTTTGTAAGCCCTTTGCAGTTTAGCAGTTCTTTCTTTGTTAGCTTCCTGATTTAACCCTGCTGGCTGAATAATTTCACCTAGATACTTCAATTTGTCTACTTGGGAAATTATTCCACAATTGGTGATTAATGGTTGATTGTCGAATCTTGATTTAGTTCCTTCCATAAACTGCGTCTTTTCAAATGAAATTTGAAGTCCGGTTTTTGCGGCTATTTCATTCAATTTTTCTATGGATTGGATGGCTTCTTGTCTGTTGTTCGAAAGGATCGCAAGGTCATCTGCGAAAGCTAAGCAGTCAAGGTGAATTTTGTCTTTAAGAAGTCTGCCAATGTTTATACCTTTAGTTTCTTTTCTCCATTCACGAATCACTTTTTCCAAAACTAAATTGAATAGTAGTGTGGATAGTCCATCTCCCTGTCGGACGCCAGTTCTGATTTCGAACGGTTCAGAAATTTCTCCCAAGAACTTAACTTTTGATGTTGTGTTGGTCAGAGTTTGTTTAATCAATTCCCTCGTTTTCCTGTCGACTTGAAATTCCTCTAGTATGTTGAACAGGGTCTGCAGATCTATGGAATCATACGCTTTTTTGAAGTCAACAAAGGTGATTACTGTTTGTTTGGTTTTGCGAATCTGTAGTATGGTTTTTAGGTTTAGGATTTGTTCTGCGATTATTATTATTATTATTATTATTATTATTATTATTAAACACGAAGACATTCAATCTAGCCTAATACTAATAGTAAACTAGTGTCCTTTCCATTATTTTCATTATACCTCATTTTTTATAAAATAAGGAATTCGTAATATTCCTAGTACTTTATATTATTTTTAATCTGGCATTTAGCATGTTTGTCTTTTTTTAGCTACTTGCTTTACGTCGCGCCGACACAGATAGGTCTTATGGCGACGATGGGATAGGAAAGACCTAGGAGTTGGAAGGAAGCGGCCGTGGCCCTAATTAAGGTACAGCCCCAGCATTTGCCTGGTGTGAAAATGGGAAACCACGGGAAAACATCTTCAGTGCTGCCGACAGTGCGATTCGAACCCACTCTGACCACACGGCCAACTCGCCCTTTATTTTTTGTCTTAAGTTACTGAATATGGTAGCTATTTAGAAGTCATGTGCTGTGACTACCCTTCGAGTGATTCCTGATTATTGCTACAGAGAATTCGACAATTTCTCTTGCTACTGCTCTCAATTTCTTTTTCAAGTTATTAGTGTGTCACCAGTCAAAAATGCTTTCGGAGTATTCCTTTTTCTCCCAAAAAGGAGACTTTTCAATGTTATGCCATTGTTGTTATAGCATCTTTGAAAGAAATGGATAGTTGCTAATAGATAATTTTATTTTTTTTATCGATATATTCAGTACCGTAATGGCACCCTCGAAACATATTGGTGGATCTTTATTTTCTGCTTCATTATTTTGGCAATTTATAGCTTTTATGTCTATTCCTGGGTTGGTGGTGGTGTCTGCTGTAGAGTGTACTTCTAAATTCTTGGACGTAAGGTTATTGGCAATCGTGGCTCGAAGACATTTGTTACTTTTAGTGCGTAAAAGTTCCCCAATTATCTCTGCTGCATATGTAAGCTGATTCATCACATATTCACATAGAAAGGGTGGTCTACAACACATATGCTGCCGACGAAAAATGAATGACCTAATTTGAGAAAGCGAAAAATCTTACATCCTATTTTGTCGATATTTAAAAGTTTATTCGGCCTTTACTATCACAAGGATAATGTTAAATTCCGTTCATGAATACATAACCTCCTCCGAATATGTATAATGTACGTTGTGTTGTCTGGTGAATTATTCCCTCCAAAGTTGTAACACTCGGAAGCTTTGCAGTTTTTCTCATCGTACACTTTGAAATAGGGAAAAGTTGTCATAGAAAGTTAGTTCCAGTTTGAAGCTAGAATAATATAGAGCCCGATGTCACGTGCTTATTAAACATTTCGAACACACGCTCGATCAACAGCAGTCATAAAATACACACACATATCACATCCATAACATATCAGCCCACAAGTGTTAAGTTAAACATTAATATCCACTTCAATGGTTTATCATATGTCTTCAGCATTTTCTGTTTATCAAAGGAATAGTGGTTCGCTACCCCATTTACATGAGAAATGTATTAAGTATGCCGCATGTGTGAGCTGATTCATCACGTATTCACGAACGAAGGGTCTGCTTCTATACATATATGCTGCCGACGAAAAATGAACGGCCTACATTGAGAAAAGGCAATATGACATGTTAGTTTCTCCCATGTTTGGAAACTTTATGCTTATATATATATATATACTTTGCAATAACAAATATGTATATAGAATGATTTAAAATAATTGGCTATTGAAAACATCAAGTGGAAATTAATCATCATATCAGTCACTCAATCAGTTACTACTGATCTGCATTTAGGGCAGTCGCCCAGGTGGCAGACTGCCTATCTTTTGTTTCCCTAGACTTTTAAGAAGTGATTTCAAATAAATTTGAAATTTAATGAACATCTCCCTTGGTGATTTATTCCAATCCCTAACTCCCCTCCCTAGAAATGAATATTTGTCCCAATTCGTCCTCTTGAATTCCAACTTTATCTTCATATTGTGATCCTTCCTACTGTTAAGACACCACTCAAACGTATTCGTCTCTTAATGTCATTGCACGCTATCTCTTCACTGACAGCTCGGAACATACCCTTTAGTCGAGCAGCTCGTCTCATTTTTCCCGAGTCTTCCCAGCCCAAACTTTGTAACATTTTCGTAACGGGGCTCTTTTGACGGAAATCACCCAGAAAAAAATCAAGCTGTTTTGCAATGGATTTTTTCCAGTTCTTGAATCAAGTAATCCTGGTGAGGGTCCTATACACTGGAACTATACTCTATTTGGGGTCTTATCAGAGACTTATATGCCCTCTCCTTTACCCTCATAGCCATGTGCTGAGATTTGTACCCTTTATTTACAATCCCATTTATGTGATTACCCAAAGGAAGATCATTTCTTATATTAACTAGGTACTTGCAATGATTCCCAGAAGGAGCCCGCACCCCATCAACTCAGTACTAAAAACTGAGAGGACTTTTCCTATTTGTGAAACTCACTACCTGAATTTTAACCCCGTTTATCATCATACCATTGCCTATTGTCCATCTATCGAGGTCATTTTGCAACTGCTCACAGTAATTTTGCAACTTATTTCTTCTTCTTCTTCTCCTTTGTGTCGTTGAGGCCCGTTGGACCACGTGGTTCTTAACTCTGGTGAACTTTCTTCTCATCCCAGTATTCCTTCATATTTGCGCTGTAGTTTGCTTTTCTTTCTTTACTCCACCTCACTCCCTCTCCAGAACGCAGTGTTTTAGCTGCCATTGACTGGAGGGTGTCGGATGATCTAATCAGCATTCTAAATTTATCCCTCTTGAATATACGTTTGGGATGGGTTTTAAAAAATTCTTCTAATTTATTTGTTATAACTCCAAAAACTTTTGTAAAGAAAATAGACCCCGGGTGTTCAGACTGTAATGAGTTAGAATGGAAACTAATTTTGTCATTAGGAAGTGGCGTCTAGTCCGTTCTTCAGTTATGATGGGCCGTTCCCCTAACGATAACGCAAACCTCACAGCATAATTGCTGTGCAGGCTAGGATATACTTGCTACACTCTTCAGTAATTTTGCATTCTAAGCTATTATCACCTAAAATTCCGAGCTCTACTTATACATATCTACGAATTTTACTTACTGATTCCCACTTTGTCATATACAATTTCTTTTGTGCTATTTTTTCTTCTGCTTTTTGCATACATTTGATTTTCATTATAAATTATTAGAGATACCTGCGTGAAATTTTGCACAGTTGTGTATTTTATTTATATGAAAAAATCACTTCCATTTACTAGCAGAAATTTAACTTTGTTTTAATAATTAAAAATACAGAAAACGAGAGAAATTTTTCGCATAGCCAATTCCAACCACCCTGTTTACCTTCATTGTAAAAAGTGTTCTGCCCATAGGTGAAAACATAATATTGCTGAACGGAGAAATTGTACTAATGGACTACCGGGCGAGTTGGCCATGCGCGTAGAGTCGCGCGGCTGTGAGCTTGCATCCGGGAGAAAGTAGGTTCGAATCCCACTATCGGCAGCCCTGAAGAAGGTTTCTTCCGTGGTTTCCCATTTTCACACCAGGCAAATGCTGGGGCTGTACCTTAATTAAGGCCACGGCCGCTTCCTTCCAACTCCTAGACCTTTCCTATCCCATCGTCGCCATAAGACCTGTCTGTGTCGGTGCGACGTAAAGCCCGTAGCAAAAAAAAAAAAAAATGTACTAATGGACTGAACCGTTGATATGTAAAGGACTGGTAAAGGATTTTTAGGAACTAATAGGTAGGCTAGCCGTCTTGCAGTCATGTGAGTTGCATGAATCGTAGGCGTACCGTCTGTTCAAATCGCTAATGTTTATGCAAACCTCACTGCAAAACCGTTGTGCGGGTAGAAAACACTTGCGCCTTGGTTAAATAGATTTGCATTCTACATTGTATTTTATTAGTACCTAAAATTCATTTCAGAACTGAAGGATATTTCATTTAATTAAGGGATGGGGAATTATAACCATTCCCAAAGTCGGGCCCGCTGTGTAGGGGCGGCGTGCCTGCTTTTTTTCCGGAAGCCGCGGTTCCGATACCAGGCCGCGCCAGAGATATTTTTACTTGGATCTGAGGGCTGGTTCGAGATCCCTGCAGTGGTGGTGGTGGTGGTGGTGGTGGTGGTGGTGGTGGTGGTGGTGATAATTGTTTTAGGAGAAAGTACAACTTGGCAGCCATCCTCCATTAACATTAATCAGGAGGAAACAGTGCAAGGGGTCCGACACTTCGAAAAATGAAGGTATCGGCCAAAGAAAGACAAGGGCCACGAACGGCGTGAAAATGAATTCCTTCCTAGGCCTCTGAAACCTAATAGCGTCGGTGTCGGAAAAGAACGAGGGTTAAGACCAAGGGACGTCGTGTAAGGTAAAAGAAAGTGAGGAGCCTAACGCAAGTATGAGGAAAGAATCCAAAGACTCAGCTTACTTCCCCGTGGTCACCAACCCACGCTACCAAGTTGAAAGCCTTTGGCTGCCATTTAGTCGTTTCTAACGACATGTAGAAGAATGTTATTCCAGCAACCCCACCCAAAGGTAATTACAATTGGGGAGCTATCTGACAGTGACATAGCGTACCCGGTCCAGAAAACCAAGAATAACGGCCGAGAGGATTCGTCGTGTTGACTACACGCTACATCATAATCTACATGGACCGGGTGAGTTGGCCATGTGGTTAGGGGCGCACAGCTGTGAGCTTGCATCGGGGAGAGAGGGGTTCGAACCTCACTGTGGGCTGCCCTGAAGATGGTTTGCCGTGGTTTCCCCTTTTCACACCAGGCAAATGCTGGGGCTGCACCTTAATTAAGGCCATGGCCGCTTCCTTCCCACTCCAAAGCCTTTCCTGTCCCATCGTCGCCATAAAGCCTACCTGTGTCGGTGCGACGTAAAGCAAATTCGAAAAAAAAATCGAGGTCTTTGGGCTGAGCAACGGCTCGCTTTGTAGACTCTTGCACTATGGGGTTTGGTTTGGTTCAACCATTTGGAAGGTTGGTACTACTGTTGTAGTTTGTTAGCGGTTGTTGTTCTTTTACCCGAGCCTGTCTGAGTTGCTCAGACGGTAGAGCGCTGGCCTTCTGAACCCAACTTGGCAGGTTCGATCCTAGCTCAGTCCGATGGCGTTTGAAGGTGCTTAAATGCATCAGCCTCTGGCATGTTAAAGAACTCCTGCGGGACAAAATTCCCGCACCTGAGCGCCGCCTAAAACGGTGAAATTAGTGAGTGGGACTTAAAATTATTCTTCTTCTTCTTCTTATTTCTTCGTCTTTTCTTAATCTGTTTGCGTTCTAGGGTTGCCTTTTCCCTCGGACTCAGCGAGAGATCCCACCTCTACCACCTTAAGTGCAGTGTCCTGGAGGGTGATACTTTGGGTTGGGGATACAACTGGGGAGGAGGACCAGTAACTCGCCCAGGCGGGTTCACCTACTGTGCTCAACAGGGGCTTTGTGGGGGGAGGGGGAGAAGATTAGAGGGGATGGGCAAGGAAGAGAGAAGGGAGCGGCCGTGGCCCTAGGTTAGGTAACATCCCGTCATTTGCCTGCAGAAGAAGTGGAAAACCGTGGGAAACCATGGAAAACCAGTTCTAGGATGGCTGAAGAGGGAATCGAACCCCCCTCCTCTCTCTCTACTCAGTTGACCTCCCAAAGCTGAGTGGACCCCATTCCAGCCCTCGTACCACATTTCAAATTTCGTGGCTGAGCCGGGAATCGAACTAGGATCGCCGGGGGTGGAAGGTCTTCACACAAACCACTACACCTCAGAGGCGTACATTATTATTATTATTATTATTATTATTATTATTATTATTATTATTATTATTATTATTATTATTATTATTATTATTATAATTATTACCTCTTTCCTGAGATCGCAGTTTCGATCACAACTGAGGTCAATTTTGATTGTATGTTTTGTTCTCAGCCCAAAGGATGGTTTGATCCCCAGCATAACTCTCAGCCGTTGTACGTATAAAAGCCTCGACGCGGCAGGTGTAGCAAAGGAAGTGACCAGTGAATTAGTTTCCCATTGCTTTCCTCAGTGTGTCAGAAGTCTGCCAATGTCCACATCAATTAATCCTATGATCCACACTTTGGCATTATTCATCGCAGGGACTAGCTGCAAAAGAGAATGGTGTTACTAGCATCATGGCCAGCTGGCCCCGCTGCCAAGGCAACTCCGTTTTATAATCGAAGTAGTTTGTACTATAAGCTATTACTGCAGGGCCCCTCCAGGTGCATGCACCAGCGCATTGAGCGGTGCAATGTGCAAATGACGCCTTCGCTAGGTTGACCAGAGTGCAGACCCCCACTCCTGGATTTGGAGCAATAGGGCTGCCTCTCTCTTTCCTCACTCCTGTCTCGCTCGCTCCACCTGTCTCCCCCTTCCTCACTTGCTTCGTAGTGCTCCAAATTCGAGACGAACTGAGCCAAGTTAGCGAGACGCCCCGAGACGACGCGCTGGTCTGAGCCGAGCCGAGAGAGACCGATGCACCTCTATGCCTCGGTTTGCACGCGTGAGATTTTGGGCGTTTGACAGGCCCTGCATTACCGCATAAAAACTCGGGGTGGAGTCACTTGCATCTCTGTGTGCATATTCTACAGGGGCAAGAATAATATAATAATAATTCCGTGTGACTATTTCTAGCCGAGAGCAGCCATTGTAAGGCAGACCCTCCGATGAGAGTGGGCGGAATCTGCCATGTGTAGTTAACTGCGTGATATTGTGGTGGAGGATAGTGTTATGTGTGGTGTGTGAGTTGCACGGATGTTGGCAACAAACAACTCCTGGGCCGTTGAAGTTAACAAATGAAGGTTATCCGACCCGGCAGTGGATAAACGAATATATCTGCTTCCCACTGCTGTTTTTCAGACACCCTGGGTTCGATCAATGAAGGTTATAGGACTTCGGTCCAGTTTCTTGGTCGGATACCCTTCCTTACGCTAATGTGTTACGTATAAATGAAGCGGCTTTTATCGAGACGAACACAATCCCGTAGTTCTCAAGCCAGAAGGATGATCGACACGCGATTAAACTCCCGACTTCTCCGGGAATCGAACGCGTACCCTCTGAACCGAGGACTCAATACTGACCACCCTGCCACGGAGACATACAATCCAATGCATAGTGTTATATATATATTGTTTTTGTTTGAGTCATTACTCCATAGAGTTTTTATATTTTTTTGCTATTTGCTTTACGTCACACCGACACAGATAGGTCTTATGGTAGCGATGGGAGAGGAAGGGCCAAGGAATGGGAATGAAGTTGCCTTGGCCTTAATTAAGGTACAGCCCCAGCATTTGCCTGGTGTGAAAATGGGAAACCACGGAAAACCATCTTCAGGGCTGCCGAGAGTGGGACTCGAACCCACTATCTCCCGGATGCGAGCCCACGGCTGTGTGCTCCTATCTACACGGCCAACTCGCCCGGTAGTCCATAGACTAGTTTTATGCAGCTTTTCAGTTCACCCCATCGTGTGCTGACATTTTAATTTCTACGTAAGTAGTACATCCTACATCAGTTCTAATCTGCTTTTCATACTCATACTTTGGCCTACCCTACCGTTCTTACCGCCTCCTGGGTATCTTAAGACGTACTCTCTCATTCTTCCTCTTCTTCTCGTCAAATTGAGCCGAATCAATCTCCTCTGACCAATTTGATTCACTATCTCTTCATCCGTGATTCGATCTAACCATCTCACCTTTAGAATTTTACTGTAACATAACATTTCAAAAGCTTCTATTTTCTTCCTGAGCTTGTTATCGACCATGTTTCAATTTCACATCTACCTAAGGCGAAATCCAAACTACAATCTAAATAACATACCGTTACTCTTTCATAGTAATGTCCTGTATTTTGAGAAGAATCAGCAGATTTAAGGTAGTGCGGAAGGCCTATATTGTTAACGAAAATTCACAGCCTGTTTCCAGTCATTCGACTGGGTCAGGAACGGAACGAATGAAGCCCCATCTAGTGGCGAGCATAGGAAATATGCCGGCTGCCGAACCTGTCGCACTCCTCTGGGTCAATGGTTAATGACTGACAGATGAAATGAAATTATATTTGAGAGTATTGCTGGAATGAATGATGACAGGAAAAACTAGAGTACCCGGAGGGAAACCTGTCTCGCCTCCGCTTTTTCCAGCACAAATCTCACATGGGGTGACTGGGATTTGAAACACGGAACCCAGCAGTGAGAGGTCGACGCGCTGCCGCCTGAGCCCCGGAGGCTCTACTACATTGGTAACGTTAGGTTTAAAAATGCATATTCCCTTTCCTCTGTAACTCTTTAATGTGAGGAAACTCTTATAGGATGTAGAATTGTGTTCAGTACGCTCACTCATGTAATTTCTTGAATATAACATCATTACAAAGTGAGATACAAGGATTTGACTAAATTAATGTAATTTTTAATAATTTTTATCCGACTTTAATTTTTTGGTGATGTTATTTTGCAATTTCCCCCTATAGTTCAAGTCACAACCTTTTAGATAAATAGATCCTGAGTTATTGCATTATGCCCACGATCACCAAAACTGGCTCACGGGGTAATGAAACTTCCGACCCGGTCAAGATTCGAACCTCGGAGTGCTGAATGCTGAACATTCAACCAAGGATCCCGTCAATGCGTATTATTATTAAATCAGTACTTCGTCCTAATGTGGAATGCTAGCTAAAGGCCAAATTTACTGTTGTTTCTCAGAGCTATGAAAAGCTGTCGGTAATTTTAAATTACCGTACTTTTAAGTATATTCTGTGTTAAAAATACTGTGAAGGATGGCAACATTTATAAATTGAATAGTTATTACAGAGATAAATTAGATTCTCAGTGATACTGACATATATTGAGTGTGTGTATGTATGTCCAAAGCAGCCGGTTACCAGAAAAGGATCCAATATCTTTAATTAGTTTCCCCTGCGCAAGTCGTAGTTAGTCTTTCAGGTGAACTCATGTGTGTCTGTGTGTGCATATTCTACAGGGGCAAGAGCGAGAGAGAGAGAACGTCAGCTAGTATAGATCTGGGCTTCAAAAAATAATATATAAAAAACTAACTGGCAAAACTTTTCTCAAACTTTTTCCTCTGTGTAGAAGAGGTGGAAGGAAGGGAGGGGTAGGGTGGTGCTGTGGGAGGATAAAAAGTAAGGTAGTAGTCTGGTAGTGGGCGTGTAGGAGGCTGGGATGTACTGCGCAGACGCGGCTGGGAAACCGACCAACGAGCTGCACTCCACTGCCAACAGAAGCGCCGTCGGCACTCTGCATGGACGTACGGCGTCGGCCGTGACGTCGTGGGGCGAGACGCGAGGCACCGCGTGCGGCAATGAAAGAATGTAGCTCGGCGCCGCCCCTTTCATGCCGTGGTTGGTTGCTCTGTGGACCCGAGTTCACACCCCGTCTGTTTGGACTGGACTGGTGTCGGTCCTGGACGTGTAACGGTACGCTAGTTACCATTCCTGGGGCGCGCAAAGCAAAGTAAGCTAGGAATGTTGCGTGACCAGCAAGTGCCAGTGTTACAATAGTTAGCACTTGATTAGAGAGAGAATATTTATAACTTTTAGATATATATACATGGTGAAGCGAAATTCGCGCACTGGGGCGTCGCAGCGCGACTTCTCACATGCCATCAATAAAAAAATGTCTCTCAACAAAGTTCGTCCTGCGGGTATATCCGTCAGAAAAAGAACGTTGAAGAGTGGCAGTCTGACAACACTGTAACCACATGTAGGATAACTACCTCTGTCAGCACTTGCTAGTCATGCTTTACAGTTGGTGCAGTGGTTAGAGTTTTGGGTTAGCATGCAGGAGGTCGAAGGTTCGATCCTGAGTTGCAGCGCACTTTTTATTTGCTAATTTCCATCGGACATTACATACTGTAATACAGTAAAACACTGTTTTATAGGTCACGCGTATCCTACATTTACAAAATTTAGTAACGCTGAAATCCTTATAAGGCATCTAGTAGATGAAGTGGTGCGAATAAATTCACGCCCGCAACGTGGAAAGGGCGTCTTTCAAAGCTGACCAATGAAAACCAATGTTCATGCTTTTGTAGGATCGTAGTATATAAGTGCAAATGGTTTTCAGAGGACTCACTGCAATCGCTGTTGGCGATTAAGATGCCAGATACCATACCACCTGGACTACATTTACGAAATAAAAAACATACGCCTTAAAACCAGGATCGATCCCCTCGATCTCCCGCATGCTAACCCAAAACTCTATCCAATGCACCAACTGTACAGTACGACTAACATGTGCTGACAGAGGTAGTTACCCCACATGTGGTTACAGTGTTGCCAGATTGCCATTCTTCAACGTCCTTTTTCTCCCGGATATACTCGCAGGACGAACTTTTGTGAGAGACATTTTTTTATTGCTGGCATGTGAAGAGTCGCGCTGCGACGCTCGAGTGCGCGAATTTCGCTTCATCCTGTATATATAGAGTGTAACAAAAATACATGGAAAAATGTCAGGGTTGGTTTCTACAGATATACAGAAGTTTCGAAGGTTATACCTAGACCGTGACTTTTTAGGATGTAGTAGGTCAGAATGCAAATTAAAGTCGTTATCGGGATGTCTGTTCTATCCCGTTCTTTTGTTACGTAGCGAGAGTAACATAACTCTAGGGGTTCTGATCGGCCGTGCGTGCCCCTAAGATTTTTGCAAAACTCATAACATAATCACTGTGCAGAATAGTCTATACTTGTTACTCGCCTTACTTAGTTTGCCAGTTATAAGAAAACGGGTCCGGAATATTATAATTTTAGAAATATAAATAATCATATTTTTCACTAGTGATTAAAGGATAGTGTTTTGGTAACGATAGCATGGGAAAGGACCAGAAGAGAGAAAGAGCGTGGCCTTAATTAAGGTACATCCCGAGAATATTCCTGGTGTGAAAATGGGTACCATAATTTCGAAATATGTGACTGAAATAGATACCACCATGCTCTTTGAGAGGGTAAGGACATCGTACAAGGTTTCCCGGTATGATTTTCTCTATGGTGTTGTATTTAGATGAAGACATGTGTTAGGACAGACAGAAACATCCAGCATCTGACCCAAGTAATTAATTATACGCTGTTAAGATCGCCGTCCCGTCTGGGATTTGAACCTGGAGCTCTAACAGTAGAAGGTCAGCTTGCTGACCATTCAGCCAAGAAGTTGGAGGGGAAGGAACAAAATACAATTCTACCATATGTGTTCCGGAAAGGTATCAAATTCTGGAAAGGTGCCAGCACAGTCCTTTCTTTTGGTGCTTCCTGAGCAAGTTTTCCCATTCTTTAATACAAATGAATAATAAACGTTAACTATTTGAAGCGGCTCATAACTAATTATTTGAGGAGGGGATACTAAATAATGGCAACCAATTATGAAAAATTCCGCAGCCTGTTTTCAGTCATTTGACCGGGTCAGGAATGGAATTTATGAAGCCCCAACTAGAGGCGGGGTTAGGAATTGTGTCAGCTGCCGAAGCCTCTTGCACTCCTCTGCAACGATTAATGATTGACAGATGAAATTAAATAATAGTGGAGTGTGTTGCTGGAATGAAAGAAGACAGGGAAAACAGGAGTACCCGGAGAAAAACCTGTCTTCTCTCCGCTTTCTCCAGCAACAATCTCACATGGAGTGATGGAAATTTGAACCACGGAGCTCAGAGGTGAGAGGCTCTGGCAACAAATCATATTGCTTGCAATTTTTTATGTAACTACGGCTATTTTTATGGAAAGTATTCATCCAAAATATCCATTCCATTTGTTTCAAGCAGGTAATTTCCCATCATTACACATTTTAAAACATTTTCCTTGGAACGGTGCTGGTAAGCATCACACTTTACATAGCATTTTTATATTGCATTGACAAATCTAGACCTGGCATCTGCCGGACAACCGCAGCAATAGAAACAATAGCAACACACTCTGCGAGACACCTGACAGTAAGGGTTGCCACTGCAAGTACGACTAGCTAGCGCACCAGAATTGTTTAAAACTAATCCGCATGATAGTGCACCTGAGGTGGTAAAGGGATATGTGGGGGGGTTTATTTAAGTATCATATGTTTGTGTAGGCTCCGTGGCTCAGGTGGCAGCGCGCCGGCCTTTCACCGCTGGATACCGTGGTTCAAATCCCGGTCTCTCCATGTGAGATTTGTGCTGGACAAAGCGGAGGGAGGACAGGTTTTCCTCCGGCCACTCCGGTTTACACTGTCATATTTAATTCCTGCAACACTCTCCACTATCATTTCATTTCATCTGTCAGGCATTAATCATTGCCTCAGAGTGCGACAGGCGGCACATTTCCTATCGTCGCCGCTAGATGGGGGTTTCATTCATTCCATTCCTGACCCGGTCGAATGACTGGAAGCAGGCTATGAATTTTAATTATCATTTCATCACATGTTTCTCTGTACTGGATAGCAATGAGTTGCGTGTAAAAGGTAAAGCGGCCAGCAAGACGAACTGAAGCAGCCTGTTTCTAAGTCAGAAGTATTAAACAGACCAAGAACCATAAATACAGTGCTCTAGCGGAGTTCCTCACATGACAGGGCCTGTCCTTTTATCGGTGTATCTGCTGCAAGTGTAGGGAGCAGTGAATCAGAAGGTATCAACTACATCCTGACAGACAGTCAAGCATTGAACCTGCATCGCAATTTTAAAAGGTTTAATTAAACGAAATATATTGTACGTTTAAGGAAATCATAGTTTTAAAAATATACATTTGTAGTCAGGCTTCATAATAAAAAGCACTTCAATTTTAAAGAAAGACTTGCTTGCATGGAGGAAGTGTGCCTTCCAGGCAGATATAAGGATACATGTGTCTCCGTGGCTCAGGTGGCAGCGCGCCGGCCACCCACCGCTGGATTATGTGATTCAAATCCCGGTCACTTCAAGTGAGATTTATACTTTACAAAGCGGAGGCGAGACAGGTTTTTCTTCGCGGACTACAGTCTTCCCTATCAACTTTCATTCCAGCACAACTCTCCAATATTATTTCAACTATCAGTCATTAATCATAGCCCCAGAGTAGTGCGACAAACTTCGGCAGCCAGCACAGTCCCTATCCTCGCCGCTAGTTGGAAACAGTAGCAGGGCACTGCTGTGCATCACTATTCAACGTCGTCACTATTCTTTTCGTCCGGCTCCATGGCTAAATGTATAGCGTGCCGGCCTTTGGTCCAGAGGGTCCCAGGTTCGATTCCCGGCATGGTCGGGAATTTGAATCTTAATTGGTTAATTCCAATGGCTCGGGGGTTGGGTGCGTGTGCTGTCTTAAGCATTATAATTCATCATATGTTACGCCACATCCTCATACACGCGCAGGTCGCCCATACGGCGTCAAACCGAAAGACCTGCACCAAGCCTCTCTGGAGGCCACGCGCCATTATTATTATTATTATTATTATTATTATTATTATTATTATTATTATTATTATTATTATTATTATTATTATTATTGTTGTCCAAGTATTTGTTCCAAGGATATCGATTCTGACGTGGAGCAAATCGCGTTAAGTCCCTGACGCCAACTCATATGACGGAATGGTGCACAGAATTATCACTGTACCTTCCACCAGGAATGGCGCAATAATTCACGTACACAGTTGACTGCGTGTGACCTGACGTTGTCGTGCTGTTACGCGAAGCCTTCTAAGAGAAGTCCAGGTCGTTTTCTGCAGAATTGCTATCCCTAAACGCTCCAGTGTGTCTCAGTAACTGGCAGAACTCCGCCGGTAAGGAATTCATGACCATGTGGATGATCCCCCATACCGTCCTGACATAGCACTCAGAGATTTGAACTTCTTAGATCTATCCAAGGAAACCTGAGTCGCGAGCGAGTGGTTGTGTGGTTTGTGTCACGTAGGTATCAGCTTGATTCGGGAGATAATGGGTTCGAACTCAACTGTCAGCAACACTGAAGATGATTTTCTGTGGTTTCCCATTTTCACATCAACCAAGTGCTGGGACTGTACGTTAAGTCCACAGCCACTTCCCTCCCACTCCTAGTCCTTTACTATCCCATCGTCGCCATTAAACATGTCCGAGTGGGGGCTACTTAAAACTGATTGCATAAATGATACATATAAAAGTTAACTGTAATAATGTTGAAATTAACTTTTTGGCAGCATATATCCGTGAGGCAACACAGTGACTATTTATTTATTTATTTATTTATTTATTTATTTATTTATTTATTTATTTATTTATTTATTTATTTATTTATTTATTTATTTATTTATTTATTTATTTATTTATTTAAAATGATATACCCATACAGCAGGAATTAGCACCAATACCAGAATGCCTATAAAAGTTCAACCAAGCAATCTTGTAGCAGTCTTGCAAAACTGTTGATGTCGCGATTCTCCAGTTTTTTTGTAGAATTCAAACCACAGAGACGTGATTTTACACTTTAAAAATTCCACATTCAATGGCTGTAAATCGAACGAACAAGGGCAGCCTTGCGGAGAAATCAGTTATATTTTGGTTAAATTGTCTGCATACCAACCGATTGTTTAGGGGATCCCGGGTTCGATTTTCAGTCTAGCGCCCATAGTTTATTCTTCTCTCTTGGTGATTGTTAGGTTCTGTTAACAAATCACCACATTTATGTACCACACTACCAACCTCCGTGGCAACATTTAATGGTGAATGCTTGCCTCTACATTGGGTTGGTTTCAGTAAGGGCATCCAGCTGTATAACTGGACGTAAGTACATACAGAACGCTGACCTCAATAACTGTGTAGATGCAACCAAGGACTATAGATTAGATGAGATATTTCATTCCGTATTTGGTAATTGTACCGGGAGGTACAACTCTACGCCACGCGTTCAAATGAGCGCCTAAAAGAACTCCTCTACTGGAGGAACCGTGAACTTGAAACTAGACCTACTTAAAACCTTACTCTGAAGATGTCACCTCTAAAATCTGATATAATTTTGTTATTCTGAAATTTCCTGCACTGTGTGAATTTCTACTCGTTTTGTTTGCCATTCATCAAGAAGTTTGGACAGTCTGCCATAGATATCACTACTAAAAAACTACGAGCATGCACCCTGGTGCGAAGTGGAACAACTTTTGATTTCAAGAAGTTTTGTATTCATAATTTTTATTTATTTAATTATTGATGTTCATTTATTTTTGGGTTGGCAATTTTTATCTTTTTTCCGCCAGCTTTGAATCTAGCCAATCCCTAATTTCTGTAATTAATTTTCCGCCTATCACAGGCTTCTTCCTCGATTCTGAGTGTTACTTTTGAATTTAACCAATAAAGTGAGAGGGTGTGGCTGGTTTATTCATGAAATGTCTCGAACTTTCCCCAAGGATTTTTAAACCGCGGATTTTCACGTCTCTTGGTCATTTGATCGTCATCTAACTAAGTGCGTGTGTCAAGCAGGAGGCGCCTCTTTCATCAGACAGCAGTTCTTTAGCAAGGTAATGGCCATCTAACATATTACTATTTTGCTAGCTCCGCAGTTTAACCCGAGGGAAAGGTTCGAAACTTTAACTGTGTAACAAACTTGTTTAAAATGTAAATCTCCTTTCGGCTCGTGTAAAAATTTCATAAATCTTTAACTGTAAATCGGGGATAGAGAGAGTGATGTACCCTCTCGAGCTCCCCTTCATCTTTGTTGGAGGTGACTACGTTTATTGCTATTTTTCATTCTGTAATGTCGTAAATTACTATCTTATACGAGGCACCTCCATAGTTTGGGAATAGCCCCTGTTTCATTGGCCTAGTGCCCCTTAGGTTTTAATAATGCATATTTAGGAGTGCAAGTACTCGCCTCATTCAATTTGTGTTTCGGGCCATTTACATAACCTGTTTATTTCCGCAACGACCCAATATATTGGGTACAAGATACCCCTGTTTCAAATTTGTAAATAGTGTCTTGTAAGGCCTGTGATTAGTAGATGTTCATGTAATGTTGCCTTGAGTAGGCTTGGGAGAACTGAGAGCACGTTCGCTCTTTTCTATTGTTGTAAAAGTGCCTCTGGGAGGCTTGATGTTGTGTATTGGGAGCAAGCGCTCCATGTATTGAGGGATTTCTGCCCTTGTGTAATTTGTGCTCTTTGTAAATTGAGCTGGGAACTCAAAAAATTGTAAAACTAGGGGCTAGTAGCCCAGGAGAGTTAAAGTACTGTAATCTTTGGTTTTTCTATTTCTGTCATTGTTATCTCACTAAGTGAGAATTTGTTATCTTGTTGATTTTCAAAAATATAACCTTCCGTTTCAGTTTTAAATTCTTTCTTGACATTGGAGTTAGACCCATTCACCCCGGCACCTTCTTTCACCTCTGCGTTTCACGGGTAACCCCGTAGCAGTAATAATTACAAATACCGTTCTGTCTGCTAGAATGTAATTATCTTAGGGTCTAGATTTCTAGGCAGTAGCAAATTAGAAGAAAAACTTACTCAAGCGGGTAGCTAGTATAGACTAATCTGCACAACGGTTATGCTATGAGTTTTGCGTAAGCAGTAGGGGTACGGTCCATTAGAATTTATGTTACTCTCACTACATTATGGAAGAGCGGCGTAGACCACATTTCCTAACAACCATATTAGTTTGCAGTCTAACCCTATTTCTGCGTAAAATCAGGAGCCTAACTAATTAATTTTCTTTAAAAAATGCATGAGGAAAGGATTTTCTAGATTTTCATCCTCCAGTATCGTGAATATAGGCAATTAATAACGTACTGGCATGCAGAACACAACAACACAAGGCCTGTCAATGTTTCCTATCAGTAACATTCTCCAGTAGGCCATTATGCTATACATATGAATGATTAGGACAGGCCAGTTTAGTTCTTTGGTCCTCCTTAATTTCTGCTTGAAAGAAGAACGCGAGTGTTGTGTGTGCTCCATAACTTGACTGGCAAGTTGGGAGAACGTCGCTGTAGTTTTCAAAATCGATTTCTGGTATGTCTTATGAATAATGAATTACATGTGAAAACAATATCTAAAGGAACATGCTCCATTTTTTCCGAGGGAAGAAAAATGGAAAATGGAAGTAGTCCTTTTCCTTTTCATGGAAAGTATTTATTGAAGATAAATGTAGAAAGAAATACAAAGTCCGTGAACTATTCGTGTTCTGACGTAAAGTGAATAACGTGTGGAAAGAAACATCGTATTCAAATTCAACGAATATCTTTATGGGTACTCTGTGATAATTTCATGGCAGTAGCATCTTTGAAAATATATCAATACAGAGCCTCTTGAGAAAATTCAAGTGGTAAAATTCTATTAATAATGAGGTGTTTCAAGAGTCGATATAAATGCATTGTTTATTTTACTTTTCAACTGCTTAGTTGCGTCATGGGAATCGGAGTGGCAGGTTGATCTATGCTGTTATAAGCTATGGACAATGACAGTGCAATCTCATGTTGGTTATCCACGTGGGGATCTCCAAATTAAACATCCGTAATCTGAGTACTCGCCAACAGTTGGCATGTCGTTTCTTAATATTACAGTCTAAATTTCGTTAAGGACGATATGCTATGAACCATGATAGGAGGAAATATTTCTGTTAGATTGACAAATATTCCCCTACATACATTAAGAAAGGTTCAGGGCATCTATGAAACAAGCAGCTTAATCTAAATCAACTGTTCTTATTTTATAAAGAGACCTTGAAACGGATTTTCATTAAACAAGCTGCAAATCGATTTCTATTCATTGTACATGTAAAATATTTGAAATTTACAGAGCACCTCCCTCCTGAAAATTTCCATAATTGTCATTTCTAATTTCAGTCTTATTTTTCTTTGTACAGTTAATGTAGAAGATGTAGAAAAATTGATTTTTAGTATAAACACAGTTTTGGAGAAGAAGTGCAAGATGAAAATATATACATGGAAAACAAAAGTAATGGAATGCAGTCAAACGAGGTCAGATAATGCAGGAAATATTGAAAATGAATCCCTAAAGGAAGTAGATGGATACTGTTACGTGGGTGCTAGAGTAATAAACGACAGCATAAATGAGGATGGCATAAAATGCAGATCAGCACTGGCAAGAAGGGCTTTTCTTCAAAAGAAATTTGCTCAGTTTAAGCAAATATTAAAGAATTAGAAAAATTTTTGAAAACATTTTTGTTTGAGTCACCAGCCCATAGACTGGTTTGATGCAGCGCTCCTTTACACCCTATCCTCTGGTAACCTATTTCTTTTCGACGTAACTATTACATACTACTTCTGCTTCAATATGCCTGTCATATTCATACCTTGGTCTACCCCTACCATTCTTACCGCCTACACTGCCTTCAACAACCAACTGAACAAGTCCTGTTTGTCTTAAGATATGTCCTATCATTCTGCCTCTTCTTCCCGTTAGAGATAACCAAATCGATATGCTCTCACCAATTCTATTGAGTATCACCTTATTCATGGTTCGATGATGCATTGTTTATTTTACTTTTCAACTGCTTAGTTGCGTCATGGGAATCGGAGTGGCAGGTTGATCTATGCTGTTATAAGCTATCGCACCTTCAGCATTCCTCTGTAACACAACATTTCAAAAGCTTCCATTCTCTTTCTTTCTGAGCTAGTTATCGTCCATGTTTCACACCCATACAGTGCCACGCTCAACGTGAATGTCTTTCGAATGAAGAGTAGCTCACAAAGAAGGAGAATAGAAGCTTTTGAAATGTGGTGTTACAGAAGGATTATGAAGGTGAAATTAATAGATAGTATCACGAATGAAAAGATAGGAATAGAAATAATGCAAGAAGAATTATCTGGCAAAAATTGACACGAAGAGTCAAGTTACATCGTACGACACCCAGGACTAAATTAGTTATATTTTAAGGGAAGTGTAGGAAGTACGAACGTTAGGAGTATGCCAAGGCATGAATATAACAAACAGCCTGGAGTATATGTAGGACGTAGTAGTTGCGTAGAGAAGGGAAGTTCACCTCAGGATAGGATGGCATGGAGAACTGCATCAAACAGGTTTTGGACTGATGGCCCAAACAATAACAAATCCCTTAGTAATAATAATAATAATAATAATAATAATAATAATAACATTGTCCCATTAACTACATTTTTTACGGTTTTCAGAGACACCGATGTTCCGAAATTTTGTCTCGCAGGAGTTCTTTTACCTGCCCGTACGTATTTAAGCAGTTTCAAATACCACCTGATTGAGCCAGGATCAAACGCGTCAAGTTGGGATCAGAAGGACAGCGCCTCAACCGTGTGAGCCACTCAGCTCAGCTATTTTATTACTTTTATGTTGCCGTGCTGAGTGGCTCAGACGGTTGAGGCGCTGTCCTTCTGACCCCAACTTGACAGGTTCCATTCAGGCTCAGTCCGGTGGTATTAGGTGCTCAAATACGTCAGCCTCGTGTCGGTAGATTTACTTGCACGGAAAAGAACTCCTGCGAGACTAAATTCCGGCACTTCGACGTGTCCAAAAACCGTACAAGTAGTTAGTGGGACGTAAAGCAAATATTATTATTATTATTATTATTATTATTATTATTATTATTATTATTATTATTATTATTACTTTTATGTTACCTAATGATCTCTGTTTTCACTGAAAAATTATACCGATGGGAAGCTCAATACGGTATATTAACGTCTATTACAGAAAAGTCGCTCCAATTGGTAGATATATAAATTGAAATATTTTTAACAATTTATTTGATTCAGAGTATTGTTATAGGCTTTACCTACCACTAGCAACTCTTACAGTTTTCCGAGTCAGTTTATTTAAGCAGAAGAGCTACAATCGTTGGCTAGACAACAATAATAACTTTCCAATGTAGAATATACTTATGGAAGATATTGTTACAGACAATAATGCAGACATCAAAATTATGTGTAGTATTTAGTGCACGATAGGGTATATTCGTTGAAAGGACGAATTTGTGGATTACTTTTAAATTGCAATGCTTCATTTTAATTTATATCATATGTGTAAATGTTTCACTTCGTCCAATGCGGTAACCCAAATTTGTGGTAAATAAATAAATAAATAAATAAATAAATAAATAAATAAATAAATAAATAAATAAATAAATAAATAAATAAATAAATAAGTCCAAATAAACAAATAACCTTATATTTAACAAAGCCCTTTACACTTCAGAAACAACCACAATTGGAAAATCAGGTATCACAGAGAAAAAAATCCTCAAAAGTTTTTTTCAAGCAATACACAGAGATGGTATCTGGATGAAGAGACCAACTAAGGAACTCTACGAATACACAGACAGACTCACAAACATGATCAAAAACTGTCAACCAATATTCTATGGACAGCAACAGACTCGTAAATAGGATTTTTGATGTAGCTAATAGCTTAATAAAGTAAAAGAATTGGCTGAAAGAAATATAAGAATATCTACGGCAAGCAGGTATCGACAAGGCAATGATAAATGAAAGAAACATATTCAGAAATAAAATTATGAATGCGAAATTTGAAGTAAAAGAGAGTAAATAGACAGGAAAAGTATGGACTGAACAAAGGATAAGTGATAAGGAAAAGAACAAGACGAAATTGAATAATCATATAACATTCAAGTTCAATCACTGTCTTAATGACAATAATGAATAAAATTAATAATAATAATAATAATAATAATAATAATAATAATAATAATAATAATAATAATAATAATAATAATAATAATAATAATAATAATAATAATGTAGGTTCGAACCCCACTATCGGCAGCCCTGAAAATGGTTTTCCGTGGTTTCCCATTTTCACACCAGGCAAATGCTGGGGCTGTACCTTAATTAAGGCCACGGCTGCTTCCTTCCCACTCCTAGGCCTTTCCCATCCCATCGTCGCCATAAGACCTATCTGTGTCGGTGCGACGTAAAGCAACTAGCAACAAAAAATAATAATAATCATAATATAATAATAATAATAATAATAATAATTTTACATCACCGGGCGCGTTGGCCGTGCGGTTAGGAGCGGGCAGCTGTGAGCTTGCATCCGGTAGATAGTAGGTTCGAATCCCACTGTCGGCAGCCCTGAAGATAGTTTTCCGTGGTTTTCGATTTCACACCAGGCAAATGATGGGGCTGTACCTTAAATCCACGGCCGCTTCCTTCCCATTCCTTAGCCTTTCCTGTTCCATCGTCGCCATAAGACATATCTGTGTCAGTGCAACGTAAAGCAAAAAGCAAAAAATTATCTTATATCGTCAATGGTGTATTCTGCCCGAAGGCAGGTCCGAACCTCCGCAGAGATGTGCCTGAGCCGGAGTGTACGTGCGGTAGGGTGGCCAGTTCCTTTCCGCTCCTCCATTCCCTTACCCCCAACAACAGCGCGTGGCAATCAATCCAAATCTTGACCACGCCCAATGTTGCTTAACTTCGGAGATCTCACGGGAACCAGGAATTTTTTTGAAAATCCTCAAAATATATTGTTCACCACATTTAGACGTAGGCCTGGAATATATCTTGCCTAAAATGTAAGTAGTTATTGTATTTCGGTTTACAGTAAATAAAGCTACCACTGTCATGTTGATTTGTGATAATCGATATTCGCTGTTATTTGGCATACTAAGATAAAGAAGAAGAGTAGCGAGTTGTCTTTGCGGTTAGGATCGCGTAGCTGTGAGCTTGCATTCGGGAGTTGTGGCTCCTTATGCTAATGTCAGCAGCCCTGAAGATGACTTTCTGTGATTTTCCATTGTCACACCATGTTAATGCTAGGAGTGTACTTTCTTTAAGACCACGACCTCTTCCTTATCAATCCTAGCAATTTTCCATCCCTTCGTCACCGAAAACCTTCCATGCATTGTTGCGACGTTAAGCCACTATTTAATAAAGATATCTCTGATCATCAATAAACTTGAAGTAACTTAATGCGAGTAATAACAGGTTATTATCCCCATATTTCAAGAGACTTTTTAGGTTGACAGAAATGACTGTTGTGTAAACATTCTTTTTCACACGTGAGTAGTGTTACAGTCCGCCTCTGTGGTGTAGTGGTTAGCGTGATTAGCTGCCACCCCCGGAGGTCCGGGTTCGATTCCCGGCTCTGCCACGAAATTTGAAAAGTGGTATGAGGGCTGGAACGGGGTCCACTCAGCCTCGGGAGGTCAACTGAGTAGAGGTGGGTTCGATTCCCACCTCAGCCATCTTGGAAGTTGTTTTCCGTGGTTTCCCACTTCTCCTCCAGGCGAATGCCGGGATGGTACCTAACTTCAGGCCACGGCCGCTTCCTTCCCTCTTCCTTGCCTATCCCTTCCAGTCATCCCATTCCTCCACAAGGCCCCTGTTCAGCATAGCAGGTGAGGCCGCCTGGGCGAGGTACTGGTCATTCTCCTCAGTTGTATCCCCGACCAAGTGTCTGAAACTCCAGGACACTGCCCTTGAGGCGGTAGAGGTGGGATCCTTCGCTGAGTCCGAGGGAGAAGCCGAACCTGGAGGGTAAACAGATGATGATGATGATGATGATGATGATGATGATGATGATGATGATGATGATGATGATGATGATGATGAGTAGTGTTACTTTCATCCATCCAACTACTGAGCAAACCAAGTGTTAATTAAGGGGGGAACTATACCTTTGAACATAGAAAACTGAGGTGCATTAAACCTTGTTTTACGCAGCAATAGAAATGAGCACTAAAAGGAAACTTAGTATGACAAACACATTACTTTTTTTTTTTTGCTATGGGCTTTACGTCGCACCGACACAGATAGGTCTTATGGCGACGATGGGATAGGAAAGGCCTAGGAGTTGGAGGGAAGCGGCCGTGGCCTTAATTAAGGTACAGCCCCAGCATTTGCCTGGTGTGAAAATGGGAAACCACGGAAAACCATTTTCAGGGCTGCCGATAGTGGGATTCGAACCTACTATCTCCCGGATAAACACATTACTCCACACTATTTTGCCTACATATTTACAAATCATATAAACCTATGACATTATATATAATAAGGGGATGCCTGGCCAAGGCGGTAAAGGCGTGTTCGGTTCGCCCGGAAGGACGTGGGTTCGAATCCCCGTCAGGAAGTCGTAAAATTAAAGAAACGAGATTTCCATATCCGGTGGTGCAAATGGCCCCGAGGTTCACTCAGCCTACACCACAAATGGGTACCAGGTTAATTCCTCGGGCAAAGGTGGCCGGGCGTAGAGCTAACCACTCTACCCCATCACATGCCGCGGTTAACAATGGTGGGACCGGGCGAGTTGGCCGTGCGCGTAGAGGCGCGCGGTTGTGAGCTTGCAACCGGGAGATAGTAGGTTCGAATCCCACTATCGGCAGCCCTGAAAATGGTTTTCCGTGGTTTCCCATTTTCACACTAGGCAAATGCTGGGGCTGTACCTTAATTAAGGCCACGGCCGTTTCCTTCCAACTCCTAGGCCTTTCCTATACCATCGTCGCCATGAGACCTATCTGTGTCGGCGCGACGTAAAGCCCCTAGCAAAAAAAAACAATGGTGGAAGCCTTTACCTTCCACTCCTCCAAGGGCCTTCATGGCCTATACGGAGGTGACTTTGCTTTGTTATTATATATAATTAATTATTCAAAATGGTGGTTATCATAGCCACTATTTTGTTGTTTCTCTGAAAATTTCCAAACATTTGACAATATTTCTATGATTTCCTTTTATTAATATTAGTAATGTTATAGCTACAACATGTACTAGAATCAGTGAATTACATCAAGTAATTTTTTCATGAATGCCTTTTCAGTAGTCAGTCCAACTCATTGGCTGAATGGTCAGCGTACTGGCCTTCGGTTCAGAGGGTCCCGGGTTCGATTCCCGGCCACGTTGGGGATTTTTCCGCTTCCAGTCTCTTCATCATATTCAGACAACGTAGCACAGAGACATGCAATGGTGATTACATCCCTCCATATAGGGTTGGCGTCAGGAAGGGCATCTGGCCGTAGAAAAAGTCCAAATCCACAGGTGGGACGCACTTGTTACACCACAGATGTGTGAAAAGCGGTAGGAAAAGAAAGCAGAGGACATTTTCAGTAGTCAATTCTTTCTTTAATTTTTATTTGAAAATGTGTACAGTATTTTTTAACTTAACCATTGAAGACAGCTCAGTAATTCTAGTATATCTTCTTCTTTTTCTCTATAAAATATACGCATGAGAAATGTCATCTTAAAATATTAAAAAACTTTCATAATTATCAGGGAAACGGTTCTGCAAAACAAATGATACGGGTAGCGAGCAAGAAACTTACCGATAAAAAGTTTGCTTGGGGACAGAGCTTCACGTTTTTGGTCATAACTCCGAAAGTATTGGAGATATTAACCAAACGTTTGCACTGTTATAAAAAGAAAAGTTCATTTTAAATGAAAGAAATACATTGAAAAATAGCATTTTTGGTCGCTGAAATGTGTCGGTGCCCCCTAACTTTGGAGATAATGTAAACGGAGCTACCTTTTTTTTATTTTCTTTACGTCGCTCCGACATAGACAGATCTCTTGGTGACTTTGGGACACTGATGTGCTAGGAGTGGGAAGGAGCGGCCTTGGCCTTCATTAAGGTCCAGCCCCAGCGTTTACATGTTGTAAAAATTGAAAACAACGGGAAACCATCTTCAGGGCGGCCGACAGGGTGGTTCAAACCAACTACTTCCTGAATGCTAGCTCGGACGTACACACCCTTAACCGCACGGCCAACTCACTTGGTTCCGTACGGAGCAATGTCAAAATTCTAAATAATTGAAAATTACATTGTAAATGGGGTTTTCTTTGTGTGAATCAGCGTAGCAACCGACTAAATATAATTTATCACAATTTATTTCTTCTGTTTCGAGAGGGTACGACTTCGAGAATATCTTCCTTTAACGAGGACGAAACTGCGTGGTTTAAAAAAAGGGTTCAGATACCACAGAAATAACGTGAACACTCACGATGAGAGTGTTGATCTGACTGAGGAGTTTTCTAACGAATGGCTGGGCTGTGATGGTATGGCCGCTGCTAGCAGTCCCTGCCTCTGCCTCATCCGCACCAGCTCGGCTGGAATCTATTAAGAGGATTAACTCTCGATGAAGCCAACATTTTCAGACCTCGCCATGCCTTTCTCCGTCTCTCTCTCCGAGTGACGCGTCGCGGAGAGCTAGGAGGAGGCTGTGTGGAGGGAGGGAGAAATACCCCTGCCCACCCCACCCTCCTCAAAACCCCTTCACAGCCTGTGCACATATCCCTCCTCAAGGCTACGCCAACAATAACACTTTACCAGGAAATGTGAAGAAAATCCAGTCTATTTCAATCACTTTCCTTGCAAGGTTACCACTAGAGCCCACATTTTTAGGACGTAATAGGTTAGAATGCAATGTTACTGAAGGAAGTAACAAGCATAGGCTAATCTGCACAACGGGTATGCCATGAGGTTTGCATAAACATTAGGGGTTCGGTCCATCAGAACCCCTAGAATTTATGTTACTCTCACTACATTACGAAAAACCTTCTAAAAGACACCTGCTAGTGATCGAATTAGTTTACATTCTAACCTGTTACTACATTAAAAAATCCATGGTCTAGTTATCACTTGTTCACCCCGTCGCGATTATTTCCTCATTCATAAAAAAATAGAATATATCTTAGCTGAGAGAATTACTTACGAACGCAAATACCACATATCATGACAAGTTCACCGAACATGTCATGACTTTTAACTATTTTAGATGAAGGTGGTGATTATTTTTCTTTTAGTCGAAGCATGATTTAGCAACCATTCTCTGTTAGCGAACTAAGTGAAAAACTAAATAACCAGTTGTATTCAAGAAATGTGTTCTTTTTTTTTTTTTTTTTTTTTTTTTTTTTTGCTATTTGCTTTACGTCGCACCGACACAGATAGGTCTTATGGCGACGATGGGATGGGAAAGGTCTAGGAAGTGGAAGGAAGCGGCCGTGGCCTTAATTAAGGTACAGCCCCGGAAATGTGTTCTTAACAACTGCTTACCATGTAGTATCGGGGAAAGGAACGGGGAAAGTAAAGCGCCTCGGAATACCATTATGTGGTAATGCTGAAAGGAGAAATACTGAACCACAACACATGCATCACTTAGAACGAAACATTTATTTAATTTATTTATTTATTTATTTATTTATTTATTTATTTATTTATTTCAAAGATTGCATGAGGTAATGCTTGTACTGAGACAGTTCATGAAAAACCTGGCACAGCTATAATACTAAAGACAAATTAAATTATTTACAGTACACAGCTGCTAAATATTTATAATAAATTAAATCTAAAATACAACATTCTTCAAGGATACAATCGTGTGTTTAGAAGTTTATATGAACAGAGCCATATAGCCTGAAATTAAACCTGATAATTTCATCTAAATAGGTTAAATCCAAGAGCATTAAATTTTTCCCATAATTGCTTCTTAATGTTTCTTTTGAATTTATTGAAATTCTGACGGCTATTATCAAGTCTGGAATGGAATTAAACTGCCATATACAATACACCATTAGTTCCATACTTCACTGTACTCATTCAGGGGAAATGTAGTTTCCAGATTGCCGTGCTGCATTATCATGAATAAATTAATTACTGATGAATTTGAGTTTTATTTTTCCCCGAGCCAAACAACATATAAATTTGATGGCAAGTGCTACCAAAGAGTATGCAATAGTTAATATAACCAGAGGAATTCTTGATGATGAGTATATTATTTTTCTGGACATTAAGAATGAAAAACTTAAAGGGCTCTGAGTGATTTATTTTGAAAAATTTGAAGTTCTGTTATTTGAACTTGGGTGCAGCAACTTCACACAGTATTAGTGTATTGCGGATGGCTATGAATTAAATCATAGTAAACACACCTTAAGTGATTTCACCTAGTCTTTTCAATACACCTATAGTAGGTACTATTTTACTCTTAATAAATTACAGATGATGATCCCATTCTAGTTTGGAGGTTATAAAAACACCTAAATATTTAATACAATCAACTTTTTTAACGTAATCATCATTAAGATTCATCGTATTACTCGGACTTACAAATATATCTCCAGCTCTAAGGAAAAGTATAAAAACAGTTTTATTGAGTTGATTGTAAGATAATTATAATTAAACCATCGAGTTAATACAGAAAGGTCATTTTTATGGAGGACAGTATCTTATCTTGATTTTCTCCTGAACTAAAAAGACCACTATCATCTGCGAATAGAAGCAGATTCCCTTCAGGATCAAGATCACAAATGTAACTAACAAACATAATAAATAATACAGGACCCCGTAAAGTACCCTGAGGTACACAATACTTGACTGACAAAAGATAAATTTTAGTACTATTGATATCAACAAACTGCTTTCTATTATTGAAATTCCTTTCAAACCACTTGTGTGCAATTCATCCACGCCAGCTATCACCAATTTTTCAGTTAATAAACTATGATTAATTGTATCATGCAGTACTGAATCTTAGACGCCAGAACCTTTCTGGTCAGAGTTCTAAGCTGGAATATTATCACAGTGGTTTTCCTAGGCTCAACCATGATATATTGAAGTAATTCTTTTTACATGAATATGTCTTATGGCTGGGGTCACGTGATAATTTGCGTCACAAAATTCGCAATACAAAATATGTAATGCGACGTTATCTAGCAACGTGATGTGATGGTGCGCCGGTAATGCTCTAGCGAAGAAGAAAGAGAAAACACCTCTTTTTCAGCAGCGGCCTCCCTCCTCCTTCTTTATAAGTCCTCTTAAAAATTTAGAACATTTTAATGCACTATTATTTACGACGGAGTTCAATTATTCCTACCGTAAATCCTAACATGCCGTCTTGGGGTAGTGAGCCTATCTCTTTCCAGAAAGACCTAGGGTTCTATTCCCGTCCAGTTAAGAGATGTTTACCTTAATCTGACGGCTAGTTCCAAGCGATTCAGTCTACGTGAGAAAGGTTGAACGGCTATCTGGTGGTGAGGTAGCGTCCCCGGTCCAGAAAGTCAAGAATAATAGCCGAGATGGTTCCTTGTGCTGACATGTCACCTCGTCATTGTGCTGAGCAGTGGTTGCTTGTTAGGGCAAGGCACAACAGTGCTGTAGTTCAATAGGGTATTTTTGGTCTTAATTGAGGTCACAGTCTCTTCCTTCGTCAGATGGTCTTCTTAGAGCGAGAGGGTCGGGTCTGTGTAACTGTGACCTTACATTTAAGAGGTGTTGGGTTCGAATGCCGTCTTCGACATTTGATAATAATAATGATGTTATTGGCTTTACGTCCCAGTAACTATGTTTACGGTTTTCGGAGACACCGGGGTGCTGGAATTTAGTCACGCAGGAGTTCTTTTACGTGCTAGTAAATCTACCGGCACGCGGCTGACGTATTTCAGAACCTTCAAATACCACCGGACTGAGCCAGGATCGAATCTCCCAACTTGGGGCCAGAAGGCCAGTGCCTCAACCGTCTCAGCCACTCAGCCCGGCTCATCGACAGGATGTCCCAGGATGTCCCATTTTCAATCAAGGAAGATGTTGGCACTGTACCTGAACTTAGGCCAGGGCTGATACCTTCCCGCCATTCTCACATTGGCGAAAACCACGAATTTGATGGTGCACCGGTAATTTCATCGTCCCCTAAAACCTGCTTGAGTTGGTGCG
The DNA here is from genome assembly GCF_040414725.1 of Anabrus simplex. NCBI lineage: Eukaryota > Metazoa > Arthropoda > Insecta > Orthoptera > Tettigoniidae > Anabrus > Anabrus simplex. Next base: position 61,706,746 of record NC_090277.1, read on the forward strand.
GCGTTAAGCTACTGATAACAATGGCCTTTCGTGTTGACACCCTTTAAGTCACCCGCGCGTCTGTGAGAATGGGGCCTTAACCAAAATGAGTTCTAATTAACGAAGACAACACAAATACCCCGTCCCCGAGTCAGAGGAGGAAGCTAAAATCCTCGGCCCAACCAGGAATCCAACACGGGATGCCTTGGGGCGAAGGCCAGCAAACCTTGGAGCCGGACACATTGAGCTAGTAGCAAAAAAGAGGAATATTTCCCACCCAAATGTAAAATAACAGTTCACCTCATACGGAAATGCATACGGCGATAAACAAATATAAACATTGTTGTGGTTGACAGTGAGTCCCTAAGCTTACCGTTTGCGATAACACCGGTTTAGGTGATAAGACACACTCCATGGGCTTACATATTTTACATCTGCTCACTCCCCCTGACCTCGGTGCCCGCCAGTATAATCTGATCAGGACCTGGTCGCCATCAAACCTGCAGTACGGTCGACTCGAGCGGAAATGGCGAGTCAACATTACTCGTGGAGGGCCACTTTCTCCCATCTGAGCTACAGAAAGAGTTTCATTAACCCATATCTCACTCAATGAGGATCGATTATTGCAGCTGTGTCGTCATCCCCATTCAATATTCTGTCACTTCTTTTAGAAATACACAGAGTAAGTGGCAGCGCTGTTTGGGTCACGTAGCCATTACCTTGTATACGGGAGAAGAGCCACTGTTGGTTTTCCGTGGTTTTCCATTTTCACACCAGGGAAATACTTGGGCTGTATCTTAATTAAGGGCACGTTCACTTCCTTTCCACTACTAACCCTTTCCTGTCCCATCGTCATCATATGACGTATTTGTGTCGATGCGACGTAAAGGAAACTGACTAATAATAATTATACGCCGAGTTTTAGGCAGTAATAGTTCAGTGGGTAAACTTACTCTAGCGGGTAGCAAGTATAGTCTACCCTGCACAACGGTTATGCTGTGAGCGTTGCATAAACATTAGAATCCTTCGATTATACACTCATGTACATAAAAATTAGAACACCTTAAAAGACTAGTAATAGGAAGTTCATATTCGCAGAACATTTGCATTAGTATGTTTTGGTGAAATGATTAGAATTTGAATGATATCGGCCTTCAGGTTCAAGGTCCGCATCGGTATCTCAGCGCACCGCCACCGACTGGTAAAAATGTGCTTGCGGCTCTCGTCGCTTTAAACCGAAGGTAATGGATCAGTGTGACTTGAGCAGAGGTGCAGGATGCCTCGCAGCCGTATCCGGGAACCGTACCGTGAAATGAGTGAGTTTGAAAGAGGGCGCATTATTGGCACGAGAGAACGTGATACATCCATCCGGGAAATTGCTGCTCGTGTGGGACGAAGTGTGTCGGCTGTGCAACGGGTGTGTACAGAATAGTTCACATAAGACCGTAGAACAGGACATATCTGCGTCCTCCTCGGCTCTGGAGCAACAGTGGAACAGTCGAATAATTCCGCCACCGTTTATTACTAAAGCCCGGATTTTCATGCGGAAATAGGTTAGATTGCAAACTAATTTGATCAGTAGGCAGTGTCGGCCACCCGCTCTTCCACAATGTAGCAAGAGTAACATAAATTATAGGGGTTCTGATGGGCCGTACCCCTCAAGTTTATGCAAACTCCACAGCATAATCGTTGTGAAGGTAGACTATACTTGCTACTCGCTTCAGTAAGTTTGCATTCTAACCTATTAATGCATAAAAATCCGGGCTCTATATATTACCGTCTGGGTTTTCGGCCCGTCATCCATTTCTCCGCCTACCATTGACTAATGTGTATAAACGTGCTAGACTGCAATGGTGTATAAAACGACGTCACTGTGGAGAGGAATGGCCGCAGGTAGTATTTTCGGACGAATCCATATTCTGTTTGTTTGAAAATGATGGCTGCATTTTGGTTTTCTGCAGACAGCGAGAGAGGCATCTCACTGACTGCATTCGCACAAGGCATATAGTGTCAACTCAACGCCTTATGGTGTGGGGTGCTATTGGGTACAACCACAAAAAACAGATGGTGCGTGCCCCGGGCACTGTGAGCGACGTGAATGACATCCTGCGACCCGTATTCACACATTTCCTGCACAACACCCCAGACGCCATGTTTCAGCCGGACAGTGTGCGACCACATGGTGCTGCTACACGAACACTTGCCTTCTTGTTGTAATAGGATGTCAGACTGTTACCCTGGCCCGTCCGATCACCGGACTTGTCGCCAATCTAAAATAAGTTGAAATGACCCAGGACGTCATACGCGCGTTATGCGCGTCGTTGCTATTACGCATGGTACAAGTTATCATTGCGCGTGGATGACCCAGTGCCTACTAGACAACAGGACACATGTTGAACCTGGATGATTGAAATCCTAATCTTTCCAGCAGAACATACTAATAAACGTGTCCTGTGTGTATGAACTTCCTATTTCTAGTCTTTCAAGGTGTTCTGTTTTTATGAACATGAGTGTATGTTACTCTCGCTACATAACGAGAGAAGACGGGACATCCTAATAGCCAAATTTGTTCTTCTTCTTCATCCAATATTCCTCCATCTGCTCAGTATGGTTCCTTTTCCTCCCTTCGGACGATTTTGAGCCTGTTTCCTTTCCAATCCAACCTTGGAATCCTTCCATTCTTAACACTAAACATCTCTCTCTTTCTCTGTTACTTCTTCTCCAATATTGTTTCTTTCCGAATCTTTCTTGACTTCATGAATTTAGGTTGTTGTTGACTTCTAGTTCCAAGGACATTTGGAGATCTGTTTTGTTAACCTGTTGTCATCCATTCTGTATAAATATCCAAAAAAATATCGATCACTCCTTTCGTATTGTTCCTTTCGTGGTGTCTATGTTTCGATATATTTTGTCATTACTTAATTTCCAAAATTCTGTAGTCCTTGAGCGAACCAAGTATTTTCCTTATATTATTTCTTTCACTACTTCAGATTTGTTCATCTTGTAATTCACTACCAGACATTCAATCGCGTATAAGCATTCCGGTCTGACTACTTTGTTATAATGTTATATTTTGACCTTCTTATATTAACACATTTTGTTGTGATATTGTTAGTTATTCCGCATTCTCTTTCAAACTTGTGTACAATTTCTTCTACAGCGGAACTTTCTAAACCGCTTTCTTGAATTGTTTTCCCCAAATATTTGAAGTTCTGTACCTTCCTTATTCGACTAAAATCTGTTATCGGAAATCTGGAGCATTATTTTCTTTAAGTATATTTTTCACAAATTTGTTTTCTTCTACAGAAACTCTTAAACCTATTGTGTTTGCTATCTCTTCCAAGAGATTGACTTGTATTGTTATGTTTGTGGGGTTTTGTGGAAGTAGGCCGAAATCATATGCAAATGCTTGACAGTCTATTTCAACACCTCTTTTCCTTCTTCCCGGTGTTATTGGTGGCGGCTTGTGTTCGTTCAGTTTTTAATTCCAAATTCTTACTATTTTCTCCAGGACGCAGTTGATTATTATTATTATTATTATTATTATTATTATTTAAAAAATTGGCCAGTTGCAGGCCGCTTGGAATACAAGACTAGGGTACAGTAATTTTTTAACATTTTCGTCGCAGAATTTCCGTGGTTGCGAAAGCGAAAATACGCAGAAATTACCTGTCGGCGGAAGTCCACTCTGTTAGTTATGATGTCATCTGTGATATTTCGACTTCGTTAATATCATCGTATCTCTTTCAGCTAACCGGTGATATGTTTTAATTTGAAGATGTATTTAAAAATCTTTTACTTTGCATGTCGGTGTTCATTTTGTGATGGTCTCCGTCTTTTAATTGTGTCTGTAATTTTTTGGTATATTAACATATATTTTTCTTCTCGTCGTTTCGGCCAGCTATAAACCACGTTAATCGAAATATTTGGTTCCTCAAGTTTTCATATTTACCCAGGAATGTCTCATTCTTTTCCGATGTCGTTGTTCTCTCTCCACGACTCATCTATTTTAAGCTTGAGCTTTTCTTGGAAACTCTGGTGTTCTTTGAGTTTCGCCTTAAGGGGGTTACGTTCCCGCACATCTTCACACGCAATCCCAAATTCTGGCAAGTCTCCCTTCATCTCCTTGAACCAGGATCCTTTTGTTTCCTTTCCCGAAAGTAGGTAAAGATCTTGATTGTCAGTCTCTTTGGGTTAATTGGTGCCATGTGACCATAAGATAAATTCTCCTTTTCCACATTACGCCAGTTAATATATTCGAATTATTATTATTATTATTATTATTATTATTATTATTATTATTATTATTATTATTATTATTATTATTATTATTATTATTATTATTATTATTATTATTATTATTATTGTTCCGAGGTATCTGTGGAACAGCAGAGGTGAAAGAAGGTGCGGGGGTGAACGGGCCTCAAAATACGAAATTAAAGTTAATTTAAAATTTAACAAGGTTATATTTTCTTTTCAAAATCAAGAAATAACAAGCATGGCAGGTACAGAGTAGCAAGGCAACACAGTACAATTACAGTATTTACAGGATTTGGGCTTCGAGCCCCGAACTCACAATTCTTGAGCAATTAGCCCAACTTTACCCCAAAACAAGTTTCAACAGAGGGGCAGAAAACCCCATTCATGCCCAGGAGCACTTGCTCCAAATTACACAGTAAAGCCTCCTTGAGGCGCGCAGAAAACAAAATTTTCAAGAAAGAGCAACTCGCTCTCAAAATTTAAGCCTGTCAAAGGCCACACCAAATTCCACCTTCAAGCTGTCCTCTAAGGACATAAACACAGGGGTAAAATACCCAACCTACTGAGGCCTATTAAGTGAGAAAAGGTTAATTACATGGCCTCTAAAATACCAATTTGAGAGGAGGCGATCTGCACTCCTAATACATTTTGTTTAAAACCTACTTGGCACTAGGCCGTTACTGCAAGGGCTAATCCCATACTAAGGAGGTGACTTTAAAAGGAAACAGTTTACATTACGTTAAGGAAGAACCGGTTGAGAAAAATAAGTTCACCTTAATGCAATATGAGTGGGAGCTCGAGAGGGTTAAGCACTCTCTATCCCAATATGTAGCTTAAGAGAGAATAGATACTAAGAGTCTTTACATTTTAAGGAAAGGTTACATGGTGGAAAAGCATCGGATCTGCCCCGAGAGTTAAACTGCTGAGCTAGCAAGAAAAGAAGTTATTAAACGGCCATTACCTTGTTGTTGAACTGCTGCCCGAAGAAAGAGGCGCTTCCCGCCCCCTGCTATGTACTTTACACACCAAAAGATGTTACTGGAGTGGCGCGGAGACCCGAAAATCAGCAGTTTATATACTCTCGCGGAAAGTTCGAGGCGTTTCAGGAAAGAGAACACCCTCCCACAAAAACTTTATTGGCTAGGGTTAAGCAATATATCCCCGTTGGAGAAGATACACCTGATTGGTCATAAATTGATTAAAGAAATTCGTGATTGGCTAAATTCAAAACAAGGGGAAAGAAAGGATTATACAGCCAACTTAAACAATAACAGAAAGAAATTTAACAAGGAACAAACTTTGAAATAAAAATTTCTCCAAAAAACAGTTCTTTCACTTCGCACTAGGGTGCACCATTGTAGTTCTTCAGTAGTGTCCTCTAGAAGAGAAAGTTCACACTTCTTACTACAGGTAAAACAAAAATACATCGAAAACGACCCAGTTCAGAAACTTAAAAATTTCCAAGTAGTGACATCTTCTGAGAAACTTGAAAATTAGCACATTAGATAAAGTTCAGACTTCCTCCAGTAGGGGAGTTTCAACTGGCGCAAAGTTTGAATTAGCGGCGTGGATGTGTACCGGCCGGTACAATTATTATTATTATTATTATTCGTTTAGGCCTACAATGGACCACGTGGTTCGTAACTCTGGTGAGCTCTTTTCTTCATCTTAGCCCAGTATTCCTTCATTCTAGCGCTATGGAGGTCTTTGCTTTCTTGAGTCCATTTCACTCCTACCCCTCGATGCAGTGATTTAGCTGTTAGTGACTGGAGAGACTCAGATGTCTTGATTAACTTTCTTGACTTATCTCAGTTGTAAATGTCGATGTGATCAATGTTTAGGTATTGTAGGTCTTCCCGAACTAAATTCGTCCATTTGGCATTTGTTGCTTTCCCTCTAGATACAGTGTTGAAGATCCTTGAAGTGAGTCTCTGGCTGTCCATCCTGACTACGTGGCCATAGAACATTAGTCTTCTCTTCCTCATGGCTGTTGTAATGCTGTCTATTTTACTGTTATTATTATTATTATTATTATTATTATTATTATTATTATTATTATTATTATTACTATTATTATTATTATTATTATTATTACACTAATGTCCTAACCTAAGCTAAACATGACACTAGAGCCCTGAAGTGCCTTGGCCTACCAAGCGACCACTGCTCTGCCCAAAGGCCTGCCGATTACGGGGTGTCGTGTGGTCGACACGACGATTCCATTCGGTGGTTTTTCTTGACTCTCTAGACTAGGGCCGCTGTCGCACCGCCATATAGCTCCTGGATTCTAATCACGTAGGCTGAGTGGACCTCGAACCAGCCCTCAGATCCAGGTAAAATTCCCTGACCTGTCCTTGAATCGAACCCGGGGCCTCCGGGTAAGAGGCACGTACGCAACCCCTACACTACGGGGCCAACAGACTCATGTACTATCCTACGGAATTCATGCGTCTCCCCGCGTATGCCAATTGACGTTAATCCGAGCCGTGTCTAATTGACCTGACCTAAGCTTCCTGGTGTCGAACCGTGAACTGTAGCTTGCGGTGCGACAGGTGCGTAAGGGATCTTCCGTCCCCTCACCCTCCGTGCCACATTGATCCCGCCACAGTATGGCTCTCCCCCCATATGGCCTGTAGGGACTGAGGGTGCAACACGGCACTTCCCTGCTTTATTGATTGTGTTATTCACCCTGCCAGTGATTATAACATATACACAAATATCCAGTCACAACACAATGAGCAAGCTTATTGTGTGCGTGTGTGCGTGTGTGATCACCAGGTAGTGGCCAGCTTAGCTGAAGATCGAGGTAGAAACGACAGATCTTTTTTTTTTTTTTTTTTTTTTTTTTTTTTTTTTTTTTTTTTTTACATCCAAGACTGTCTCCTTCCATGTTTACGTATTTCAGGTAACGGAGGTCACTGGGTCACTGTCAGTTTCAGCGCCTGTGCAATATGCATCACACTAAACACTAAAAACTGGCCGTAGACTCTCAGTATTGTAACGGCCGCAACGTTTCGAGGGTTTCTTAGACTTACCTATTAGAGTAGTAGGGCCCGGATGTTTATGAGATATCATACCTTATTTCTTTATATTCTTTCCGTGTAATATACAAGTTAAGCATGATTTTATCTACGGTCACTAAAATTATAAAATTTTCACGGGTCATCTAAAGTGATATTTTGGCTCTTTTAACGTTTTTTTGTCATTTTTCAGTAGTTTTTCATATTTCTCCGTGAAATTTCGTATTTTGTCACAGTTTTATCTTTTTATTCCATTTTCGCAAATCTGTTTTCGGTCGTCTCAAAGACGGATTTTTCACATCTCCTAATTGTCGTCTGTAATTTCTTACAATTATCCTTCTTAGAAATATAGTATATATCTATGTGAATTAGGAGGTTAAGCTGTATAGAAAGAGGCACATGCGTACAAAGGGGGCAGTAAGATGAGCCTCAATTGAATTTTGATGATTTGATGTGTTTTAAATATGCCCCAGTAACATCCTGCAGTGTTCAACGGTCTTTCTCCCATTACAAGTCAATGTTACGTGAAAATAGAAGATCCTTCCCATTTGAAAATTTAAAATTTATGTTATTTGCTATTGTAATTCTTTCTGATTGCCCATCAAAATGTGACATCTATTTCATTCTGTGAAGAGTCGAGAGTTGGCACGGGATTGAGTAATTAAAAATATAATAATAAAATTAATATTAATTTATTATCATTATTATTATTGTTATTCTTTCTTCTTTGTCGTTTAAGCCTACTTAGGATCACGGGGCTCGTATCTAGTCTTCGGTAAAGTTGTTGCTTTCTTCTTCTTCCAATACTCCTTCACTTGCTGACTATGAGCCAGCTTTCTCTCCTCTGTCCACTTAGTTCCTGTAGTCTTCTTACTTGTAAGGGACGTTGGGAAAACTCCGTGTGGGATGGCTTGATGGAACAGTAGTCGGTCATGAGTTTGTCCCAGTGGGATACCTAGTTGTTCCATATCTGACTTAACTGACGTGATCCATTTGTTCTTAGAAGCATTGCCTCCTCCTGTTACTGTGAATATCCTATTGGTGAGTCTTTTGGAATCCAGACGGACCAAGTGTCCATAAAAGGTCAGGCGCCTTTTTCCTTATAGACATGACGATGTCCTCCTGGTGTTCTTACAGTTCATCATTATGGCGGATTCTGTAAGTGCCTCCCTCTCTGATTGGTCCTAATATCCTCCTCAGGATCTTCCTCTCTTTTAACTCCAGCTTTCTGAGTGGGCCCTTCCTAGCCATTACAAGGCACTCAGAAGCATACAGAACATATGGTTTGACGACCGAGTTGTAGTGCCTGAGTTTGAGGTTCTTGGAGAGGCACTTAGATGAATAGATACTACGACACGAGTGATAAGCCTTTTTAAACTTTATTATTATTATTATTATTATTATTATTATTATTATTATTATTATTATTATTATTATTATTATTATTATTATTATTATTATTATTATTATTATTATTATTATCTAGATTTTAAAAGTATACTTTCAATATAATATTAATTTAAACAGCCGCAAGATTTTGAAGATTTCGGGGATGTATGTATGTTTAGTCATCAGCCCGAAGGCTGGTTGGATCCTCAACAGCTCCGCCATCAGCTGTCATAGATGGCCTAGGCATCACTATAGAGGCGTACTAGGGAAATGAGGAGTGAGGTAGTTTCCCGTTTTTCTTCTTCACCAAACCAGAAGTTGCTATTACATATCAGTCTGCCAAGCGCACCGAAATGCATGCATCAACTGACCCTATGAGCAACATTTTCACACCATCCATAGCAGGGACTGGCTGCAGAAGGAATGGCATTACTAGCATCGCTCATACCTCAGCCACTTTCATTTTTTCCAAGCCAAGAATAAAACTGAGACAGATCAATGAAAGTAACAAAATTGCTCCAGCCCAAACCAGAAGACATAGTGCACTGTAAACACTAGGTCCACCAGCAAAGGCACGATTTCGGGGATGTGACAAAAAAAATTAAGTCACATTTATTGTCATATATTAATACATTTTAGATCATAAACATTCGGTTTCTATTTATCAGAAATAAAATACAAATATTGTGTGGATTATACATTTTATTCAATAAAATGAGCTACACTTGGAATGTGGCTAATAACTGGGTGTAGTGTGGGTCTTCGATTTGAGAAACATGAGATATAATTCAAGAGTTCAGAAGTAATATTAAGAGCAAATGTGAGATCAATAAATGAATTGCCCAATGTGCTGGGATAGCTGCTGGGCTCAATATTTCAAGTTCATGTGATGTTTGAGAAAATGAATCTCTGAGCCCGCGAAGCAATAAAGGGTCATCTTATAATAAAGCATGCATCTGACGCCAATATTTGTTTTCCATTATTAAATTTGTTATTCTATACAACTGACCACGATGTGTTCACAACGACAGATAACTTCCAACTGAGCGCACGAGTGAGCAAAGCGCCATCTTGTAACAGAGTATGTGTGTGACGTCACATATTTAGCACAGTGTTTTCCTTACTTTGGAGCGCTATTTAATGAAAAATACATTTCAGATTTTCATTTTGATTTTTGCAACAGACAGCCTGCTCTTTTATCTGTCAATTGAGACATGAAACATAATCGTAAGTTAAATAGTCTCGGTGATATACGCGTTCAACCGAAACACTAAAAAGCGTCTTAAAATATTTCTTGTCGTGTATCCGTTGTCGACGAACGTAAATCTACGTTGAAAGGGCGTTTCCGTGAAAGCGCTACGTGTGGCTGTGGATTGTATGCACATCGCAGGGAACTGCCCAGTTCTTGATCTGACGGAATTACTAAAATTGATCTCGAGTTGTCAAATCTAGCTTCTATCATTCCCAGGTATCATATATTATGTCCGACTCCATGACTAAATTGTTAGCGTGCTGGTCTTTGGTCCAGAGGGTCCCAGGTTCGATTCCCCGCCGTGTCGGAGATTTCAACATTAAATGGTTAATACCCTTGGCTCGAGGAATGGGTATTTGTGCTGTCCCCGACATCGCTGCAACTCACACACCACACATAACACTACCCTCCACCACAATAAAACGCAGTTACCTACACATGGCATATGTCACCCACCCTCATCGGAGGGTCTGCCTTACAAGGGCTGCACCCGGCTAGAAATAGACAGACGAAATTATTATAATATATGATCTTTTGACATAATTATGTCTTATGCCTGGAGCTTATCTGAATGTTTGTATAACGTAGCGTAACAAAATGTGTGACCAAAGGATAACCATAGCGATCGTGTAGGCAGTGATGTAAGGCACTCTTATACAGTAGCGTGTCCTGAGGGCTACCAAGGCTATCGGTGAAGCCGTAACCTCAAATGAGAACGATGAAAATGTAAAGCACATTATAATATAAGCATCTGACACATTGTTCCATTTACAAAACTTGAACTCAGTGAGATAAAACTTCGCTCGTATTTCCGAGAGCAAGGCATCGGAGAGAAATATCTCAGCCCAGGCACTACGTCCTCTCCCGTCGCCTCGCCCCACACGGTGTGTTGTTGACTGCACGGTGGGTGCGGGCACTGCGGGGATAGGTGTGCAAGGCTTCGTTCCGTCAGATCGCCACTGCTAACGGAGAGATAGCTCAAAGACTCGAAAATCTCCCGACGTTTCCGAATTGACACATGCGTTCCTCCCCTCATACTTCTGACATAATTATACAGATAACAGAATGCTGGTAAATCACTCGCTTTTGATTCTTTTGATTCTACACTGCAGGGCTTCTGTTATAGTATTAATGTACTTCGACTCGAGCGGGAACAGCGTCCTAGAGGCGTACGCAATGGGGCGCCTACCCAATTCTGAATCCTGTAACAAAACCGCCGCGTGGACTTTCACTAAACAAACACTCGAAGAGCGGTAACCTAAGTCTAGTAATAGCGGACACCTCTAATTTTTGTCTTCCCCCGGCAGATATACTTGGTCTTAAATGATATACCGTCAGGTTGTATGACTAAATAGTTACTGTACTGGCGTATGGTCCAGCAGGTCTCGGATTCGATTTCCGGCTGGGTTGGTTATTATTATTCTATTCTATTAATAAATTTTGAGAATTACAGACAGTTTAGGACCTAAGGCTAAGGTACAGTATTTTTCTTATCCTTTCCGTTTTCTTCCCAAAACTTTCGATCTCCTGACTCTATTCCTCAGATAACTCTCTCCGAGATTGACGTCGAATTTGTAAAAGCGCAATATGCACAGAAGTGTTCTGTCGCTGAAAGGCCACTTTTTTATTAAATATGTCATCTGCTAACTTCAGTCTCAGTAGATCTAATCGTATATCTTCCAACCAATCCCTGATGTGTTTTAATTTAGAGATGTAATCAAAACTCTTAATAATTAGCCTGTCGTCGTTCATTCTGCGAAGGTGACCATACAAGTATTCGTCTTTTAAGCGTGTCTGTAATTTTTTGTACATTGCGGTAGAGGACTTCGGTTTGTTCATCCAAATATCTTTATTCTTTTGGGGACCCAAAATGTTTCTTTCTTTCTTTCTTTCTTTCTTTTCCAGTTCCCTTCTTCACCTATTTTTTCCAACGCTTAACCATATATTTCCTCTGGTTTAATTACAGTTGCCTAGCGCCTGCTTTTTGCCTGCAACGATATTTGTCGTTTGTTGTAATGGTGTTCAGTGAGATGACAAGCCATGCCCATCTTCAGGTATTTTACAGCTTTATGCCCATTCGTTGAGTGCGATATAACTTATTTAGCTGATGCTGATATTTTCTACACCCAAAATCTCCTCATTCGTGCACTGAACATTTTTCCTCCGTTCTTCAGACTTTGATTTATTGGTTCTGGTATCCATTATCTCAGAAAAATGATGGTTGTTGACTTGACTGCTTTTTTGAACTGGAGTCTATCTTGAATAATTAACTGTAGGGTGCCAACTTCCTGAAGGTATTTTTCTACTTCACTAAGCCAATTACTGTTGACTTTCCTTGCGAGAGCAAGGTCTAGTATGCTTTTGAGCCTGTCATTGTTCGTTCTGAGAATATGCGCATAGAACTTAAATCTCCTTTTCCTCATGGTTACTATTATTATTATTATTATTATTATTATTATTATTATTATTATTATTATTATTATTATTATTATTATTACCGAGTTCGATAGCTGCAGTCGCTTAAGTGCGGCCAGTATCCAGTCATCGGGAGATAGTGGGTTCAAACCCCACTGTCGGCAGCCCTGAAGATGGCTTTCCGTGGTTTCCCATTTTCACACTTTAATTATTATGACTACGGCCGCTTCATTCCCACTCCCAGACCTTTCCTTTCCCATCGTCGCCATGAGACATATCTGCGTTGGTGCGACATAAAACAACTTGTTAAAAATTATTATTATTATTATTATTATTATTATTATTATTATTATTATTATTATTATTATTATTATTATTATTATTACTAGATGATAAAAAGACCAGAAAAATGATCACGCAAAGCTCACTTAGAAGTTGTGCATTTCCTTTCTTGCCAGGCAGCCTTCAATTTTTCTCTCAGCGTAGTTCTTCGTTCTTCTGTCCACTTAGCTCCTGTCTTCTTCTTGTGGTTTCTCTATTACTCTACTTCCCACTTGTTGATTTTCGTTCTGTAGCAGGTACGGTCAGCGATGTCGGCCACTTTGATTCCTGATTTTTCCAGGTCTGGGCGGATTTCCGTTGTCCACCTATTTGTTTTGATGTTTTCTGTTGCCTCAAGTAAAATTCTTGTCAGTCTGTTTTCTGGAATGTGTTTGATGTGTCCGTAAAATTTCAGGCGTCTTTTTCTGATGTCGGCCTCAAGGTTTGAGAGCTCCTCGGTTTTTGTACGAGATTGCAGTCTATATCCTTCATCAGTCAGTTTTCGGCCGAGAATGTTTCTGATGATTTTACGTTCCTCATTCAGGATGTCTTCGAGTACTGATTATTATTATTATTATTATTATTATTATTATTATTATTATTATTATTATTATTATTATTATTTTCATTTTCGTTTCAGCCACCTATGGGCTACAATTACGCAACTTCATTGCTTTCTCAAGTTCATTCTCCTTCCTCTTTCGCCAGTATTCCTTCATCCGTTGGCTTGCTCGTGCTCGTTCTTCTGCCGAGAATACTCTATTCTTCTTCGTTTTCTCATCAGCTAGGTCCTTCACCTCCGCAACTCTCTGCCTGAAGATTTTTCTGTTTGTTACATCTTCTGCCGTGATCCCATATTTTTCTAAATCTCGGTGGACTTATTTTACCCATGGGACTTGTGTCTTCCTGTTCTCCTGGAAGGTGAGGATCCTTTTGGCGAGTCTCTCCGATCCCATCCTTTTAATATGTCCGCAGAACGTCAATCTCCTCTTTGTCATTGTGGTGGTGATGTTTTCAAATTGTTGGTATAGTTCTTGGTTTGGTCTCATGCGAAACGTAAACTTGTCTGATGATTTTATGGGTCCAAGAATCTTTCTAAGGAACCTCCTTTCTTTCTTTTCCAAGTCTGAGAGTTCCTTCGTGGCTATTATCTCAGCTGCGTATAAAATTATTATTATTATTACTATTATTATTATTATTATTATTATTATTATTATTATTATTATTATTATTATTATTATTATTATTATTATTATTATTATTACATGTTGTAATGAAATCTTTTCAGTCACTATTTTTAAAAAGTGGACGTAGGAGTTTTATCCCACCAGATAAATTTTTAAGTTGCCAGGTGCCGTTGACACTGAGTTATCGCATTTAAACACCTGTAAAAGCCCTCGATCTTGTCAGTGATCGAGTCAGCGCCCTTGGGAGAAAGAGGACAACCACTAATCGACTAAGAAACTGAGATCTAACCCGGAATTCTACCACGATACCCAAACATTATGGAGTTAGCCTTTTTTCTCGCTGTGACAGCCCATCCGACCATCCCCCATTTAAACGGTAGCCATTAGCTTTGAAGCTGAGAAGCGTCTTGTTGAGGAGAAAATTCTTGATCAGCAAATCTTGTCTCTAATAAACTAACTCCCTTGAAGGAAGCAACCCGCCAAACTCAACCCCTTCACATCGCTTTTTCTCCTCCTGGTCTGAGCTAGCAGTGGCAGCAGCCCACTTGCAACTTCAGTGTAATCCTCAATACTGTACTCTACTTACTTCATCCCCTCGTACACCGTCCCCTTCACCCTATATATATATATTCCTACAGTCCCCCCCTCCCCCTTAAGAATCAATAGCTCGCCTTGCCTTGCTAGTACAAGACCCTAACCTACTCCTCATTCTATCCTTATCTCTCTAAAACCAAGTCCGCTAGTTCTGTCTCTCTTTTAGTCCACCATCTTCACCCCTCTCTCTCCCTTCGCAGCTAAATCCCCTCCCCGCACAGACACACATATATATCTAAAACACATCATTATATTTCTTTGTATTTTTGACCCCACACAGAAGTCAAAAAATAATCCCTTTGCACTTTCCTCAAACGAACTACAAATTGTTGAACATAATTTTAGGATAATCACGGATTAAATGTACAGAAATGGAATTTGTGGTGTTATTTTCATGATTAATACTCGTTGGAATGTTAGTTTCGGTATACATCTTAAAATGCATTGCAAAGTGTTCATCTTTATATTAGTTCTATCAAAGGAGCGCCCAAGGGCACAGCTGTCCAGTTTCTCGATCACAGACCAGAGGACCCTGTTTTCAGATCTCTGCGAATTCGGATGGGATTTTCTCTGGAATCAGAGCGTGGAAGGAAAAAGTGTATCTAGTTTAAAATCCCCAGTTGTGCAGGATGGCCCAAACGTCCGTTAACAATTAACGAGGCTATACTTTGAGGAATATTAGGGGTAGAGAGGTAATAATTGACTCATTTGGCATGACATGGGGTTTTATTGACTCCAAAATAAAGTACAGAAGATGACCAACAGTTGGCGCTTCATGCGATACACAAGCAATAATTAGCATAGCAGTCGACTTTTAGCAAAGACGGTGTTCTTTATAACACATACTCAACATGTCGGCCGTAAAATGCTGTCCGTAGGTATGGTGAGATATTGCCGTCGGATGTTACGTTTTGGCATCCGTAATGAGGTCGGACGATCGCGGTAGATTTGCAACTTCAGGTAACCCCACAACCAATAATCACAGGGATTGAAGTCGGGCGACTGAGGAGGCCAAGCATGATGGAAGTAGCGGCTCATCACGCGATCCTCACCAAACGATGTGCGCAAGAGATCTTTCACACGTCTAGCAATATGGGATGGAGCGCCATCCTGCAACTTAAATTTTTGCCTGTTAATGCACTTTTTTAGTTTTTATTTTTAGACATTTTACTGATACTTTTCTTATTTTTCTAATTTTTTCTTTGTTTTTATTGTATTTCTTGTTTTAAAAACCACACACACACACCCAGTCGCCGGGCCAGTGGAAATAACCAATTAAGGTTGAAATCCCCGACCCGGTCTGGATTCGAACCCGGCGCCTGCCTGAACCAAACGCCAGCATGATAACCATTTAGCCATGGGGACGGACGAATGCACTTGTCGTTGGTGTCAAAAATGTGTGGCCATTCGTACATGACGTGTTGCTGTCAGGCCCCATCTGTTGGTCATTTTTTGTACTAAATTTTAGTGATGGACGTAGAGTTCGTGGTCGAATGAAACACTCTTGGCTAGTGAACTTACGGGACTGGACAGGACTAGATTCCAGTAAACTGATGACAGCCGAACATCGTAGAAACATCGCTGTGATTCTGGTCAACTTGCAGTAATGGAGAAGGCGCTACAAGAGGAATGGATCCTAATAGCAGACCGCTATTTTCATGGGTTTCTCACTAACATTTCCAAGGTTCGAATCGTGATGGGTGCATGAAAGATCTTGAAATGAAGTGTAATGGTCATTGGTTGAGACTGGACGTCTCATGGCTTTGATCATGATGTCAGTAATCACATAGAATGGCGTTCCATTGACTATGATGATGTTATCAACTGTTACATAAAAACGGAAGTCGATTGATCATAACCATAACGCTTGAAAATTCGCAGAAATGAGGGTCCCGTAACTATGATCATATAAGAAGACTTGGGTGTAAGGGGACGAAACATTATTTCCGAGTTGTCTGTGGAGAGATGGTGCGGAATGGCGTAAGGAGACGAATAAGCTTCAATGAAGTTTTATAAGTAACAAGATCATAATATGAAGATACAATTCTTCCTTCCTTCCTTCCTTCCTTCCTTCCTTCCTTCCTTCCTTCCTTCCTTCCTTCCTTTCTTTCTTTCTTTCTTTCTTTCTTTCACAATCCCTTTACCTTTCAGGGTTGGTTTTTCCCTCAGACTCGGCCCTGTCAATAAAAGACAAGTCTGTTTCATTTACGTTGCAATGTAGATATTTCATTAATATTTTGCATTAAGCAAAATCAAACCAAAATCATTATTCAAAAGCTGTCCTGTATAACGCAGAATGGTGTGATAACATTTTGTGAATCGTATCGTTTAACAGCAAAACTAACTTTAATTTTCGACTTATTTTTTTATTCCGCCGGATTTGTGAATTATGGATTTTATTAATTTGACAAGTGGGATATTTGATAAATTTAAAACTTCTTTGAAATAATTGAAGAAAACACTAGGTATCTGCTTAAATACAGATCAGAGATGATTGGTTGACTGAATCATTCGTTTAAATCTAATGGGAGAAATCCGCTGATAGGAATGTATCAGATATGTTTTGTAAGTCAGAATGAATAGACGAGATAGGTTGGAAGAGAGGGCGCAGTATTTGCAGGACCTGCGGACGCTGATGAAGCAACCTGCTGGTGTGTTTCACAGCAGCAGTCCTAGTATTCGATTTGTCGTAAGTCCAAGTATTTCAGTCCTAGACTGACAGCAGAGCTAATAATGAGTTCATATCGAAACCTACATTTGTCAAATATAACAAGCAAAGAAGACAAGCGGTCATAATTTGAACTAAACTTTCTTTCTACTTTTGTACATCAAGTGCGGGATAAAAACGACGTACGAGACAAAATTTTGAAGTGTACGGATAAACGTATTATTTTATATCCCTTGGTATACAGGTTAACGGCCATAGCATGCTGAATACACCGGTCCTAGTTCGATCAGAGCAGTTAAGCGACATTGGACGTGGTCACTACTTGGATGGGTGACCGCTTGGTAACACCACGTACCGTTGCTTCAATTTTCTTTCCATTTTTTTTGGAAGATTCTGTATTCTTGCATCTGTTGCTTAGCACAGACCATAGCAAAACGTAGCCTTCACTCAAGTCTGAGTCTCATTTATGACTCTGAGTCTGAGATGTGAGTGGTGCTGAGTAATGATATTGGGAACACGAATAGTGCACCCGGATTTTATTTATTTATTTATTTATTTATTTATTATTCGTACAAAGGACGGTTTTCGAACAACATTTTTGTGCAGAAGTGAAATCTTGTTAGACTCAGAATATCTTATCCTCGAGTTAGAAGTAACAAATACGAAATTAGCAAGAATGATTGCTAGTACAAACAGGTGGGAACAATGATTGGAGGCTATTTGAAATAGAGAGTTGTGCGCATAAACCGGCTACGGTAGTGAGGTGAATCGAGGTGGGTAGGTTAGCCAGGAGAATAATGAACTCGGTCTTGGAGGCTAGGGGAAATGTTAGAGGGAGTCCAAAACGACGATATTTACACTCAGTTTCTAATGATTTGTCGATAAAAGTTATGGAACTAGACGACGCCTCAGATATAAAGGGAGATTTGTAGAGGGTCTAGTAAATTAACAAAGGCTTGATTCGCAATATTTACAAAAACAATAATATGAATAAAGAATTTAACACTTTGAACATGAATAGAACAATATCAATTAAGTACAGTTCACTGACAATTATTCAGCATTATCATCTGTTTACCCTCCAGGTTCGGCTTTTCCCTCGGACTCAGCGAGGGATCCCACCTCTACCGCCCCCGCATCAAGGGCAGTGTCCTGGAGCTTCAGACTCTTGGTCGTGGGATACAACTGGGGAGAATGACCAGTACCTCGCCCAGGCTGCCTCTCCTGCTATGCTGAACAGGGGCCTTGTGGAGGGATGGGAAGATTGGAAGGGATAGGCAAGGAAGAGGGAAGGAAGCGGCCGTGGCCTTAAGTTAGGTACCATCTCGGCATTCGCCTGGAGAAGAAGTGGGAAACCACGGAAAACCACTTCCAGGATGGCTGAGGTGGGAATCGAACCCACCTCTACTCAGTTGACCTCTCGAGGCTGAGTGGACCCCGTTCCAGCCCTCGTACCACTTTTCAAATTTCGTGGCAGAGCCGGGAATCGAACCCGGGCCTCCGGGGGAGGCAGCTAATCACGCTAACCACTACACCACAGAAGCGGACTCTGACAATTAAATTGCAAGGATGAACGTATGTTTCGTATAATAATAATAATAATAATAATAATAATAATAATAATAATAATAATAATAATAATAATAATAATAATAATATTTCTTCTTTCTTAATCGGTTTACTCTCAAGGATTGTTTTTCCCTCGGACTCAGCGATCGATTCCACTTATACGGCCTCAAGGGCAGTGTTCAGGAGCGTGAGACTTTGGGCGGGATACAACTGGGAAGAAGGACCAGTACCCCGCCCAGAAGGCCTCACCTACTATGCTGAACAGCGGCCTTGTGGGGGGATGGGAAGATTGGAAGGGATATACCAGGGAGAGAGAAGGAAGCGGCTGTGGCCTTAAGTTAGGTACCATCCCGGCATTTGCCTGGAGAAGAACTGAGAAACCACGGAAAACCACTTCGAGGATGGCTGAGGAAGGAATCGAACACGGGCCTCAAGGGGTGGCAGCTAATCACGCTAACCACTACAGCACAGAGGCAGAAATAATAATAATAATAATAATAATAATAATAATAATAATAATAATAATAATAATAATAATAATAATAATAATAATAATAATAATAATAATAATAATAAGCTATTGAATGCCTCCGACTGGTAGGAATGGCGGCGCTAAGGGAAACCGATAAATTTGAGAGGAAGATCGTTGATAGGTTACAAGGAACGAGAGAAATATATCATGAAAGTGAAATATTGAGTCAATGAAGAAAATAAGACTCTAAATTTTATGGACAATTGTTGACAATGGATGAGAAGAGGTCGAAAAACAGATTTTGTAAACACTTGACAGTAGACCTAAAGTTTCCGACAAATGGTTCGGTGTGATAAGAAAGGATCTTAAGCAGTCTGGATTAAACCGAAAAGACATCCTAAGGCGAACAAAGTATAGATCAGTGGTTCACAGCTTCAGAGGCTTTCATGACGAACATAAAATGAACAGAGGATGGAGAGAGGAAAGAAGACAGGATGCCAGAGAGATAGTGCAAAGATTTTAGGCTGCAAAGAAGGCATCCAGTAATGTGTGAATGTTGCTTAACTTGGTCTCTTTATTTTTATTACCGGGCGAGTTGGCCGTGCGCGTAGAGGCGCGCGGCTGTGAGCTTGCATCCGGGAGATAGTAGGTTCGAATCCCACTATCGGCAGCTCTGAAGATGGTTTTCCGTGGTCTCCCATTTTCACACCAGACAAATGCTGGGGCTGTACCTTAATTAAGGCCACGGTCGCTTCCTTCCAACTCCTAGGCCTTTCCTATCCCATCGTCGCAATAAGACCTATCTGTGTCGGTGCGACGTAAAGCCTCTAGCAAAAAAAATATTTTTATTATTAATTTTTTTTTTTTGCTATTGGCTTTATGTCGCACGGACACAGATAGGTCTTTAGGTGACGATGGGGCAGGAAAAGTCTAGGAGTTGTAAGGAAGTGGCCGTGGCCTTAATTAAGGTACAGCCCCAGCATTTTCCTTGTGTGAAAATGGAAAACCACGGAAAACCATCTTCAGGGCGGCCGACAGTGGGATTCGAACCCACTATCCCCCAGATACGAGCTCACAGCCGCGCGTCTAACCGCACGGCCAACTCACCCGGTTAACGTGGTCTCAAATGGCCGTAAACGAATATATAGTATACTCGTAGTAATAATAATAATAATAATAAGATGAAGAAGAAGAAGAATAAAAATTACAGTGAATCATTATTTGACAATTAACAGTGCAGCATGAAAAGTAAAGAAATAAAAATACAAAAGGAGACTATAGCAAACTAAATTAAAGAAACCGGAAGAATAATACTTATGAGTTTTTAAGTTACCAGGAAATGTTAGTGTAACTAGACATATTAAACGTTGAATATTTTTTCTTCGGTCATTTTCAGGTTCTCTTCATGCTGTCAATTGCTTTTGGAAATAATTATTTAAAGTGAATATGGTATTTCTGAAAAGGTACCAAAACAAGAACAAACCTCATGATGGTAGAGCTCTGATGGGCCTTATCCTACCACCCGAACTTTGCTCATCCCGACGACCTGCAGATTACGAGGTAATACAGTCAGCGTGACGAATCCTCTCGGTTTTTATTCTTGGATTTCTAAACTGGGTCGCCATCTCACCGTAAATTGTTCCTCAATCCTGTAATCACTTAGGCTGTGTGGACTTCGAACCAACCCTCAGGTCCAGGTAAAAATCCCCGACTAGCAACTGTACTCTCCTAGGAAACTTAAAGTGCTAGGTGTTTGTAGATCTGATTGGCTGGCAATTTTACAACACTTGAAGATGCCAAAACAGCAAAGATTTAACTGGGCTCTTACAAGTGCGAGAGTACGATAAATGGTGTGAATTGAGTATTCACGGGGAAGAAAGTGTACTTTTTCAAGAATATACGCCATCAAACCGTTCGATTAAGACTGTAAACCGGTTGTCGAGATATGAATGGGCGGAAGCCCTCAATATCATTCCAGTGCTTGACCTTCCAGAAGGAAGCGAGGCCGGAATCTCCTGCAAAAGCTGCAGCTAGACCGAAACCCTTGCACATGTTCGCACAGAATCCATGCCCTTTCCCAGCAATGCCTAGAAGAGTATGAATAATTTTCATGTTCGACCCATCTGCAGGAAGTATTGCGCTGTGACCTTGGATCCAAGTATCCGATGTGAAGTACGCTCCAGCCAGCCTGAAGAGGTAGACGAGGAAATGGGTGCCATCTATGAACCAACAAAAACATTTAAACTCTTCTACAGAATTTCTAGTACTATGTTGTTGGACTATTAATCCTTGCAAGAGGAACAGTGATACGATATTATGCAATATCTAGGACATTGGGCGGGGTGACTCAAGGCCGCACTAGATAGACAGGCCACAAGGCTCGGACCGTGACGTCACGCTAGTGGCTGGCGTTCAGCATGGCAGTGTAGGGCCCGCTCTCACTTTCACCATGATATTGTTCATTTATTCAACCTTAACGATAAAATTGAACACTCCTTCAATTGTGGCTTTACTTAGGCTTGTATACTACACGAGTTTCATGCGAGGAGAAAACTGGCAGGGCAGTAAATGTACATTTCTTTACGTAAAATTATGCTGACATCTGTCACTTGTAACTCAACACGGTATCTTGTAAAAGATCAGAACGCATAATACGTATACAAAAAGTTTTAATCTTACTAGGAAAATGCATGATGGCAATTCACAACAATAGGCTAAAACCTTTCTTAGAAATTAAGCTGCAATTTGAAACTTACCTAACAATTCCTAAGGTTTCAGTTTATACATTTTTATTTTCCTGAGGATTTCTTCTTCTCAGCCATGAGTTTGTCTACGGTAACTTTTCTATTGTTATTCAATAATATATTACAAAAGATTTATATACATTTGTCAACGAAATGTTTAAAACTATTTATTTAATCACTGCATGTTTAAACATGTTTTCGTTTTCCAGAACATTGTTGACAAGCGAAATCAGAATTTTTCTCTGAGAATCCTCATGTAAAAACATTAGTATACAGGTTTACATTTTGTAGCTCTAAAAGTGTCTGGTACAACACCTTTTGGTCCAGGGCAGGAGCAAGCCAAGGCCCCTCTAGATAGACTCAGATAGACATTATTTTTGTCTGACTCAGAGTTGTCAAAGTCGGGATAAGTTGTCAGCTTGATTAAGCCAGTTATTTATTAAGATTTTAAATAAATGACCAGTATCAAACAACTTTTTGTGTGTGTGTTTCGTCAAATGGATTTTGAAAAGTGGTTTGTAAATTGCTTTTGCACAGCTTTTCAAACATTTTCCTACTAACACTGTTATTAGAAATTATGCATGCTACCTTATAAGCTATAGGCCTATCTGTTAATACTTTAAAGACTTGCAAAGTTAGTTCTTCTAAGAAATGTCACGTTAGGTTCTTACATGGAAACAAATCAACAACGTCTTTCATTTTTTAAACTGGATGACAACATAAAAGTTTGTGCAGTTGTAGCTAATGTAGTGTTATTTTCTCCGCTTTTACTACTAAAAGCAACTCCTCTACATTTCCTCCCAGTGGGCGATCTGGCCGTGCCGTTAGGGGCGTGCGGCTGTGAACGTGCATCGGGAGATAGTGGGTTCGAATCCCACTGTCGGCAGCCCTGAAGATGATTTTCCGTAGTTTCCCATTTTCACACCAGGCTGTACCTTAATTAAGGCCACGGCCGCTTCCTTAAAGCTGGTAGGCCTCTCCTATCCCATCGTCGCCATAAGACATATCTGTGTCGGTGCGACGTAAAGCCACTAGCAAAAACAAAAATAAAACCTTTCGTCCTTTATAGTTCAGCTCACGTTTTATGTAGACTCCATCCAACAAGTTACAAAATATTTTATGCTCCTTTAACAATTTTAGTTTCTTTTTCAAGTAATTCCAATGTGAATCATCAATACCCGAATTTCCCGTGCCTAGTTTTGCAGTAAAATACTGTGAATAACCGGGTGAGGCATTGTAAGAAACGTTGACTGTCTTCTCTTCTTTTACGCCCCAGGAAATGCGAAAAATATTGAACTGAACCATGTTATTAGAACACAGGAGTAATATACTTTATTTGCAAAGGCTATACTTAACTGTTCCTTACAAAATTATAATTTATCAGTAATGATACACTCATCAACTTCACTTTCAATTTCATCGATTATTTTGTTTACAGATTCTATTTTGTCGTGGACAGTCACTTTTGAGTTACAAGCAGGTCTAAACAGGAAGTTACAAATTCTTTTCTAATTTGACCATTTTAATATCTTGCCCCCGTCACCTAATGCACGTATATCAGGGTTATCACTCGTGCATATATCATGTTTAATGGATTTAAAATCAAGAGCCTCGTTTAATGTTAAGGAAGTACCAATTTTCGGAATATTTTCCTCAGTCATATACATTTTGAAAATACAGACTTTGGCTGTTAAAGTTGACGGAGGGGCCGATGACCTTCGATGTTAGGCCCCTTAATACAACAAGCATCATCATCATCATCATCAAAGTTGACGGAAACTTTGTCCAAATCTAATTTGCGTTTAGTACTGAAATTACCCTGAACGTCGTCGAAGTCCTTGATCCTGTCATATTCTTCCTCAGCTTTCTTTCTTTCCTTCCTCTTCCCGTTTTTCAATTTCTTCTTGTCTTTGAATAGAATTTTTGCTCGGTGTTGGAAGATTTTTAGACAGATAGGCAGACACATTTTCAAACTTGGGAATAGCATCGTTTGAGAGTTTTAAATGGTTAGGTTTTACAGTTAAAAGAGACTCATCAGGTCTTTTAACACAATCGTCCCTAATTACGAAACTTCGTCGAAGTGTTTATGCACACAACTGAGCTTCCTGAAGGGATGAATTCTGTTCGATGGATGGCTATGATCCGCTTTTGTTTCCGAAACAAGCCAGTAGGAAATTTAAACACTGAAATATTAGGCTGTTTTGAACTGTAGTTGATTCTACAACCAGGTGTACAATACGACGTGGCCTTAATTCACAATGTTCACACGCGTTTAAATCATTCAACACCATCGATAGCCTCACTGCTACGAGGTTCAGATCAGCCTACAAGTCACTGGCGAGAAGTGAAGCGGCTGGCGGCTCGTGTGACGTAGCGCCCGAAGTGGAGAGGGAGCCTTATGGCCTGTATATCTAGTTGGCCTTGGGTGACTCCTGCTAGCATCCCCGTGGATGTATCAATATTAGCGATCAACGAGTCACTTCTTATTATTCATGTAGTCACTTTTACAACTCACTTTAACAATCACTGAATAATAATAATAATAATAATAATAATAATAATAATAATAATAATAATAATAATAATAATAATAATAATAATAATAATAATAATGCCGCCTCTGTGGTGTAGTGGTTAGCGTGATTAGCTGCCACCCCCGGAGGTCCGGGTTCGATTCCCGGCTCTGCCACGAAATTTGAAAAGTGGTACGAGGGCTGGAACGGGGTCCACTCAGCCTCGGGAGGTCAAATGACTAGGGGTGGCTTCGATTCCCACCTCAGCCATCTTAGAAGTGGTTTCCCGTGGTTTCAAACTTCTCTTCCAGGCATATGCCGGGATGGTACCTAACTTAAGGCCACGGCTGCATCCTTCACTCTCCCTTGTATATCCCTTCCAATCTTCCTATCCCCGCACTAGGCCCCTGTTCAGCATAGCAGGTGAGGCCGCCTGGGCGAGGTACTGGTCATTCTCCCCAGTTCCATCCCCGACTGAATATCTCACGCTCCAGGACGCTGCCCATGAGGCGGTAGAGGTGGAATCCCTCGCTGAGTCCGAGGGAAAAAAACCCTGGAGGATAAATAATAATAATAATAATAATAATAATAATAATAATAATAATAATAATAATAATAATAATAATAATAATTTCAAAAATGCAGATATTGAAAAAAGACGAATATTCTTACGGAAAGTTTCAAAAATTTGGATCAAAAAGCGAACTGCAGACCTCTACAGCTGCACAGATAGTTTTATCAATACTGTACGATCACTGGGCGAGTTGGCCGTGCGGTTAGGGGCGCGCAACTGTGAGCTGGCATCCGGGAGGTAGTAGGTTGGAACCCCACTGTAAACAGCCCTGAATATTGTTTGCCGTGGTTTCCCATTTTCACACCAGGCAAATGCTGCGGCAGTACATTAATTAAAGCCACGGCTGCTTCCTTCCCACTCCTAAGCCTTTCCTATCCCATTGTTGCCATAAAACCTATCTGTGTCGGTGAGACGTAAAGCAACATGTAAAATAAAGTATGAGAAAGGTTCTCTGAATACTGACTTATATAACATATTTGAAAATTAAAACGATAAAATATCGAGAGTTAAAGTCCAGTTGAGAGAATTTCGAAATAGACATCGATTTTGTACCCACGTAGATTAACCTCACGAAAGTACAACATATTCGGTTTTCCCCTCATTGGAGAATATAATTGTAAGGTAAAGTAACCACGTGATCCGAAAAAAAAGTTGAAATCCCTTATTACTTGCAGTAGAGGGTAAGAGATGTAGCAGTATTCGAATTACGGGGTGACGGTTTCACTGTTCAATAATTTTGGGATTATTCGTGAAAAGTATTTTGTACGAAACGTGGATCCCTGATCATTTTTCTGGTAATGTCTGGCAAGTAGCTGGCACATTCCTAAGAGGAATAAGAATTTAAAATAATTAAAATCAGACTAAGTGGTTCAGGCCAAAGAAGGGTTACTCTTCTGAACCTAAGTTCGGGTCCGATCCCGGCTTAGTCCCATGGTATTGGAAGGTACTTAAATACGTCAATCTCGTGTCAATAGATTTACTGACAGGTAAACAAACTCCTGCGTGAAAGTATTCCGGCATCTCGGCCTCTCCGAAAAGCAGAATAGTTGGTATTCGGACCTAAATCCATTTACATTATTATTATTATCATTATTATTATTATTATTATTATTATTATTATTATTATTATTATTATTATTATTATTATTTGGTTGTAATATATCTACTTCCAGTAATGACAGTATATGCTGGCAGTCGATCAAGTTCAGAAAGGTAGATATGGAAGTGATTTATTCATAATAATAGTTTATTTATGGATAATTTTATTTCTTTATTGGATATTCAGTGAGGCTCTATTTTCTTTACTTATTTAAAATTGACATTCTTGTGTCCTTCAGTTGCGTGTGTGTGTCGATGCGCCTGGCCGTGTAGGCTACTTGCTAGACGCGGCTGCTCGCCTGGTCGCTTACTTGCGCCTTTCACCCTCCGCCCTCACCCCTCAGTCTTACCCTAGACAGTGCCAGGGCCAGCAACCACTCTCCTGTATGAGCCTTCCTCCTCCTCAGAGCTCGGAACACTTCGCTCAACCTCGTGTACTCTCGTAAAGGCAGCACCAGCAGTAGCGGCGTCACGAACTGCGCGCGGTTTCCGACGATTTCCAGGAGCTTTCCCGACGACGACGACGTTGGTTGCTCTGCAAAGTAGATCCAGCGTCCACTGTCGGTGCTTGCCACTCTGTCATTTGTAGACGTCGCTCTTCTCGAACGGTCTGAGCGTCGCTGCTGAGTCTCACCGCGGGAAGGCAAGGTAAGATCATAAACTAACATCCAGAAGAACATATTTTGAAGTCACTGCAATTTTTTTCAAAAAAAAAATTCTTTTTTAAAACTGAGGAGGGGGAAAAAAGTTTTGAGTAGACTTTATAACATTAGTTTTCAAACACTTCTTTGAGAAACAAACTCTAACAACACACTCACACACCCTCTCACCCCAGGCCACCCCCTCTCTCTTTAAACCCCCCTCTACCACTTCTTCTTGTTCTTCTTCCGCCCCCTTCTACTACTACCACCGCCATACAACTTTACCACTTGTTCTTGTTCAACTAGGAACACTACCCTCCCCCTCCTCCACTGTTCCTCCTTCCCCTTCTAGACTTCTTTCTTCAAGTCAATATGGAGACCCAACTTTACAGTTTCGGTTCCTCTTAAGTTTATGACAGTTTTGAGAAGTTTTTTCCGCTCTTTTTAGTTAGTTTCTCTCCCCCTACTTTACTTCTTCGTCCTTCCTCCACTTTCTCCTTGGTTTCATCTTTATATAGCCTTTCTTCTTCTTCTTCTCCTCTTCCTACATCAACTTTACTTTAACTTTAGTGCTGTTAAAACACACACACACTCTCGTATCCTACACTTCGGGCTAAACTAAACTTGGTTTGTAAACCAGTCAGTCCTCTGGTGTCTTTGGTAGCTGTTGCCCTACGCTGTACTATCCTCCGGGTGTTTGTGTGTGACATAGGTTTCAGTTCAATATAGCGAAGTGCCTTCGACAAATACTGTTACTTTGAGAAGAACATTCGACGTTCTCTTTCGCAATAATTCATCGTCAATTTCCTTACTGGACCGCTTTCCCTTCGGTTAAGATTGAGCATCCTTCCGGGGAAGATGAACTTACGTTCTGACGCAACCGCTTACAGACAATTCATTCAAGGTATTCCTTAAATATTTCCCGTTCAAAAGTTAGTTTTATAAATTTTGTTAGCTTTTTGGAGACTATGAATGTTTTGCTTAAACGAAGATTGAAGTAGTAACACCATTATCTGTTAATAATGATACCTTTCATGCCTAAACGTGTTTTCCGAAATGTTCGAGACTTCTGTGCGCCTTTAGGTACAATATTTTACTTCATTTCTTATTATTATATTCTCCGTAGTGTATCGCTGAAACCTAAGTTGATCTTGAGTTTGAAATAACATTTCACGGGATATTTTCATGCAATATGCTAAAAATTTAGACATTAACTATAAAGTATATAATTTTATTTACCACTTACCTTTAGAGGTAGAATCCATTAGAACGTGTTAGATCCGTCTAAAAAGTGTGCCCTACACTAATACGTGTTACTTAATATACAGCTTAGAAAGATCAATGGCAATATGTTGCATTCTCAATTGCGAAACCGTGAATTGCAATTGAGCCTATCATCTTTGACGCACTAGTTGCTATTTCCTTTCTGAGATCCATATGTATTCTGCAGGTTCAGAATTCTATACAAACATAAATTTACCATTCAAACATTAATTATCTGTTGCTAAGTTTACAGAAAAACTGTGTCTGCTGAACTGAAAGCATTGTGCTACATAACCTTCAAACTGCTCGTCGTCTCAAAATGAATGTACAGAAACATATTCACATTACATTTTGTACATAGCCTTGCTGTGTTCATTCGTTGGTTTATAAGAGCATTGTATTTATAAAACGGAATCTTACTGTAAGATACTAGAACTTACGCTGCTTCTGCTGCTGCGGTAGCCTCGTTCAGAAAGAGTTTGTGAAAGAATCCCGCGCAATTTCAAATGTATTTCGTCAGTGGAAATTAAAAATATCTTCTAAGAATTACACCTCATGATTTGTAAGACACAAAATATTCGTCATTGTTATGTTAGTACTTCAAATACCTTATATCACTCTGATGAACGTTTCTGAAAGGAACTGAATGTTAATTTTTAACATAATTTTTGTATAGAAGTCTGCTAGATATAAAGTTTCATTATCGAAGGAAGTAGGTCGTCACCAAGTAAAAAGCAGGATTATCAGTTTGTTTCATGTGCACGAAATGGCTGAAATCCTCGTAGCGATGTTGCGTAGATGTTAGCAATTTAATGCTTGTGTATGTTTCTTGTTACTCTCGTTGATCATCACATAGAACACGTTTTAGAGAATGGTTTGCAATAATACCATAATTAATGGTTTTTACGACGTGTTCCAATGTTCCAATGCCGCAGCTTGCTTAGAACCAATATTGTGAATAATTTATATCACATAAATATGCTTACACATTCCTTCCTAGGGTGAGGTACACGTAATATTCAAGAATATGCCTTATGGAGAAAAAAATTAGAAGAGATTTGTTAGAATTGTCCTGCACAACTCAACATTAATTCCCACTTAAGTGCTGATTGTGGGTTGTAATTACTATGTTGATTAGTTTTTGTTAATGTTAGTAGAATATTGGCTCATGCAATAACATTAGACATGCAAGATAATTTATTACACTAACAAAAATTCGTTTTAAATCCGTTGGAGAATTAAGTAATTTTTTCAAACCTAAACGCACTCTTAACATCTCCGATAATTCTTGCCTTACGAACTATTTATATTCTGTTAATTATTCGTAATTACTGTAATGACACTTTAGAGTTATGTATTTATTTAGCGTATAGTATTTCATATAAAATAAAATGTTGAAAGTACAGCGTTACAAATCAAAGTAATATAATTTAAATGTTGATTTCTCAATCCACTGAAGTGCAGATGGAACAGCCAACGGAAAGTCATTTATATCTGCAGGGTACAAACATTGAGGGCATTCATTCAATATGTGCTGGATAGGCTATCTGTTTATTTGTATGAAATAACTTCAGAGTTGGTTAATCAGTAGTAAGCTAAAAAAATTCACATAATTAATTCAGCCAGTTATGATTGAAATTCTAAAAAAAATAGTTTTCATTTTCATTTATTAATATGATAACATCCAATTTGCGCTGGAATGCATTAGTTGTAAATAGATGTTTTTATATCTGCGAATATTAATTCAAATCGCTGTGAATTTGTTAGTGAAATGGCCATTTTTTAAACAGAAGTCATAAAGTAAATCATCTACTACGGAATTTCGAGCCAAAAACCAGTTAGCTTTTGTGAAAATTTAAATCTTTAGGTGATAAACTGCACATGAAAAGTACAAATGTTGGTTGATATTTGAATTGTGTTATGGAAATATCCTTGATATTAGGATAATTGACTAGGTAATACACTAGAAATTGTAAATAAAAACAAAGTGACCATAATACATGCCATGTATACCCTTGGAAGAGGGGAAGACGAAGGCTTCTACCTTGGCACTATACAGGGTAGAGTTGACTAGGAATAAATACTACGCACAAATATAATTATACATACTGTGCAGATATTTCATAACAATGTAGAACTACTTTACATTTTTTATGTTCAGCGAGCAAAGAACCTGAGAAATATTGCGTCTAAGAACATGTAAATAAAACCGTACTGCACACAACTCACTATACTTCACCCGTTTTAAAAATAGCATTTAATTGATATCGCACCAATAATTTTTTTCCGCGGGGCGAAGAGTTTGTCAGGACATAAGTAATACGAAATTATTTTGCATGCTCGATTTATCTTTTCGAATGAAACTTGTTAAGCGATTACCTTTACGCCTATTAGCCTATATAGAGAGTGGTGCTTGAAATAACCAACAACCTGGATTTGTCACATTTTCCTAAAAAAACATATTAACCCACTGTGATAATTACAAACCTATGTTGATAGAACATTTTAATATTTTCCGAATTGGATAAAAATATTATATTCTAAACATAAGCAAGGTGTT
This sequence comes from Anabrus simplex, assembly GCF_040414725.1. NCBI lineage: Eukaryota > Metazoa > Arthropoda > Insecta > Orthoptera > Tettigoniidae > Anabrus > Anabrus simplex. The sequence goes on from NC_090277.1 coordinate 61,737,265, forward strand.
CACTAATTGAGCTAGGAGCAGTTAGTGAGAATTACATCAATATTAACCGTAGAGGAACATTTAGAGTTCGATTGCTCGACGCTGATTTGGGAAATTTGAACTTACATATCAAAGGTTCAGCATTACTGCTTTTTATCGTTATATGTTCGGCTATTGACACTGCATAATATCATCTACTTGTCACTGATTACGTCAGATTCCTTAATTAATTTATTTCCGTTGTATACCATAATACTTTTTGTCTCCGGAGCAGGCCAAAATATTTGCAGGAAGAAACCTAAATAACTAATACGTTATGGTGCAATACTGCGATATATTTCAGTGATTTCAGTTAAGATACATAAAGTCTTCATTCACTAATACAATTTGATTGAAAAGAGTGATATAAATATTGCATACGACGATATTTAGCTCAATTTTTTGAGTAATTTAGTGGAAAACTGTACAGCCATATTACACATAAATTTCGCTTTTATGATGCCTAATTTCTAATATACGTTATCTTAACGGTAACTATGGAAAGGAATAGAAAGTATACAAAATAAACGACACATTATGACATAGTATGTTGCAATGGAATTACTATTATTATTATTATTATTATTATTATTATTATTATTATTATTATTATTATTATTATTATTATGTGCGTATGGACCCAATGAATAACGCAAAGCTCTAACGATTCTGTTTTCTGAATTGCCAAACGGCTCTCATCCTTTCTCCGTGGATCCTTTTTCGTTCTTCTGTCCACTTTGCTTCAGTCTTCTTTTTCACTTCGTTCTCTGGTTACACTTTCCATCCATTAATTTTTTTCCTGTAGAGATTTCTGTCCGCGGTGTCAGTTGACTTCATCTCGGCTTTTTCCAGATCCTTCTTCACTTCCAGTACCCATGGAATATTTTTTAGATGTTCTATGTAGGTGAGAATCTTGTGTGTCAGTCTACTTGCCGGCAGTCTGCGAACGTGCCCATAAAATTATTATTATTATTATTATTATTATTATTATTATTAAGTAATATTTAAATTTAAATGTCTCGGTATTGAAATTCTCGTAGATTTGATAACATTTATTACAAAATACTGTGGATTTGTAGCTCGTACATAATTGTGTTCGATTATGAAACTTTGAAGTGTACATAGTATAATGCAATCCTGATTTATCACCAAATTAGAATACGCGGAGCGGAAATGAAAAGTGACCGAAAACTTTCGTGTCATTAACGAAATTTAGTATGTGACATACTACCACCTTTGTAGGAATCCCCCGAAGGTTGTGGTTACAACATATTTAGTGTTCGCCTACATGAATAATACACAGGCTAATTTCTAAATTATTATGTTAATGTCCGATTTAATGTCACCGTAATTACTTACATGTTTCTTGGCATTAACAAATGCGTGATTGAGATATGAATTTTATTACTGAATATTCCTCAGCGATAGTCTCACGTCTGGATCGTATTCTGCTTTAGAAATCCCCATATTTTTAATTAATATCCTGATATATAAAATATGATTTTCATCCTATCAAACATAAGAAGCATAGTCTACACTGCAAAACGGTTATGCTACGAGTATTGCATAAACATTAGGAGTTCGGCCCATCAGAACCCCTACAATTTATATTATTCTCGCTACAAAATTTAACAACGAATGTATATAACGCTCGTACATGTCTAAACACAGATTATTATTTTATAATTTCTTTATATTGTTTCTAGGTATGCACGAGTATCTTATAAATGTGTACATTGTACTTGAAAGAATGAATAACTTAAATGTTATTTTAAATAAGTCTGCAATTTAAAGCATGACCTCCATCTTAAAAATGCATCTTAATCAAGATAACAGTTAACAAGTTCCGTGAGTTTAGATTTCAAAACCGTATTTAATTTCCTTTACTTGGACATTTTTAATCACTTTCTATCAGTTTTAAATACATAGTATGGATATGCTAACCGCAACATCCCCAGCTGACACTGGAACTGTACTTCACAAAGTATGAGCGGACGTAAAAGAAAAATATTATAAAATACCATCACATGGATTATGACATTCGTTGCTATAATAATATCAATATTTAGGCGAATGTACTGATATATAATCGATTACTCTTTATGTCAAAACAGAAACTGCTGAAATAATTGACTCTAATTAATTGATAGAATGTGTATGTAATATGTAAACCCCAGACTTTTAGGCAGTAATAGGTTAGAATGGAAACCTACTGAAGCGGGTAACAAGTATAGTATACACTGCACAACGGTTATGCTACGAGTATTGCATAAACATTAGGAGTTCGGCCCATCAGAACCCCTACAATTTATATTATTCTCGCTACAAAATTTAACAACGAGCTAGTCGATGCTTCTTAATGGCGAAATTATTTTGCATTCTAACCTAATACTGTAAACAAATCCGGGGTCTTTTAATGCATAAACATAAAAATATCTAGGCTCATGCCTCAAATATCTGTCATTGTAGGCATTATATCATCTTGTATCAAGTAAATTCAAGAAATAATAATGTCCTTTTGATGGGCACTTATCTAGGATCGGCCTTTTGTGTGGATTAAGCCTAGTTTAACAACTAGACGCCTTTCCTGACTCAACCGTAATTAAAGCAATGTATTCATTTTTGCGTGTTTCTCTGGTGGATTGTAGAGTGCTGTGTGAATAAGGATGGAGATATATATATTAAGACGAACGAAAACATGCAGTCCCAAACCAGGGGTATCAACGATACGTGTATAAAATCACCAATCCTACGCGAAATCAAACCCTGTATCCGATGAACCAATTAAAACTACCCTGATCATTCAGCAGAGGAACCACTTCAAAGGGATATGCATTGATACTTAAACTATACACAATTTTAAGTACCAACACGGTATCATATTTGTTAACATCTTCATGCCCTCCTATAATTGCAGACATCCGGTTACTGGGCCGTAATGGCAGTCTATACATCTGCAGCGGTATCTGCTCGGAAATAGCTCACACATTAATATGATAACATATTATTTTTATGAATTTCGGTCATTTAGTTTATCGGAGCGTTAGCCGCAACTGCCTCGCCTCGTTTTGAAACAATCACACATTATGTGCACTCATACAAATCTAATAATAACTCCTAAATTACTTATTACATTCATGATTACAATACAATTACTAGGATATTATATGTGTATTTTTTACTATACCTGTTTACCATTTAGACTGACGGACAAATAATTTCTCAAGGATCTAAGATGGTTTACATCTTTCAGACGAATCCGAACAAAACATTTAGGACCTTTCGGAAAGCAGTAAGATTCAATGGTACTGCTATTGACAACTTGCGATATGATTCTTTTATTATAAAAGATGACTTTGAGAATATTTGAAAGAGCGATGGAAAAAAAAACTTTGTGTATATTTCAAAATGTGTATCTTGAATATATTCTGTGCACTTGCAATGATACATGGATAATATTTTCCGGCCGGGCTAAGGGACTCAGACTGTTGAGGCGGTGGCCTTCTGAACCCAACCTTGCAGGTTCCAACCTGACTCAGTCCGCTAGTATTTGATGGTGCTGAAATATGTCAGCCTCGTGTCGGTAGATTTACTGGCATGTAAAATAACTCCTGCGGAACTAAATTTAGGCAGCTCGCAGCCTCCGAAAACAGTCAAAATTAGTTAGTGAGACGCATAAACAATAACATTATTATTCTCTTTTATCTCAGCAGTTCTGAGACTCGAATAATACTCTCTTGCTTCATTTTTCATACTATTCATAAATTATTTTAATAATATCTAGCTATTACCCATGACTTAGAAGGAATGGATTATTTTTGTGAGCATTCGTAAAATTAATGAACTATGGAAATTATAAAAAAAATATGTGCACTACATTTTAGAAATGTTGGAATAAATTTTGGGACATTCGAGCTTCCCTCCTTTATTCCGTGTCCTAATGGCGCCTTATTCTTTTCTTACCTTAAATGTTTTCTGTGACAACTTTTATATTTTTTTGACATGGCATTGATGTCAGTAAGAATGAAACTTATAGAAGGAAACTTACGAATAACAACTCGGTCTTCGATTAAGAATTACTATTTTCCTTAAGACACTCACTGGAGTTTATCAATCATTACTTATATTCTCTACTTAAGGTATGGTAAATGAAAGGATATCAATTTAAGAAATGAACAATACAAGGAGGAATATTTTAGTAATAATTTAATATCCTTGTATTTAACTTCAGAGTGATTCTCTTAAAATACGGTGCCTCTTATCACAGGGTAGTTATCCTTTTCAGATTTTCCCCTCTTTGTAATTTTAATGAGCTTTATCATAACGTAGGCAAATGTAATAAACAACAACAACAACAACAAAAAGAAATATATAAAGTTTCAGTATAAAATGGGTATGGAATTCAACGTTGTTTCCATGGAAAAAGTATACAAATTTTCTTTGAACATATAATTTCAATTACGAAATGTATTGCTGGTGAAGGAACCATACCACCTATGTCACAATGCTATTCCTATCTGTCATTTTCCTTAAGACATATCACGCCTCCTAACCACATATGGGTATGCAGTCCATCAGAACAATGTCCGTTATGTTCATTTTCTTATGCGAAAGTGCAAAGGAAAATGAACCTTAAGTACAATATACAGTAGTAGTGCGTAAATACGTCGTGTAAACATACATTCCTACAGTCAAGTTCATTTGTCTTTACACGCAAGCATAGGAAAATGAATACAACGAAATTGGTTCTGATCGGCTGCATATCCATATGAGGCTGAGAAGCGTGACAAGTGTTAAGGAAAATAATGCATTCGAAGAGAATTTTGACATAATAGGTTTTGTTTCTTCAATGACAATATGCAACATAATACGAAGTTTTAAACTATGTCCAAACATGTAAATGTTTACTAGCCATGCACAGGCTACGCGAAAACAATGAAATGGAAAGTTAGTACTCTACTAAATCATGTGTGTTTATGTAATGTATCACTCACTGCGCGATTCATTTTCATGTAATCTTGAATGTTATTACGATATTAGTTCCTTACCCTTTTGCTGTTTGATAAACCATGAATATCGATAACAACGAAGCTTATTGAAGGGAACTTACGAAGGACAACCCAGTCACCTTCCTTCGTTTAAGATTTTCTATTGATTGAAAGCGTTTATTGTGAGTTATCTACTTGAGATGAACATATTCTGTTCCGGAATTTACTTTAAGATTTCATTAAGAGCTACAAATGTTACCTATATAATTTTTACGTATGTATACATTAATCGTCTACGAAACGTGTACACCTTTAAGCCCTCAGGATGCGAAATTCTATCAAGTTGCACAATTTTTATTTAAAATGTTTGCTTCTTAGATAAGCCAACATAATTACACATAGTTGTAATAATTTTGAACAATTTTGCATTCTCATAGTACAATGATTACGTAATCAGGAGTAGTTCCTGAGATTACCGTCCATGTATAAAGAAACTCACAACTCACAAACTTTGATTTTATTAATTATGCATTGTTACCTCCTATTAATTACAAAAATTGTTTCCTAAATGATAAAAGATATCAGTTCAGTAAACATAAATGCAGAGTTGGCAATATGTAAATCTGGTGCAAATCTGAATATCTGAGATCAAATAAGTGTTTTCTAGGGACGTTAGGCATAGTTCTTCAACACATTACATGAGCTCATTTATCGTTCACAGAACAATGTATGATTAAATCGTTCAACAACCCAAACTTCTTTTAGAACATTGAAGATGAAGCGTGGAAATCTTTACCCTTGCTCCGATTAAGAAACCAATTATGTTAACGGTCTCATTGTGGTATCTGTCTTTTTAGTATGGGATTGTGCGTTCTGATATACGTTTCTTTTCCTCGTCCAACTCTTCTGAATGATTTTCATGTGATTGAAACAACGGGAAATTCTATTCAGTAACGTTTATGGCATACAATTTTACCTAAGCGGTCTTAAGATACTAGGCCTACGGTACATAAATGTTTATCGATAAGGGACAACAACTGTTAAGTGTGAGTTTAGGTTCTGTGAACACAGTACTAGTTTTCTGCCCTACAATGCTTTAATACAATATTTCCTTTAATGAATTTAAGATATTGAAAAATTCGAGTCCACTGAACTTTCTCCATAATGGAGCTATTATATATTTATTTTAATCACCTAAAGTTCTGTGTAAGTGAAGTCTGTTGCTTAACATTTCAAAATGTTAAGAATCAGATATGTAACGTTCTTTTCATACAACATAGTAACGATATATTTATGTATGACACACGCAAAAACTGAAAATTTGTACATGTCGGTCATATAGGGTAACTTACGGGGAAAAAATCTTATGAAATATTCGTCTAGAATGTACTGTATAAAGAACTGCCTCACAAAATAAAATATATGTCTATTATTGTCAAATTCAAAATTAACAGAGGATTTTTTTTCAATATTACCTGATTTAATGCTTTTATTTTTTGCGATCTCTGTTAGAGAATGTTTGGCAGTTTGTTTATATACTGGTATTGTTTATAATTTTCTTAGTTGTTCCCACTTTCCTTTTTGTTATATTGGTCTATTGCGTTGCTTGAAATTATCGCAACTTTGTCGTATGTGTATACAAATGTCCAATATATACTGCCCCTTAAAGTGAGCTGTGCTGGTTGCGTTTTTCCAAAATAAATTGAACTGAAAGATATTAATGTTGAGTGCTGTATATTGGTTACGTACTTTAACATTTACGTATGCATTAAACCACTTGCGTTCAGTCGTCGGATATCAATAATTGTAGGGATTGGTCTCTCTTCACATTGCGTTAATCAAAAGACCGTCTTTAATAACTGATTTGTAGACATTCGTAGCAATTCTGTTCCGTTTCTGTTTATAAGTTAATATCGTTGTCATAATAGTGTATTTGTAGAGGTATGTTTATGTCGGCGACATTTAAAACGATTACCTGTTAACGTTAATTATTTAAAGTGACAGAATTTCATGCTCATAGGATCAGTAGTGGAGGAAATTTTAACATTTGAAACTGAGAACATCGGATCGTTGAAATTCTTCTCACTATCGACTATACACTATCAACAACAATACATTTCGACAATATGACTCGTAGTACTCCACCTCATCAATCAAGATCTTAAATATGAACTTCACAGAGTGTAAAATGCCATATAAACGTATATTCTGTTCATGAATTTCGAACTAGCAATTGTAACTGTATAGTTGCTCAGAGAAAGAGGGCATGGGTGGGAGGTATTGTATGTCATCGCATTTAATTTTATTTCATGATTCATTAAAATTTGTATCAAATATAATTCACCTCCCATGTAGATAAATACACTGTGGATACCCTCAATAGACATTCTATCAGTGGGTTCAAGTTTTTATGATAAAATATGTACCTACAAAGAAATGTACATTCCTCCACATTTCTTTAATAATCTACGTGGAACTAAACTATTGTTTTGTAAAAATTCCTATTCCAATAATTCAACATCGACTTTAAATTCAAGTGAACCGAGTGAGATGGCCGTACGGTTAGGATCGCGCAGATTTAAGCTTGCATTCGGGAGGGAGTGGGTTTGAACCCCACTGTCGACAGCCCTGAAGATGGTTTTCCATGGTTTTCCAGTTTCACATGAGACAAATGACGGGGCTGTATCTTGATTAAGGCCACGACCGCTTCCTTTTTACCCATAGCCCTTTCCTATCCCATCGTCGCCATAAGACTTGTGTCGATGTAACGTAAAGCAAATATTTTAAAACATCAAGTGAAATGTAATTTTAATTTTATACGTTTGGCACTCTGTAACTGGGGTAAGGAACCCTTGTAGTATCCAATAAACAAAATAAAATAGTATAAGTAAATAAACGTTGCCTTAATGTCAGTCGATTGTAATCGTTAATTAACGGTATTAGTCCATACGTGTATCAACATAACTATTGGGAAGTATCCCGACTCAATTTCAATAATATGCCCCTAAATTTGTAGGGAGATCCCGTCAGCTTTCGAAAAACTAATTTGAAGTTCGGCTGTTTCGCTTATAGCTTTCAATGTTTAACGATTTCAATTGTTACAATACTGTGCACCACTCAACGCTTGTCGAAGAACATATTCATATTCTTCGCATAATCGAAAAAGTAAACGCTTTGTGCATCTGCATCTGTGGTATGATTTGTGAACTTGTCGTATCTGTACCTATATTCCACACTGAACTCCTGACATACTGATTTTATTTGTTTGGAGTTGAGTGTAGTAAATATAATGTCATCAGATTCCCATGTTATTTTGATAAGTGTGAATATGAAGGGTGAGCAAATGTTATTGTATATTCTTTACATTTAATATTTCATCAGACTTAATTTTAATTATTATCACAATATAATTCTCCTCTGATATAGATATAAACCCTGTGAATACCTACAACAGCACATTATATCTATAGCTTCAATTGTTTCTGAGAAATGCTTACCTGAAAGGAACTCAATACAACACCATGCGCCCATTCTCTTTTTCTTTCTTTTTGAGTGAATATACATCACGCGGACGAAAATGTTTCACATATCCGTTTAGAAATTCCATATTTATCTCAACTCATAGGTAAAACCTCTCTTTCCCACTTTGTAAGTTAAATAACAATTACACTACAATACACTTCAACATTTTCAAATGGCTAGGAAAGGATTATTCAAAGGTAATATGAATACATTTATGTTGTATGTCTGCCAAAGTTAACTTGATATCCAACAAGGAGTCACAATGACAAATTAAGTAAAGAATGAGTTCATTTTACTCTAAGCCTCGACGAGGTACACTGTCCTGAAAGAAATTCATCATCGGTAATTCTAAAAATACATAGCATTCAAAAATATAAATACTCTGTTCAATAACCAACTACAGAAGATATTTCATCTGCGGTTTTAAGTTCTCACGTCTGTTAGTCTTATGGATATTACATCTTAACTAGACCGCGAATTTTTAGGCAGTTTAGAATGCAAACTAATTTGTTTATTTTGAAGTATCGACTAGCCGGTTCTTCCGTTATGTAACGAGAGTAACATAAATTCTGGGGGTTACGATCGGCCGTACCCTTATTTATGCAACACTCACAGCATAAGCGTTGTACAGGATAGACTATACTTGTTACCCGCTTCAGTAAGTTTGCATTCTTCTTATTACTGACTAAAAATCCGGGCTCTAATTCATAACGCTCGAAGCAGCAAGTGCCGATACTTCGACAGTTTGCCCAGATCCGTTTTGTTAGTGTCGATTCATGTACACCTTAGTTGACATAATCGTGAAAGTATACTGATGCCTTAAAACACGATTTTATACATAAAACCAACCTCACTGTTTATGTGATTTATTTGGAGACAACTCATTAGATTGTTGGTATAATAGCCAGAATAAAACTTTTAATGCCGGTGTGTTTGTTGTTGTTGTTTTCGTATTGGTGGGAAATATATTTTGGTACAATTGGCAAAAGATCATTGTGCTGTTTTCATATTTCAAGAACTTTACTATTAAACTTGCGAAGTAGTATCTCTAACTGATTCATTAGCTTTACAATGATACATCAGTTAACCATAATATGCTCCTTTGTACGGAAGGAACGAAAAATAATACAGTAACTCAAAATGACTTGCGCTACAGACTTTAACAGAGTAGATTTAACGGTTAAACGATATATTAATTTTGAAATGTAAATATTCATATTGTTAAAATGTCGAACATAATTTGCATTAAAGATTTCTGTTTTCCACGTATTCAGTTATCTCATATGAATGCACTACGTTGAATAATTGAGTATATCTGCTTTCTCCACCGTCCTTAATAATTCCACTCCTCTGTCTTGAAATCCAAATTAAAGTAATGATGAATCATGTAGTATTGGAAAATTAGGGAGTATAAATCAATCAGTAATGAACAAAAATACAAAGTTACAATACGGTAGATAAGTTGCAATGGAAGACAAAATTCTTCTTCTTATTTTTCTATAGCTTTTCCCACACTCGTCGGATCGCCGGTGCGATCTGTGTCACACATGTGAATTCTGTTTTGATTTACGGCCGAATGCCCTTCCTGACGCCAACCCTATACGAAGGGATGTAATCACTATTGCGTGTTTCTGTGGTAGATGGTAGTGTAGTGTGTTGTGTGAATATGAATTATGGAAGGCAAAATTATGAAATAACAAATATTAGGACAGTAATTATTTCCATTGTAGTTCATGAGAACTTTACATAACGTGAGAGATTTATTTTGTACTTGTCAATGAAATTAAACACTTTGCTATGATTCCTGACCTTGTCGTATCTGTACCACTATTCCACACTGAACTCCTGACATACTGATTTTATTTGTTTGGAGAACTATTTGTAATCTTTAGTGTAATAATTTTATTATTTAATGTGAATTTAGTAACTTAGTTTTACGATGTTATTACGTACATTAACTAGTCGTTACTATGCATTTGAACACCTAAATTGAATATATTTAGAAAATAATCAACCGTTTTCTGCCTGGCTTTTTCCATTAACATGTTTTTGATAATATACATAACAACGAACACTGTGCAATTTGTAAATACACGGACCTTATTATTAAACAGGACTAACGCACATGACACGGTACGGGTTTTTTTCAGGAAATTCATTGCTCTGCTTGCCTTGCCACATTAATAGCCTTATTAATATCTGTCATTCACGACATATTGGGGATTTCAAGATGCCGTTTATTAAACGAATATTTTAGTCTCAGCACAAAAGCGTGGTTTTAAAACCCAAGTATATAAGTTAGTTTTTTCATATTGTACCCTCGATAATGTCGAAATTCGGTCTCCGGGTCATTCTTACACTTATCACGAAGGATGATACGTAACATATTTACCATATCAAATACAGTATTGTACCATCGATTAGTTAGTTTGTTTTTGTACATTTTAATCCACTAATAATAATAATAATAATAATAATAATAATAATAATAATAATAATAATAATAATAATAATCCACTGATAGCAGTCCATCATATATTATCAAATTCACTCTAAAAATCACGTACGTAAATTGCTTATTCATGGGAAATTCGAGTATGAAAATTGAAAACTCATGGATATTTATAGATTTCAATTGCAAAAGATAATAAAAGAAATGAATGATTAACCCGGGGTGTTACTTGTCATGGGATCAAGAATCCGTTCTTATCGTTAACAAGTAAAAATTACTTCATTTTCATGTAGTGTAATAATCTCTGTATTTTTGAATCCTTCAAGTATATAATGCTGTGTTTTACAGTAATATTTGCGGTAAACTTCATTCATTACGCTAGTGGCATTACCATAACAAGTATGGATTTCATTTCAGGGTTAGTTTGCATGAGTTTCGTTTATGGCTTTAATCTCAAGTAGTAACATTTATGAATGAAATATTCCCCTATATCTCACAATCTACTAAACTCGTAGTATTCAAATGTTAACAGAAGTTATGAAACAATCAAGGAAAGCAATTGTACTCAATTTGTAGGTAACGCTCACTTATGCCTTGATTTAGACGAACCTACAACATAATATTCTCCTTAAACGTTACTTGGAGTACAATATACACCTTTACCCTTATTAAAGAAATGCATCTCACGAACTTTTATCTTTGTAAACTAAAATGCTGAAAGTAGCTCTAATAATGTTTAGTTCTATCTGTAGGTACGGGAATATAAAATGGACAAACTTCAGTAGGTGAGAGAGGCCATTGCAAATCGCAATAAGAGGTGATCGCCATCGGAACGAGCCTCTTGATATATAATTTCTATTATAGATAGGAATTCAATTCCTTAGCCTTGCACGAAATGCTAGGAAATGTTGGGATATAGGGTGATTAATGTGTACAGCCTGGATATTTAGGCATTAATATGTTATAATGCAAACTTACTGAAGCGAGTATAACATGTGTACTCCAACCGCACAACGCTCCTGCTATGAGATTTGCATAAATTTTAGGGGTACGTCCTATATGAATCCCTAGATTTTATGTTACTCTAGGTGCATTTCGGAACAACGGACAAGCCGACGCTTTCCACTAACTACTTAGTTTGCATTCTAACTTATTACTGCCCTAAAGTCAGAGCCATAATAATGAGTATCGTAACAACTGAGGTGAGTTTATGTTAGTTTCATGACGATGATGATATACCACAGCGTGAGGCCTGAGACGGAAGTGACTGTATTCTTAATTAGGTACCGTTCCAGCGTTACCCTGGTGTGAAAATGGTCTCCCGACAGTGGGATCTTAATCCACCATCTCAAGAAAGCAAAGTACCAACTACAGAGTCCGAACCGCGTAGCCAATTTTTTCGGTGGATTGAAGTCAAACTAGTTTTATGCCGAAGAAAATAAGGAGAGAAAACTGAAATCCGAGAAGAGAGAATTGATTTAACTGTCGAAATATGAACGTGTAGTGTGCAGGTTTATATAGATTGTCAGCTCTCAAAACGAGTATGTCCTATATCAGGAGGAGATATCTGCCGCAGAGTTCAATGAAAATATAATTATAAAGTACTAGGTGATTGCCATTTGCCATACGTTACTTGCATCGGTCTTCGCAATATTATTTTATTTAATTTATTTATGTATTTATTATATAACCTTTTGCGCCATTAAGTTAAGTCTCGTTACATTTGGTAGTGAACTTTGCTTTCTTTTGAATCCAGAATTCACTCATTATTTCTGAGTGGGCCTAATTGCGCTCCTCTGTCCAAAGGACACTGTTTCTTCTTTTCTGTGGCTCGTCTCGGTTTAGCCCGTCCGTCACTAACTTTCTCGGTAAAGACCTCTGCCAAAGGTTTCGTCCGGTTTGATCTGTAGCACTTGAAGGTTTTCTCTGGTGTTTCTTATCCATCTTGGTTTCAGGTTTTGAATCAAATAAGTAAAACGTCTCTTTGGTTAAACTGCTTCTGTCCATTCGTTTGAGGGACCATTAAATCGCGCCCGTCTTTTGTGGATCGTGTGTGTAATTTCCTCGATTTGGTTATAGATATTTTTATTTATTTTTGTATTTGACAATTGTTGTCATAAAATAGATGGACCCAAACTATAATGTTTATGGTCCACTCAGAACATTCACTCACTTGCATTTATAATACAACAAATATATTTGCAATTATTATATAAAATTTATAGCTGATACTTACATTTTGCAGTAATCTTATAACGACTAATGTATTTTTACTAAGTATGTAATGCGCGTTTAAAATAAATATTATCTGTGAATTTTCTGGTTAGTTATTAATATATATTTCATTGATAAATTAATTTCATTTTAAGGTTGGTCAGTTTGAACACCTCTAATTACAGCCAAAGGATAATAAAGTTTATGATAAATAAAATAAGAATATTTAACACGTGAGCACTTGAATATGAGTTAATTTGTTAAATATAGTGCGATAGAATATATTGTCTTACGGAATGAAAAAATACATGTATATTTCTGTGCATTCCGTTTATCTGATCATGTCGCTTCAGATTGTCATTCATTGCTACCCGTGTCTCTAAATTATATACTTGTATTGCTATACTTTTCTATTTTGACTTTCATTTTAAGACTTTGATGTACTTAAACCATAAACCATAGCCAATTCGATTTTACTTACAAAATGAGTGCTTCGATAAGTTTTGTCCACGATGGTTGAATACTATAGCTCAGTATAAGGCGTATTATTTCATGCTTCCCAAATTAAAATGTTGCTTTTCACGTTCCCGGGTTTTTCTCCATAAATTGAAGTTTAAATAATAATTATTTACATTTCTAATTGACAGGGAAAAAGTGTTACATCTCTTGTGTAATATGTGTGTCACGTACATTATTCCATGTATCGTTGATAGATCATATATTTGTGGAAGAATGAACATAACCAAAATAATTCTGATGGGCTGCAAATACATATATGGGTGGAAGGCATGACCAGTCTTCATGAATGTAATGGGTAGGAAACTCATTGCGGCATAGTAGGTTTTAAAAGAAAGCCATCGTTATGCTACTGACGTAGTCATCTACTAGGAATATAACATTTAATTCGGATATGGGTTACCTGGCTATGAGACGTTTGTGAATGGTTCAATTGACTTGTGTCTCGGTGTCATTAATTTGTATTTATTTATTTATTTATTTATTTATTTATTTATTTATTTATTTATTTATTTATCCTTAAATTGTACGTGTACAATCTACAGGTGGTAAATGGATAAAGGGCAAGCCCATATACAGAAGTGCCTCCTTTCGTACCTGTATGTTTACATAATCTCTACTGAATACTTACATATGTAGAGATAATTTGAAATTTACATATTTACACCCCAAACACTGCACTCTTAGAATAACAACTATCTTGACTTTGCTATGCATATTACAGTAAGAAGACCCAGTCACTTATGGTGTACAGTTCGTCAAATTATTGCGGAGTATGGTTACTAAATGTCGTATTGCGACAATAGCAATGTTGCTGAGACTTGTCTTTTTGAGAATATGATTTCCGACAAATGTACGGGAAATTCAGCTATTGTGTCTCGAGCACCGACCATGAGTCCAGAGACGGAGAAGCTGTCCAGGTAATATATTTGCTTTTATAATAGTTTACGTTTGGCTGGTAAATCGACTTCTTTTCGGCGTGCACCTCTGAAGGCTGATAAGTGTTAAACAGAGGAAGTCGAATATGTTGTAACACATTTCTTATGAGAGTCGGAAAAATATAACAGAAGGTAGATACTTCTTTGCTCAACAATATCGGAATGTTAGTTTTTACGAAAGGCGTGTTTTGTTTTGCATACATGTAATTTAAATTTATAATATAGTTCATTTCCTTAACATTAATATTTAGAAACTTCTCATTTTAACGCAATACATTCGAAATATTTTTAAACTTCACCGGAAGTACTGTTCTACCCCGGTTCCGGTGTTTGTAACCGCATATTTAACAACCGAAGTTTTTATATTTAGAGTGTTAATGTCGTATCAAAATTGAGACATACCATTTAAGAATGCCTGAAATTCAGACAACACTCTTACGTTATTATATGGCTTAAAGTGCACAGTTCCCGCTAAAGAACACTTTCTCATTATCCATGTTGGTAACAGACCATTTCAAATTCCTTTTGAAAATATTAATAATTAATTTATGGTCTCACGCAATAGTCTTGCATGACATCATCCGTAAAAGTGTCTTGTTTGCCGTCACAATTTGTTTGCTACAAGCGTTCTTAATTTATATCTCCTTAATTGAATCCATTGACCATAACCCTGATCACTACTTCACTTCAGATTCCACTGAATATCGCACTTTCGATTACAGATTATACTGTATCATGATTCCATGTAAATCGAGAGAACAGATGCAAATCTTCATATTTTGCTCATAATATATGCTAAGCATTTTTTTTTTGCCGGGATGAGTGGCTCATACGCTTGAGGCGCCGTTCTTCTGACAGTAACTTGGCAGGTTCGATCCTGGCTAGGTCTGGTAGTATTTGAAGGTGCTCAAATACGTCAGCCTCGTGTCAGTAGATTTACTGAAACGGTAAAGACTTCCTGTAGGACTAAATTCCGGCGTCTCCGAAAACCGAAAAAGTAGTTAGTAGGACGTAACGCCAATAAAACAATTTATAACTTATTTTATTTTAACACTAGAAGGACCAAACCCGTCATATTTTTGTTGCAATAAATCCCACATACCGTGTCATATACATACAAACGTTGTATAACCTTTTAATCATTCTTAATTATATTATATTAGTTACCGTAGAGTTTTATGCTTCTATTGCTTTTATGCAGGTAGTAGTTAGTAGTAATTAACAATGACTGGTATATAATTAATTCGTTAATCGCGATTTAATTTTCTTGCTGTTCTTAAATAATAATTTCGTGTGGCTATTTCTAGCCCGTTACAGCCCTTGAAGGGCAGACTCTCCGATGAGGGTGGGCGCAATCTGCTATGTGTAGGTAACTGCGTGTTATTGTGGTGGAGGATAGTGTCATGTGTGGTGTGTGAGTTGCAGCGACGTTGGGGACGGCACAAACACCTAGCCCGCGAGCCATTAGAATTAACCAATGAAGGTTAAAATCCCCGACCTGGTCGGGAATCGAACCCGGGACCCTCTGAACTGAAGGCCATTATGCTGACCATTCAGCCAGCGAGTCGGACTTCTTAAATAAAAGGATACATCTTTGCAGGATCAACAATAAGATTTCACTATAGCAGCTGTTTCACTCTACGACTACTAGAGGTCAGAGTAAACCGATTCTCTCTCGGGTGTCTAGGACTGAGTTTTAAAGAATTTTGTCGGGTAAACACAAAATCTGTTACCAGTGATCATTTACATGCCGGCATCGTACGACATCAATGGATACCTTTCTGCCCTCCAAAAAATCGACTACCTCTTCCGGGTTTGAACCCGCTATCTTGGCATCCGGAGGCCGACATTCTACCACTGATCCACAGAGGCAGCTTTGAAACAACAATGATTTTTAATATCGATTACAGGTGACTGTTGCGAAGAAAACGTCTACCCGCAATGTGCGTTTACATAGTGTAATTCGATAATTCATCTTGACCTGTTTTTCTTACTGTTCAATGTCAATAATATTACATTACATGCTATAATTGTTTGTTTTTCTCTAAAGTAGAAAATGATTATATTATTATTGTACAATATATTCGTAATTTGCAAATCCATAAACTACGCTTATGTTTCACACCTGTCAAAATGACAGAAGAGGGTCCTCCTAGTGTTAAAATATCAATTAAACGGTACAACATTCGTTTATTAATTTTTCTTAAAATATTCTAACATTTTTTTAGAGAAAAATGTGAACTCCTTAGAATTCCACAAGAGATGGGACTCGGGAGCAAAATAGCAAAAGTTAAAGAACGGTTAATGCCCCTCTTAATATTTCGACGACCGGGCGAGTTGGCTGTGTGGTTAGTGGAGCGCAGCTTGCATTCGAACTACACTGTCGGTAAACCTGAAGATGGCTTTACGTGGTTTCCCATTTTCACATCAGGCAAATGCTGGAGCTGTACTTAAGTGAAGGCCATGGCAGCTTCCTTCCCATTCCTAGACCTTTCCTATCCTATCGTCGCCATAAGACCTACGTATGTCGGTGCGATGTAAAACAAATAGCACAAGAAATTCTACGAATAGTTTAACTACCAATTGCTTGAACACAGTTATCTTGCAGATAAAAATTAATTCATTTGAAAATAATGGTAATTGCATGGCCTCAGTTCTCGTATGCAGACATTTTGATCTGATGTCTTTCAGACAGTCGGCGTGGCTATTTTGACGTTCCGTTTTACTCTACTAGAAAGCAGAGAAACGATCATGATTGGGCGATGTAAGGCTGACATTTAATTAATAATGTCGTGTGAACACAAAATGTGTCACCAGAAATATTTTAGATGCCAGCATGGAGTGACGAATGTACTTTATTTCCGGCCTTGTGAATCTCACAGGGACTGAGCAATAATAGCTGTACTTTTCATATAACTTACGGAAAAATTAGTATTTTTCGTTTTGACATTTTTGAAAGGTATGCCTACGCTTGTGAAGAAAATCGTAAACTGACCAATATTTTTCCGTTGGGTTGTAATGTGCGCATTCTTTACTAGGCGTGTATAATTTGAGATCTCCTACTTCAATTGTTAGCTCATGTATGTACTGTGCATTTTGTTGAAGGTATAAGGATTAGGAATTCGTTAAGATATAATGCTGATAAGAGTGATGCACAAGTTTTCTTTTAGGATTTTAACCAAGTATTTTGTAAAGTGAGCTGCATTGAATCTACGTACATATTTTTATTAAAATTGAATGACTGGCTCTGAGGACAGGATCATAATATTAGAACAGGAGTATTCTAATATGTGGGTCAGGTAATGTCCGCCTTATTGTTTCTAAGAATATCTTAGCTGTTAACTGTCTCTACACAGAGTTGTCGCCATTGGTCTGTCCGTAATAGGATGTATATTCAATGTTTAATCGCTGTTATCTGAATCGCGGCTTGATGATGATGTTCAAGAAATAAAGTTCAATCTCAGCTTTTCCTTGCAATGCGAGGGAATAGCATCTATCTGTCAACCTAAATGTTTCTAAATTGTAGTTCATTGGTTTCAATAACATTCCTGGGGATTAAAGGAGATAGATCCGTAGAGGTATCCACGTTTACCAGGATAGATACCTATATTGAAGGACATCAACAGTTTACTGGAATATACCTTAAAGTATTCCCATTTTATTATTATTATTATTATTATTATTATTATTATTATTATTATTATTATTATTATTATTATTGATTAGTTATGCCCAACCAAGGGGTGCGTGTGAACGTATTTAGTACAACGTTCCTTCTTGTCTTCCCAAAATCTCTTCATCTTTTCGCTGTGCTTCTTTTTGCGTTCTTCCGTCCATCCCGTAGCTTGTATTTTAGGTTGATTTGCAAATTTGTGTTTGTTTATGAGATTTCTGAATTTTGTCTGTCTTGCAATATTTTTTCATTTATACCAGCTTTCTGAAGATCTTTGTTTATTTCTGTAAGCGACATTTTGAGATTTTTAGAGATACTGCGACATTTAGTATTTTCTTTGTTAGCCTATTGTTATCAATCCTGACCATGTGACCCTAGAATTATATCGTCTTTTGCTAATGGTGTCTGGTTTTTTTCTCTTGCCTGATAGATTCCCTTTTCTTCCAAATACCGTTTTCGCGTTTCGGTTCTAGAATTTTCTTGAGAATTTTCCTCTCTTGTTTTTCCATGCCACTAATTATCAGAGTGTCTGATGCATAAAGGGCTTCTGGTTTGACATTATTATTATTATTATTATTATTATTATTATTATTATTATTATTATTATTATTATTATTATTATTATTATTATTATTATGAGATATCTCTTGACGATAGTATATTTTACACGTCATATTTATTTCTCAGAAATCTTAGAGTGTGGTTTAAACCTACGTCTTCATATGTTTGAATGCATTCCTTTCCACCCCTTATATTAGGATTAAATTCCTGCTTGGCATAACGAGAAATCGATCCCAGGTTTCGTGGGAAGAAAGTAACGATGCTTTTCTTTGCAGCACAACGATGGCAGCTTGTTTTCATCTTCGTGAAGTATTTCTAACCTAGGATAGTTTACAGTATCAGTTCCTTGTAAAAATCTCCTCTCAGTATCTGGTGAGTGCCTATGGAATCGTAGCGCACAATGTAGAAGCCGTGATCCCATCAGAATGTCGTCACGGATTACCGCGCTATGTAGACCGGCCAGCGAGTAGCCAGCCTGCGAGACGCTTGGGCGGCTGTCCCGCTGTACATGCATCGCGGTGTAACATAAATATCAGGCTTCTGCTACGATGTCGGTGCAGGATGTAATGACCAATTAACCTGCATGTAACAGAATTCTGGTGAAGAGTTACTTTCAGTCTATTTTCACTTACGAGACATATTATCTCATGTGTAAGAAATATGCATTTTGAATGTCATGGTTACTGTATGATTCATACAATGGAAAATGAATAGTATTACTGCATTTCGAGAAAAAATATTTTACGAGTGTTAGTCTTCCTAGGTGAATAATATCTGCAACATGATTATATTCTGTCATGTATGATATGTTTCATTTCATTTCAAACCGCTGTACGTCGCACCGACGCAGATATGTCTTATGGCGAGGATGGGATAGGAAAGGGATAGGAGTGGGAAGGTACCAGCTGTGGCCTTCATTAAGGTTCATTTCCAGCGCTTGCCTGGTGTTAAAATGGGAAACCACAGAGAAACATCTTCAGGGCTGCCGACAGTGGGGTTCGAACCCAGTATCTCCCGAATGCAAGCTCACAGCTGTGCTCCCCTAACCGTACGGTCAACTCGCTCGGTATGGTATGTTTCACCAAATAAGGAACACGTATGCAAACATTCCAGTGGTGATGAATGACACATGTTGCCACTAATATCAACAATATTGTAATTCATATACTAATGCTATGCTACTGTATAGAAATAGGAAAACAAGACAATTTAATGAAAAAGGTTAATATATTGTCCTTACGATAGTGAATACCAACAGCGGTTTATTCGTGTTAAAATTGAATCACTCATCGCATAATACCGAATAGCATCAACAGCCAATGCTGAACAAAGCCGTTACAATGAATGCACATTAGTATTATAATTACTAATTCATTATGTCTAACTAAGTTGTGTGTTTAAACTTGTATACTACGGGGCTGTTTGGCTCAGACGGTTGAGGTTCTGGCCTTCTGACTCCAACTTGGCAGGTTCGATCTTGATCCAGTCCGTCGGTAATTGAAGCGGCTAAAATACGTCATCCTCTTATCGGCAGATTACTGGCACGGAAAAAACTCCTGCGGGACTAAATTCCGGCACCTATACGTGTCCGAAGGCCTTGAAAGTAGTTAGTGGGACGTAAAGCCAATAACATTAAATTATTATTAAATCATTAAAAAAAACTTACTTACTTACTTGCTGTATCCGTGGTCTTCCTATGCGGACGCTATCTGTTATCAAGAGGCTTCGGTTAGATCCCCGAGCAGATGAATGTTATTCTTACCTGGACCTGTGTGGTCGAGGTCCAAATATATTATGTGAGAAGAACCGAGGAGCAAATTATCTCACTCTCGTTGCGGGATATTTATTATTATTATTATTATTATTATTATTATTATTATTATTATTATTATTATTATTATTATTATTATTATTATTATTATTAAGCGGATGAAGAAGGATATCTGCGTAACGAGGAACAAGTTCCATGAATTGTTCATATGATACATACTGAGGTTGAAAATTACGAAGCAGTTGATGTGTCTGTCAGAAGAAGAAAAGACCGTGATAAAAGTAGATGGAAAACATGCAGGTAGTGATACTGATAAAGATGATGATGGTGGTGATATGATGATTGATGAAAATTATGCAAGTGAAACTGGAGCGCTTTAATGCGAAAATCGATCAGATGCCATGCAAAAAGTAGTTCAAAATATTGCAAAATATTGTTATAGTTCCTGCAAGGCTTATATTATGTCCTCGTACAATTCAGACCCTGATAAAACATGTATATAATACGAATAGTTGTATTACGAACGTTTGAAGTTTGAAAAGAACAATTACAGGGGGAAATTTCTGTTTGGCTAAATTTGAACTTGTTTTGTTTCTGAACGAATTGAAAAAATATTTTCCTTTTTTTTAATTCACTGTATTTGTAACTTCCTTGATTCTCTCTAAAGTAATTTCTTCTAAGGGCCTAGGGTAAGGCAAATTCGTGCCGTCATCCCGAAATGGTGCAGCTCTCTTTTAGGCACACCTCTAGTGGAGACGAGTCCTCCTACTATTCTAAAAATACCTGGAAGTACCGGGAAACGAACCCGATCCTCCGTGGTGAAAATAGATCAGTTTACATGTCACCAGAGTCTGTCTGTCTATCTGAAATCTAGATTTCCGATAACAATTTCCACTGGCTGAAATTCTCACAGTGATGCTGGCAATATATCAGAGTTCAAAGCACTGATTGAAAAAATTTACAATTTAATATTTAAGATGTAAGTATTCCATGGTTTTAGGGACAGAACAAATTTTTACAACTGTGCTAAACGTTCTTTAAGACTTTCTGAAATTCAGTAACGGTAAATCTGTGAAAGAAAATTTGAATAAAGTGAAACTTCCTATATCAATATTGCCATTAACTGGTTATGAATGGTTGCTACAGTGACTGTGCTTCGTAATTGGTGTACGTCCCTGAATTTGTAGGTCTGAAAGTTAAAAGTGTGAGTGACTATTTTATCCCTCTGAGACGTGTACAAATGTCAGTCAGGTTTATTATGGATTAGTGCTCTCTTGTACGATTGCTTTGCATTTGTTTATTTATTCATTTGTTTGTTGATGTATTTAATATGATCGGCTGCTGTAATAATGTTCCACTCGTACATACACACCACACACAGATACTCTCACAAATGTAGCTCCAAATGTCAAAACCAGAGTGCGTGCGGATGAAAGTTCAAGTAAGTACGGCGTTTGGCGTGACGTCGGCGCCAATAATAGTTTATACTTTTTTGTTTGTTGTTATTGGCTATTGTAATGCATAGTTCTTCTAATTAACATCCACAATCATGAATAAATTATGGGTGCAATATTTAATGCTGTGACCTTTCACGTTAATTGTCAATTGATAAGAGTTCGAAAAATATACAAAATCCGATTGAACATCATTTTTAAAATGTAGCTTGAAAGGGGGTACACTGAGAATGATATGAAATTATCATTGTTATCCGTCATTAATTGAATAGCCACTTACCATGTGCACGATTGCATTTATATCAAACTTTCTTGTTGTCGTTGTTGTTGTGTTGTTTTGTTGAAATGGACAACCGCTCTCTGTCAGCAGCTTGTCGGGACGTACATGTCTCCTGGCCCTCTCTGCCCCTTTTGCGGCTTCACCTTCTTTTTAAAAATTTGGTACCTTCCTTTTGGTGTGAAAACAAGTGTTAGCTTAACATTAAAAAAAGTATAGAGAGATATGAATAATGGCAACTAGTTGATACCCAGTGTGCGCTGATACGCCCCGAAAAATAGGTGCTTTTAATTAATCCTACTTCATGCAATTTTTATTAACATTTTCCTTCATTATTTTCTATCTTTCTGTTATTTATATTTTTCCTATTGCATTTACTTGTAACATCACTTACAAAACAAATTAATAATTACTGTAGAATAAGTTCTAATTTTAGATTCCTGTGTCTATTAATTTGATCAAACAATTTCTGTTTGCCTACATAAAGGGCGATTTATTTGCATGATGCATGATGTTCATTGCAACGCAAATGGATACATGACATTCTTTGTTTTCTTCGTCTGGTGCGAAAATTAACATATTCCTCGGCAAAGGGTTACCTCGTTACATGAAACTACTAGCAAGAAAGGTACTTCATGAAACATGGCGGCGTGTTTCCATCCTCGTATATAGAGCCACGATCGTGAACCTCCTAATAGGAAAGGTACTTCATGAAACATGGCAGCGTGTTCCCATCCTCGTATATACAGCCACCGTCGGGAACCTCCTAAGAGGAAAGATACTTCATGAAACATGGCGGTGTGTTCCCATCCTCCTACGTACAGCATTTCCGTTGGCTAGCGCCAATCTATCTACCAAGGTCGATCCAAATCTTGCTGCCGCTTTGTAATTGAGGCCCGGTTTCATCAACGTGGTTAAATATACTCTAACCCTGGGTTTGTTAACTAAAGGTTAATATTGTAACTCATTTTTACGATTCAGCGTTTCAACGAGCTATTTCGGAAGAAGGTTAACTAACCCCGTATTAACCGTCACCGGAAACAGCTGCCATACCAATCAAGGGGGCAGTGACTAAAAATAAGATATTATGAACACACTTCTTGCGTGGTCCTCTTGTTTATTTCTTGGTTGGTATTTCGTTTTCTTCCTCACTTCCATGGTAGATATTCTTTTTCCGTGAGCGTGATAGAAATTATTGCAGTGAGCGAAAAATGGATGAAGTTCAGAAGAGAAATAGGGGCAGGAATATTTTTTTGGTTTAGAAAAATCATGGCTTATAGAAACAGCGACCAATTACCAAAGCATTACAGAATAGAAGAAGACTGATGGTAAAAGAAAAGGACACGTGGGAAAAAATTACGAGGGAATTTTATAGCATTGACCACGCTACAGCCCATTTTCCAACTATATCAGGAATTTGGAGGGTTTTTTACTGATTACTTATAGATTGACAGAATTGACAACTGGTGTCTGCGAAGATCATACGAAACGACCCTATGGTATAAAACCTTAATGATACCCGCAGTGTAGGAGAGGGAGGCCAGATTCTGTCGGTTGTATATTCTAACCTGTAGAGAATTTCACCGACGACTTTACAGACGACGGTTTTTGACAATATATACCCCTTCAGAAATTGTTCCTCATAATGATTCTGAAAGTCATTCCTTTTTATTATAGGCCTATTTTTCTTAGGAACAACATTTCACAGGATTTATAGTGACCATTTTGCTTTTAAACTCCAGTTAACAGTTTAACCTAAGTGAAAGAATGGGTTAACTTAACTCGAGCCTTAACCTACAGTTAAAATTAACCCTCCTTGATGAAACAGAATGAATAGTCAAATTCAGTGTTAAAACTGTAAAATGCCGGGCTGAGTGGCTCAGACAGTTGAGGTGCCGGCCTTCTGACCCCAACTTGGCAGGTTCGATGCTTGCTCAGCCCGGTGGTATGTGAACGTGCTATAATACGTCAGCCTCGTATCAGTAGATTTACTGGCACGTAAAAGAACTCCTGCGGGACTAAATTCCGGCACCTCATTGTCTCCGAAAACCGTAAAAGTAGTTAGTGAGACGTAAAGCAGAAAACATTAAACACGTATTACTCGGGGTTAAGCTTTAACCCACGTTAATGAAACCGGCCCTAAATGAATTACATAAAATAAATATATATCCGTAGATTTTTCAAGTAATGCAAGATTTTTACCGTACTATTTAGACGATTTGGGAGTTTTTGGTACAAACAGCACCTTTTAACTCCCTCTGGTTTAACAGCTTGAGTTTTGTGAAGCATACACGTTAGCGTTAGATAATAACAATATCTTGCAGTGAGCTCGCAGTTGCGATCAACGGTATTCTGTAAGGAGGAGGTCAGCTCCAGGACGAAACAATTTTTACAGAGTTCTGTTTTCAGGCCAACTTTGCTTTACGGGAGTGAAAGTGGGGTGGACTCAGGATATATTATTCATAAACTAGAAGTAACACATATGGAAGTATCGAGAATGATTGCTTGTTCAAACATGTGGGAACAATGGCAGGAGGGTGCTCGGAATGAGGAGATAAAGGCTAAGTTAGAAATGATCTCTATGGATGAAGCTGTACGCATAAACCGGCTTCGGTGGTGGGACCATGTGAGGCGAACGGAGGAAGATAGGTTACCTAGGAGAATAATGGACTCAGTTGTGGAGGGTAAGAGAAGTAGAGGGAGACCAAAACGACGATGGTTAGACTCAGTTTTTAACGATCTGAAGATAAGAGAGATAGAACTAAAGGAGGCCACACAACCAGTTACAAATAGAGGATTGTGGCGGTGTTCCGTAAGTTCACAGAGGCTTGCAGACGGAACGCTGAAAGGCATAACGGTCTATAATGATGTATAATAATAATAATAATAATAATAATAATAATAATAATAATAATAATAATAATAATAATAATAATAATAATAATTTCGTGTGGCTATTGCTGACCGGGTTCCGGCCTAGTAAGGCAGACCCTCTGACAAGGGTGGGTGACCAACTGTAAGATACTGCTTGTTATTGTAATGGAGCATAGCGTTGTGTGTGAGT
Source organism: Anabrus simplex (assembly GCF_040414725.1). Taxonomy (NCBI): domain Eukaryota; kingdom Metazoa; phylum Arthropoda; class Insecta; order Orthoptera; family Tettigoniidae; genus Anabrus; species Anabrus simplex. The sequence goes on from NC_090277.1 coordinate 61,762,713, forward strand.
GGCAGGAGTGTTGGGGACAATACAAGTACCGAGTCCCCGAGCCTGGGGAAATAATCATTTTAATATTAAAATTTCCGACCCAGCCGAGAATCAAACTCAGGGGCTTCTGAACCAGTACAGAGAGACGTAAAAAACCTTTAAAACATTGCCGATATGATCTCTATAGCAACTCTCCACATAATTATTTATGGGCTCTATAAGAAACATAGGAAGGCGGACAGCAAGTATTACTGAGCAGTATGACCACGTGGTTTGGGTCGCTTGCATTCTAGAAATAGTGGGTTCGAACCCCATGTCGGCAGCCCTGAAGATGGTTTTTCGTGGTTTCCCATTTTCACATCGTACAAATAGCAGGGCTGTACCTTAATTAATGCCACGGCCTTTCTTATATCATCCTCGCCATAAGACTCATCTGTGTCGGTGAGACGTTAAGCAAAGTGTAGGAAAAAGGGAAGATAAAGACGCAAGAGGTTGTTGTTAGGAAGAAGAAAATCTCAAGATCGTGCAGGTCTGCTCAATAGTCGTAAAAATATCACCACTGATATTTTGATAAAGAGATAAAAATGTAGCTGAACCCTATATAGTAACAGGTTAATATATAAAAATTATAGATTTAAATCCGATGTACTGTACATGTACAGTATATATCTAGATTGGTATTTTTATTTATCGCCAGGGCCGCTAAGGACGGCGGGATCTCAATTGTTTATCTTCTTGCGGGCCCACCAGGTTTTCATCATTCTGCGTGTGTTTTCTCCGATGCATCAGAATGGACATGCTTCAGTCAAGTCGGGACTACTTCTTGGTGAACCTGTCTAAGTTCGTGGTTGAGCTGTGCTCAGAGTTGAATGTCTGTTTCTGAGATTCTGTAGTTCAGAAGATATTTATCGATCTCCACCAGCCAGAAAGGAATAGTTTTGAGATTTTTGAAGTAGGATATCAAACGTTTACAGATTCCTTCAGCTGGCAATCTGAGTAGGTCAACATAAAATGTTATCCTCCTTTCCATAATTGCCAGGTTTTCAAACAGCATAAGCGTTCGAAGTGTTTAACATTCTGCTGCATATAATAGACTACTTCTGGTCTAATTCTTCTTCTTTATCAGTTTTTTCTCCAGGGTCGGTTTTCCCTCGGACTCAGCGAGGGATTCCACCTCTACCGCCTAAAGGGCAGTGTCCTGGAGCTTCAGACTCTGTCGGGGTAAAACTGGGGAGGATGACTAGTACCTCGCCCAGGTGGGAAAATTGGAAGGGATAGACAAGGAGGAGGGAAGGAAGCGGACGTAGCCTTAAGTTAGGTACCATCCCGGCATTTGCCTGGAGGAGAAGTGGCAAACCACGGAAAAACCACTTCCAGGATGGCTGAAGTGAGAATCGAACCCACCTCTACTCAGTTGATCTCCCGAGGCTGAGTGGACCCCGTTCCAGCCCTCGTACAACTTTTTTAAATTTCGTGGCAGAGCCAGGAGTAGCAGCTATTCACATTAACCACTGCACCACAGAGGCGGACTTCAGGTCTGTTTACAGTTTGTTAATATCGAATTTTTGCATTTCGAGAGATGTATTTTTTGTTATATATGTTTTGATTGAGTCGGAAGGCTGTTTCAACATTAATGACAGGTGTGGTATTATTATTATTATTATTATTATTATTATTATTATTATTATTATTATTATTGCTATCCGTTCCATTGTCATAATCACATGTTTTCAATTGAAATCAGGCTTCTTTATATATTTTACAAGTTGCTTTACGTCACACCGACACAAATAGGTATTACGGCGACGGGTAGGAGTGGGAATGAAGCAGCCGTGGCATTAATTAAGGTGAAAATAGAAAACCACGGAAAACCATCTTCAGGGCTGCTAGAACTGGGGTTCGAACCAACCATCTCCCGAATGCTAGATTCTGGTCGCACTTAAGCGACCGGAGCTATTTAGAATCAAACTTATTAAGGGGAAGAAATATTCAGAGACGCGCAGAGAATTTTAGAAGGAAGAGAAAGTGATACGGAATGGTTTATAGAAATAATGTAATCACATAGTGATGTAGAAGATATTCGTCTGCTCTACTCCATTCCCAAAGCATATATTTTCAATGTTAAGGGTCACATTTAAGAACAACACAATTATGAGAAACAGATAGAAAATATCAGGAAGAGAAAAGGGAATCTGACTTGGTAGGTGTGAAGCTTGTGGAAGGTTATCACATTCTACCTGCCAGTGTTAATGACCAGGGTGGACGGAAGTGAATAATGTTACACTGGAGGTATAAGTGTTACACTTCAGGGCGACGAGAATGGAGAACGGGTTATTATAAGTCAGTGAATTTATTCATCCAATTCCGCTGTAGATCAAGCTGCTTCTCCCTCAGAGCTGATTGGTTATTCTCAATTCAGAGCCGCTCTTGCGTTCTCTTAATAATAAATGTTAAGTTATTTACGGGACGAGCTGATGCATATACTATGAGGCAATGTATCCGTCTACTTAAAATAAGGAACGTGTGTATGTGTGTGTGTGTGTGTATGTGTGCTGAGAATTGAAGGGTCTGGAGAGAGAGAGCAAGGCGAAGGAGGGGTTGGAAGGCATTAATGAAAGCGAGAAATCAATAGCAAGGACCATGTCCTTAATTCTTCCGCGCACTCTCTCGCTCTTCCTCTGTGCTTGCGGGCTGATTGTAATCTGTGACATCTGCAATCCCGCATCCAAAATGGTAATGGCGCCCTTTATCGGGTAATGAAGAAGGTGAAGTGGAGAAGAAGACTAGATTTTGAGAAGGGGTGGAAGGGGGGGTCTGTGAGCGTGGCCTCAAACATTTGTACGGAGCCGTCTCTTAATTCTACTGTTGTAATCTGAATCGTTTGTGAGAGAATCATCTATCTTAAATGCCTAGCTAGGTGAGAGGATAGTACAGAGAACAGCTCTGTCGAATGTGAGAGAGGCCAATGACCTAGAAGTTACGTCCATTTAAACAACCAGCAAGCTAATGTGGGAGATCGTTTGAGTGTGAAATATTTGTTCTCATGCAAGACGACACTTTTAAATCATGTTCACTGCACAGCGGCTGAGCAGTCTAGTAAGTGGTCCTGGGAATCGAAACGCCAGGTACGTATAAGCAGAGCCTGGACATTCAGGCAGAAATACGTTAGAATCCAAAATAATTTGGTTATCGACTAGCCCGTTCTTCCGTTATGTAGCGAGAGTGACATAAATTATAGGGGTTTCTCATGGGGTCGTACGCCTAATGTTTATGCAAATCTCATAGCGTACGCGTTGTGTAGTATAGACTATACTTGTTACTCGCTTCAGTAAGTTTGCATTCTAACCTGTTATGGGGTCCGGCTCCATGGTTAAATGATTAACGTGCAGCCTTTGGTTCAAGTTGCACTGGGTTCGATTTCCGGTCGGGTTGGGGATTTTAAATTTGTCTGGTTAATTTCTCCGGCCCGGGGGGGGGGGGCTGAGTGTTTGTGTTCGTCTTAAGTTCATTTCACCAAGTCAGTTCATGATTCATAAGAAACAAAATTCATAAGTCAATTCATAACTAATAAGAAACACAAAATTGTAACTGGCTAAATGGTCGATCGACCGAAAGCCAATTTTAATTTTAAAAACCTATTATGGACTAAAGTTATGGGTTCTGCTTATGAATTACATGACGTTAGATGGAAATGTAGTAAGGAATTTGGCTTATGCGGACGACTTGGTCTTAATGGCGGATTGTGCTGAAAGTCTGTTATATCTTGGAGCTTGAGAATAGGTATAGTGAGTAGGATATGAAAATTAGCTTTACCAAGACTCAAGTGATATCAGTATAGGTAACCTAAGAGAACTGAATGTCAGGTTGGGAATACAAAACTGGAACAGGTAGATCATTCCAAGTGTTTAGGATGTATTCTCGCGGAATGGTAGAAATCAGGGGTTTCCAATTAGTAAGAACTCAAGGGCCACATTGTAAACCTGAAGCATGACTGTGGGCCGCACTTTAATAATAGGTCAATTTTCGTAAAATTCCGCAAATAGGACAGAGGTACCAGTATACAAAATAATATGAAATTGAAAGGAAGGTTTAATAACTTTAATTGCTTAAAACACTATTTTACGATCGCATAAAAGAGTGAAATTATGAATAATCATTATTACACCCAGGACGATTGAATTTGGAAGAAGAGCACCCAGCAGTGCCATTTCATTTGAATTAATATTTGACAAATGAAAAAATTAAAACGAAAGACAAACTAAAGTTAAAAATGTAGTTAAAACAAAAAGGACAACGTGGTGGTAGTAGTATGAAGTGCCCAATGCTATACATTTATAAGAGCCTAAAATCCCAACAACGAAGGTATTTCCCTGAAAATTTTCACTGTGTACCAGCCAATTCTGCCAATGAGAGAAGAGCGAAGAAATGAAACCGCTTCTTACACCAATGGCTTTTGAAGTATTTCTTGGTATTCATTGCATGCTACGTTGAATGAAAAGGCCACAGTGAGGTTGGCATGTAGTTCAAGAATTGGTATGGATCCCAAGGCCATTTTTATAATTGTTAAGACCTAGAAATAGTATTTGTCAGGGCTCATTTTCCGGCGAGGCTTGGATTTCCATTTTACTAAATCAAAGAATCTATTCAGCACAAATGAATACTAAAAAACAGGAGATAATATTAAAGAATTAATTAGTTCTGACTTTGGTCTATACAGGATATAAAAACGAATATATTTTTGAGTGAACTATCCAATATGTTTCGTAAATGTTTCTTCATATTTCTTAAAATACATTTATAAAGTCCTCGTGGGCCGCAAGAAATAGCTTCGCGGGACACATGGGGCCCGCGGACCGCCATTTGGAAACCCCTGTTGTAGATAGTAAGCGTGATGGAATCAAGGTGCAGCAAAACTAATGCAGTTGCGATCAACAGTATTGTGTAAGAAGGAAGTCAGCTCCTAGACGAAATACTATCCTTACGCCGGTCTGTTTTCAGAAAAAGATTCACTGTGCGGGAGTGAAAAGTGGGTGGAATCAGGGTATAATTCATAAGTTTGAATTAACAAACATGAGAATGATCGCTGGTACTAACAGGTGGGAACAATGGCAAGAGAGTACTCGGAATGAGGAGATAAAGGCTAAGTTAGGAATAATCTCGATGGACGAAGCTGTATGCACAAACCGGCTAAGGTGGTGGGGTCATGTGATGCGAAAAGAGGAGGATAGTTTACCTAGGAGAATAATGGGTAAGAGAATAACAGAGCGAGACCAAGACGATAGTTACACTTAGTTTCTAAGGATTTAAGGATAAGAGGTGTAGAACTAAGCGATACCACAGAGCTGGTTACAAATAGAGGATTGTGGAGGTGTTTTTGTAAAAATTCACAGATGGTTTCAGACTGAACGCGAAAAGGCATAACACTCCATAATTGAGATGTATGTTCCGGTTTTTATTTTCATGTACATTCCACTGCCTAATTTTATGGTTTCTGGATACGCCGCTATGTCGGAATATTATCTCGGAGTTACTTTATGACCCGGCAAATCTATCGAGCACTTCCAAACACCCGTAGATTCATCCCAGAAACTTGGACTCAGAAGGCGAGCCCTTCTATCATCTGAACCAACAAACATCAACTCAGCATACATCATCATCTTCTTCTTCTTCCTTATCTTCCTCTTGGTGGCCATAATGGAGTAAGTTTTCCTATTTTATGCTGCCCGTATCAAAACAGTCATGTATTATTATTATTATTATTATTATGTGGTTCTTTTTCTGAATGGTTATCGTATTGGACCTCGAACTACATGGCCTCTGATTCGATTTCCGGCCGGGCAACGGAATTTAACTGCGCATGATGAATTACTTTGCTTGGAGACTGGGACATTTGTATTTATCTCAATATTTTCCCATTCATATATTCATGAAATATATTTTACCCATCACAGAAACACGTATAAATGGGTGCATCCCTTAACATAGAGTTGCTGTCAGGGAGAGCATCCAGCCGTAAAACTAGGCCAAATTCATAAGAGGTTCTGAATTTAAATATTTGGGAATATAACCAGGACGAAGAGGATTATTATTTGTATTACTATTGTTCATCTTATCGTTCATAAGACGCCTGTCTTCAGTAATTACTAGTCTCATTGGTGAGGCTCATATTTAGGTGCGCCCTAAAAGTGATCTGCTCTTGCGGTGGCGAGAAAGACGTCCATGCTGGAGAGTCTGCGGCCTGCTCATTACGGGAGAAGACGCAGCAGCGCGACGCTCCCCGGACGCCCATCTCGGCTAGCGGGGTGCATACGTGACGACTATGCCACCAGATTAACGCGACGCCGTTAAAACGGCAGATGCTCTGCTCCTTTCCACGTAGGCAAGATGCAAAACAGATCTTGCGTGTCACGGTTATTGCAACCGCTAATGAACCTCTACGGCTTTGTCCTCCATCTCCGTGCAACTAACTGCGAGGACAAAATAACATACATCAAGACAATACTGATGAAACTGGAATAAATACAGCTAAATATTGGAAACATAACAAAGTAAAAAATAGGTTAATATTCATTCGATTGTTAAATATGCTACAATTGTTGCTGAAAACTGCTGCACATATCCTGGTACTGGCATGATTTCTGGCAACCAGAAGCAACTTCTATAATGTCAGAATTTTAATAATTTTAATATTTTATAATAAAATGTTCAAAATTTCCCACCTTTTTAACAATATTTCACTGTTTCCCTTATCAATTTCAAATTTATAAGAATTTTCGTCCTTTTCCTTTTTTAAAGTGTGTATCAAAACTCCAGCTACAAAATGAACCTCAATCATTAACATAGACTGTGATTTGGATTTTTGTCGCGTTTTTATTCCGAGCATCAGAAAATATTAATCGTTTTTTAAATAAAAATGTTATATAAAATTGAATTTAAATCCTATTGATCTGAATGGGGTACAGATTGTAGTACAACATTATGGGAGGAAACTCTGAAAAAAATCATAATTATCCGTGAATCACCAAGAGAGTTATGAAGGAAACCGTGATATATTGTTAAAAAGGAGGGACATTTTGAACATTTTATTTTAAAATTTTATAATTAGAATTTTGACATTACTGAAGTTGCTTCTAATTGCACTGGGGTATATGCAGCATTTGTCAACAACGTTTGTAGCATATATAAAAAATCGAATGAATATTGGCCTATTTTCCCCGTGTTGAGCTGGGTCTCCCCCTTTAAACCATAGTTTTAATATTATTACGGAACGTTAGAAATCAGATGCAATATAATTTATATTAAACAAATATTTTTCACAAAAAGTATTTAGCCCTTGATATTCATCTATGTAAAGATTGGAAAAGTTAATCGATTCCGGTATCTTGGTAAATGGGTCCACTCCGATGATACAGACGAAAACCTCCATATTAGACAGATGTGCCAATTTCAACGCAGCGTACCAGATGTTATAATAAGGAGTGTATTTCGAAGAACGACAAAATATGCCATTACAAAACTGTTGCCAGACCCTAGTTCTTATATGCTGCGGAGACCTTACTGATGAACAGGAAAGGCACTATGGACGACTTGGAAAAAGGCGAAAGGCATATCCTCCGGAAAATTCATGGGTCAAGAGTGCTCCCAGACGGAACCTACCGACGATTGGAAACAGCTAGTACTAGCTGGAGACGAAGGCGGCTGAAGTTCTACGGACACCTTCTGAGAATGGACAAGGGCAAGGCTTACGAACATGAGCTCCTCACTCAACGAAATCTACAAGATTGGAAGCATGGTGCCAAGTGAAGTAAAAACGTAAATTTCGTAAATTCGTGGTTTCCTCGCAGGAAGGGGTGTATTCTGCCCGAAGGCAGGTCCGAACCTTCGCAGAGGTGTGCCTGGGCCGGAGTTTACTTACGGTAGAGTGGCCAGTTCCTTTCCGCTCCTCCATTCCCTTACCCCCCACCAACAACGGGTGGCAACCCGTCCAACTCTTGACCACGCCCAATGTTGCTTAACTTCAGAGATCTCACGGGATCCGGTGTTTCAACACTGCTACGGCCGTAGGCACAGGAAAGGAAAGAAAAATTAATTGGTATAAAGAGGTATTGAGAACGAAAGTGAGCATCCGAAAAGAACCAATAATAAGTCCTCCCTAGTGGGCTTAAATCACTAAATCACTAATAAATAATTAGCCTATGTAGGCTTTGTTGTTTGAGTAATCAGTCCATAGACTCGTTTGATGCAGCTCTCCATTCAAGCCTATCCTGTAATAACCTCTTCATTTCTACATAACTGTTGCATCCTACACCTGCTCTAACATGCTTGTCATATTCATAACTTACCATCTACACTTCCCTCAAAAACCAAATGCACAAGTCCTGGGTGTCTTATGATGTGTCCTATCATTCTATTTTTTCTTCTGGTAAGATTTAACCAAATGGATCTCCTCTCACCAATTCGATTCAGTATATTTTAATTCGTGATTCAATCTATCCATCTCACTTTCAGCATTCTTCTGTAACACCACATTTCATAAGCTTCTATTCTCTTTCTTTTTGTTCTAGTTATCGTCCATATTTTACTTCCATACAATGCCAAACTCCAGACGAACGTCTTCAAATATGTCCTTCTAATCGCTATATCAAAATTCGAAGTGAGCAAATTTCTGTTGTTAAGAAAGGACTTCCTTGCTTGTGATAGTCTGAATTTTATGTCCACCTTACTTCTGCCATTGCTAAGTCATTTTACTATCCAGATAACAATATTCAACTACTTCCATTAGGGCTTCATTTCCTAATCTAATTTTTCTGAATCACCTGACTTCGTTCAACTAAACTTCATTACTTTTGTTTTGGACTTAATTATTTTAATATTGTACTCCTTACCAAAGACTCTACCCATACCATTCAGCAGTTTCTCCAGATCTTCTTCAGTCTCAGATAAAATAACTATATAATCAGCAAATCTCGGGGTTTGATATCCTCTCCTTGGATTGGGATTCCCTGCCCAAATTCCTCCGTGATTTCCTTCACTGCTTGTTCTGTATAAACACTGAAAATGAGGGGAGACAAAATGCAATCTTGCCTCACTCCTTTGTGGATTTCTGCATCTCTTTCAAGGCTTAGGTTATATACTTAAAACAATTTTTCAGTAACGTTACTCAGGACTATTTACAAAAGTTCTTGGTGATAATCGTTTTCATCACTTCTTTAAAAGAAGAATCTTTGCAAGTAATAATGCACTTTTCCTTGACAGTTTGCTTGTCGCTTTCCTTGATAAATACCTAAGTATTAGAAAAATCCTTTCACTATAGAGAAAGGCACGTAAATTTTTCTGTCCAAGGACACAGATTGGACAAGCAGAACTCTGCTCTTTGCAAAGTTTGACCTTATGATTTTCAATGGTCATAGTATAGGTAAATTTAATGGGATGAAATAGGAACTGATAACGAATAAAGACGGTCGAATTTAATACTAAAAGACAGCTTAGAAAGCCTTCTTTATTACAAATCAATGATAAATTAGAAATAGTTCCACGGGCAGCGATAGATGGCTGAGGAGGTAAGCTGCACAACTATATTATTCACGCTGCAAAGGTAGAGATAACATTAGTGAAGATGAGAAGCGTGGTTTTAACAAACGGTTAGTATTTATAATGTAAAAATGCAATCCGACACTGCTTCTAGAAATTGTCTTTCGTTTGACACCTTATTTGTAGATTGGTTGGTTGTGAGAGCTGAAACAGAGATCTCTACTATAGAACTAATATAAATCATTGTCAGAAATGTTTCGATTTTTTGACGTCTTCTTTATACTTCAGGGATATATCCCCTGTGAAAAAATTTCAGCTTAGAACTTTGTATAGAAAAGATCTGTCATGTAAGTTTCAAAACCGTTGGATAATGCTCAAGGAATACAGTACTTGTTTCTAATGTAATATGTGCTGCGGGTAAGTACTCCGCAGGCGCAAAGGCGATATACTAAATAGGAGACTCCTAAAGCCGAGATAGCGAAGGCGTCCTTGGTTGACATATTTGAAGTCGATGAGAGAAATTTCGAAAAGGACGCAATCAGTTCTGAAAATGTACATTGGTCCTTGCTCGTTTAGCAAACTATAGAAGTGAGTACAAAGTCATTCCTTGCGGCATAGACGGTACCCTACACAAAGCAGACTTGTTAACATATAGGAACATTATTATTAAACACGCTTCTCATTTCACTATTAGAATATTTTTTGTTGTAAAAGAGTGAAATATTGTTATCATTAAGAGAAAGGTGGGAGTTTAAAAATCACAGCAATAGACCCAAAGTTCTGGGTTATTAGATTGTGTGTTTGTGTAGCGTTTTGCCCAGGGCGCGCAATTTTTCTCAGCATTTGGACCGGCTCGTCTTTGTAGGAAAAATATGTCATACATGTGTTATTTTCCCGATCCTTCCTCCTCTAATTTTCACATCTTACGTTCATCCGGGAGATAGTAGGTTTGAATCCCACTATCGGCAGCCCTGAAGATGGTTTTCCGTGGTTTCCCATTTTCACACCAGGCAAATGCTGGGGCTGTACCTTAATTAAGGCCACGGCCGCTTCCTTCCAACTCCTAGGCCTTTCCTATCCCATCGTCGCCATAAGACCTATGTGTGTCGGTGCGACGTAAAGTCCCTAGCAAAAAAAGACATCTTACGTTCTTAATGAAAACAATATGAAAGAATCTAATTTAATTATTAAAATGATCTTAGATCTTGGCGTTTCGACTTCTTTAACGCCGAATCACAAGATGTTCTGGACAATTGGTATGGACAAACTTCCCCAGCGTTGGCATAAAGTCATTGATGACGCACAAAATAATTATATTTACATGCAAAACATCGTGTTACAAAACACTACAGAAACACGCAATAGTGAATAGGCTCTACATACCTCCACATAGGGTTGGCCGTAAGCTACGTCAAACACTTACAAAATGCCGATTCCAGGTAATTGGAAAAATCACGGAAAGAAGGAGAAGACGATAAAGAAAGGTAATGCTTAAGATAAAACACACTCCCAGCCCCCGAGCCTTGCGGAATTAATGAATTAAGTTCAAAATCCCCGACCCTGCAGGGAATCAAACCCGGGACCTCTTGGACCAAAGTCCGACATGCTAACCTAGTGATTATTATTATTAATTTTATAAGTTGCTTTTACGTTGCACCGACACAGATCTTATGGTGACGATGGAACAGCAAAGGGCTAGGAGTGGGAAAGAACCACGGCAAACCATACTTAGAGCTGCCGACAAAGGGGTTCGAACCCACGATCTCCCGAATGCAAGCTCACAACTGCTCCACCCTAAACGCACAACCAACTCACTTGCTAATATTATTGATGTCACTAGGGTGAAGTTCGTATAGTTCGTATCACCATTGTATCCTTATCCTAAAGGTGCCACTTTGAAATGTTGCACTGTGATCGGTATGTATAAATGGACGTATGTTTGTTCCAACATAGCTCTAGAACGTGTGGAATAAATTCAAGCAAATTTCGTCCACTTACGGCTTACTCTCTGGGAAAAAAATACTGAGTGGGTAAGTGACCCCTATCACCGCTAGAGGAGGGAGGGGTGATATGTACAAGTAATTGAAAACAACCTTATTAGTGTCGAAACCATAGTTTTGTAAATAGATCCTGGTAAGGAGGTTGGTAAGGAGGAGTGTAAATTAAAATGCCAAAAATGACCGAGATAAGTCTTGTATCCATAGGTTTATGGGTCGCAATGCTCATGGGTCCCAGTCCCCAATGACTGCTGGAATCGTGTACATAGTGCGACGCTTAAACACTTACAGTATAGTTACCACTTCATTTGAAAGGATCACCTACCTCCCAGACAATATAAGCCAAGAGGGCGTAGTTTAACGCGAAATATAATAATCTAAAACATAAAAAATGAAATGCATAATAATAGTTCTACAAGTACAAAATAGTTCGTAATATATCCATCAACGCCGCAAAATGGTATCTACAAAATTTCACTTCACAGATAATAACAGGTAATCGTTCGTTCGTTCGTTCGTTCGTAATCTGTTTACCCTCCAGGGTCGGTTCTTTCCTTGGACTCAGCGAGGGATCCCACCTCTACCGCCTCAAGGGCAGTGTCCTGGAGCTTCAGAATATGGGTTTGGGGATACAACTGGGGAGGATGACCAGTACCTCGTCCAGACGGCCTCACCTGCTGTGTTGAACAAAGGCCTTGTGGGGGATGAGAAGTTTGGAATGGATAGACAAGGAAGAGGGAAGGAAGCCGCTGTGGCCTTAAGTTAGCTACCATCCCGGCATTTGCCTGGAGTAGAAGTGGCAAACCACGGAAAACCACTTCCAGGATGGCTGAGGAGGGATTTGAACCCCCTCTACTCAGTTGACCTCCCGAGGTTGAGTGGACCTCGTTCCAACCGTCGTACCACGTTTTAAATTTCGTGGCAGAGCCGGGAATCGAACCGGGGCCTCTGGGGGTGGCAGCTAATCACACTAACCACTACACCACAGAGGCGTTAATAACAGGATATACAAATTCTAAATGCCTTTGCTGGCAAGATCTAGAGTTTACAGTGCACTATGTCTTCTGGCATGGGGTAGATCAATTTGGTTACTTTAATTTATCTGTGTGAGTCTTATACTTGGCTTTGACAATATGAAAGTGATTGAGGTATGAGTGATGCTAGTAATGCCAATCCTTATGCAGCCAGTCCCTTTTATGAATGGTGTGAAAAAATATCGCTCACAGAATCGGCTGATGCATGCATTTTAGTGGATTTGGCAGAATGATATGTGGTAGCAACTTCTGGCTTGCTGAAGAAAGCAACGGAAAACTACCTTACTCCTTATTTCCTAGTATGCCTCTTCGGTGACCCCTAGGGTGTTAATGACAGGCGTTGCTGGAGCTGTGGAAGATCAAACCAGCCTTCGGACTACCAACAACAACAACAACAGCAACAAATCATAAGAGTAAAATTCAGAGCCCGAGCTCGATAGCTGCAGTCGATAGTGAGTTCGAACCCCACTGTCATCAGATCCGAAGATGATTTTCCGTGTCAAATGCTGGGGCTGTATCTTAACTAAGGCCACTGCTGTTTTCTTCCCACTCGTAGCTCCTTCCTATCCCATCGTCGCCATAAGACCTGTCTGTGTCTGTGCATCGTAAAATAACTTACTCGGGCCCCTCCGTGTACTACAGCTAGTATGGAATAAGACTACAACGTTATGTCACAGCTGAACAGCTACAAAACTTGTGCATCGTCCTAATCATTTTGAGAAGCTTTAGATGTAGTTTTTACCACAATTCATTAATTTATAGTAATGATTTCACTACGAGCTAACCGGAGAGATCTGATTCGCTTAAGAGTAATAATAAGAATAATGGAACGTAAAAGAGAAGATATTCATGAAAAATAAGGAGAGGAATAGAAGAAGGAAGGAAGGGATGGAAGGAAAGAAGACGACCAGATATTTCTTCCTCCCCTCCTCTTCTTTTCCTCTCCATCTTTTTCTGCTTTCTCATTCTTTGTTTTCTTCTTCTTCTCTCTCTCTCTTCTTTTGCTTCTTTCCTTCCAATCATTTAATTCTTTCTTCTTTTATTCTTATTTTTCTTCTTCCTCTTCCGAAGGTCTTCTTAGTATTATTATTCACTTACAATCATTTTTCTTCTTTTTCCACCCTTTCTCCTTATTCTTCCTCTTATTAAGGTCTTCTACGATACATAAACACTCGCACGACTCTGAAACGAGTATACACTTCAATGAGAACAAGCTGTTAATTTAACATTCACCACTTAGCTTATTTCCGCAGCCCCATTTTCCTTCGTCACGACCTTTTATTGATGTCAAACCTTCACTCTGCAGAAAGTATAATCTCATTTTTTAATTTCATATTTTGGTATTTTAACCCCCCCCCCCAGTATGTGAGATTAGATTTATTGAGTCTGTATTTAAGTAAACCCTTCCAGACCTGAAAGAAGACTGGAGTTGTGAATTTTTGTTTGTACGTCAGAAATTGACTAAAATGCTCTTAAATACACATATTTATAGTTTATTTCACAAAATAGAAACTAACATCTGAAAAAAGCACCCACACATTTGTGCGTATCATGACTTACTTCACTCTTTACAAAAAAATCAGTTCAGTACAAGTGAATATAAAAATGCACATGATCAAATGTTGTAGTTTACAGTGTGTAATGATTTCAAACTATTAAAATCTTTGTTCAAACAATTATACATTACAATTCGTACATATAGTTCCACTTCTGCTTTCACAATCCTTTTGGCGGCAGCACTCAGCACTCCCGTATGCATTGCCTCTACAGAAACCTAGCCCGCACAATTGTACATATTAACATTCAAAACCTCATGGTGTTATGTACGACGTTTTATCTTAACAATTTACGTTCACTAACCAGTTTACACAGTTCGTTCATAAAATTCCTGACATTCAGTAAAGCTTCTAGATTAATATGAAAGCAATAAATAAATAAATAAATAAATAAATAAATAAATAAATAAATAAATAAATAAATAAATAAATAAATAAATAAATAAATAAATAAATAAATAAATAAATAAATAAATAAATAAATAAATAAATAAATAAATAAATAAATAAATAAATAAATAAATAAATAAATAAATAAATAAATAAATAAATAAATAAATAAATAAATAAATAAATAAATAAATAAATAAATAAATAAATAAATAAATAAATAAATAAATAAATAAATAAATAAATAAATAAATAAATAAATAAATAAATAAATAAATAAATAAATAAATAAATAAATAAATAAATAAATAAATAAATAAATAAATAAATAAATAAATAAATAAATAAATAAATAAATAAATAAATAAATAAATAAATAAATAAATAAATAAATAAATAAATAAATAAATAAATAAATAAATAAATAAATAAATAAATAAATAAATAAATAAATAAATAAATAAATAAATAAATAAATAAATAAATAAATAAATAAATAAATAAATAAATAAATAAATAAATAAATAAATAAATAAATAAATAAATAAATAAATAAATAAATAAATAAATAAATAAATAAATAAATAAATAAATAAATAAATAAATAAATAAATAAATAAATAAATAAATAAATAAATAAATAAATAAATAAATAAATAAATAAATAAATAAATAAATAAATAAATCAATCAATCAATCCATCCTTACTTTTGGTTTCTCATCATCCTGCCGATCAACTGTATGTTTAAACTCTTCTTCCTGCACCCGGGCGGTTAAGCGCTAAATAAAAAGAACTTACGTATATGCTATGTGTCCCGCAGAAGCAATGCAGTCTGGTACGACGGCAAGAAAACATCAAACACGCTCAGACACAAATGAAAGAGGAACCCGCCCAATTGTGCGTATACGGTCTGAAATGGTATTAAAAAGTAAAATGATTTTCTGTTATATTTGTAGGCTGAGGATGATTTTCAACGAAATCGAAACTTAAGTTCCTGAAGTGAATTAATTTGTGGTAAAAACTACTTATAACATTTTACTAAATTTCCGTATGAGAAAAATAAACTGTTACCTAGCAACCGTGCAGGCTGTGATGTGGAGAACTGATGGATGGCCATGACATATAGATCGACGGCCTGTGCAGCTCTCAAGGTGCTGTTGCTAGGTAACATCCTGTACATTTTCTTACATGACACTGTTTCGTTAACCTAGTGAGTTGGCCGTGCGTTTAAAGGAGCACAGCACTAAGCTTGCATCCGGGAGATAGTGGGTTCGAACCCCACTGTCGGCAGCCCTGAAGTTGGTTTTCCGTGGATTCCCATTTTCACACCAGGCAAATGCTGGGGCTGTACCATAATTAAGACAAAAGCTGCTTCCTTGCCACTCCTAGACCTCTCCTATCCCATCGTCGCAGTAAGATCTATCTGTGACGGTACGACGTAAAGCCAATTCTATCAAAAAATAAAAAAACACGTTGTTCGTTGCACAAATCTTCGGATTTCCCCTACCTCTAAGAAATATTTATGGCAAGTCTTATTTTTATGAGTAATGAGTAAACACCAGTAATTCAAATTAAAAATACAGGCAATAAAGCAAATAAATCAAGAGCAAGGAAACTGGAACAAGCTTACCAACTGACCAAGAATACCAATATAAAGAAGACTCTCTCCATCAAAACTAAAATCAGGCACTACAACACGGTAAATAAACCAGAATATCTCTATGCTACATAGGATATGCTCTCCGTGAAAACAGGAGAAATAGAAAAGCTAGAGAAAAAGGAAATAAAACATGTTAAGAATAACCTTGGGCCTATTAAAGACTGAAAATTAGCAGTCCAGATAGAGGAAGAATGAAGATCTGTATAAAAATACAGAAACAGTAAGAATTTCTGATACGATCAGGAAGAGGAGAGTTAAGTTCTTTGGTCGCATAATGAGGAATGATAATGCCAGACTCTCATAACAAATTTGTAATCGTAGCAATCAGTACACGCAGGGTATAAAGAGAGGTATGGCAGAGAAGACAATAATAGGACATTAGGACATAACTTTTAGGAGATTGATACAAGATTTCAAAGGTGTCTGGGAGAAAGAACGGAGTAACATCTGAACAGAAGAGAGAAGGAGAAAATACAATGAAATAATGAAGAACTATTGGAAAGCAAGGAAGGTAGCAAGAAAGAAACGAAAATGAATGCAGTGGGTTAATTTAAATGGTCCTACAATGGAGCAAATCGAAAACATCCACACTTCTGGCCCTTCAGGCAATCAACTCAATGTTGAAAACATCCTAGGGATATGAGATACGAATTTTAACTAAATAAAGTATAATTTAGTAGGAGAATATATTATTTATTTATTCCTAAATACTACAATCCTGTTCTTAATCATTGTTATCCGATCGCTTAGATTAGCAGTTTGCCTTTTTCTACCGCTACTAGCGCAAAAGCAGTCAAAGGAGAGTTCCTCTTAACCCCTTATAACTACATTCGATGTGGACAGCTAAAAATCATAAAACGCCCGAAGGTAATAGAACCAAGGCACACATTACCAAAATAATTACGTGAATAATTTAATTTGGTTAGGATTTGAATCGCAAAGAATACCAGTAATAAAACAAGCGATTTTAGACTGATTAATCCTGAAGTGACTTCCAATTTCTTTTTACTTTGATAGAACTATCCAAGACTCACAATTTGAAATCTTTCCAGGGTTTTTAGGCTTTCAACTTGCGGCACAAGACCCCTACTTTTTCTAGGAAGAAATGTTTTTAACATTAAAATAAAGAAACTTAAAGAACATCCTGATACGATGAGGAGAAGAATCAGGTAATTATGATGGATAGTACCAGACTCTAAAAAAATGTTAACCATGTTAATAAGAGTAAGAATAGAGATCAGTGGATACAAACTACAAAGAGAGATATGGCAGAGATGGGAATAGCAGCAGATATAATACAGGACAGAACAAATTTTAGGAGACTGATACAAAATTTCAATGATATCCAGGAGAAAGAAGAAAAAGAACGGAATAACTTCTGGAGATAGGTCTTATGGCGACGATGGAACAGGAAAGGGCTAGGAGTGGGATGGAACCGACTGTGACCTTAAGTAAGCCACAGCCCCAGCATTTTTATGGTGTAAAAATAGGAAACCATCTTCAGGGCTGCCGACATTGGGATTCGAACCCACTATCTCCCGAATACTGGATAATGGCAGCATTTGAGCTCGGCGGAGGATAAAAACACAGTGAAATAAAGAACTATTAGAAATCAGAAAGCAAATGGAAATTAATATTTTACATTGTCCTGAGAATACCAAAGTCCAGACAAGAAGAGAAAATACCACAGAATTTCTCCTATAACCATTAAATAATAATTTTGACTTCAGTACGAATGATACCAGCTAAGTATATTCTATACATTATCCATTCCCTTGACAACATACCTACATTCGTAGTTGACAATCATTAAACCGAAATCTTCCACTACATCAATCATCATTCAAAACAATAATATCCCATTGCTTGTTTATAATTCTTCTCCTTTAATTTTGAATTAACAGAACATTTTCTCTCTTGTTCTATAGAAACCTCTCCGTTAATGTGTTGCCGGCAAATCATTCATCCATTTATTATACCATTTTTTCTTTATTTTGCTAATTTATCTCGACATTCTGTGGAAAGAGGAATAGAGAGGGAAGGAAGTTCTAATTTCTGTTGTTTCGTCCAACTTGGGTAAGAGAGCTGGGCTTGCTATACACCAAAGCAAGGATTCTTCTTGTGTTTCCATAGCGACAGACTCCGGTTTGAATTCCTTTCCATGCTTCTCTTCACAGCTTAGTTTTTATCGTCTGTAATTAGCTAGCATTCCTTCTCTTCCTTCTTCTTATAGCAGGCACCCCCTACCCTCTCCACCCAAACCCAGCCACGGATAAGATTGGATTCCGAACGAACGCAAATTGGAGAGGGTGAGTTTGCTAAAAATTACTCACAAAAATACTATCCTAGAATACACAAAGGTTTACCTCAAAAACTTGTGATTGTACTGCAGAATAGGATACTCGTTGCTTACAAACAGCATTCAAAGAAATGCAAAGCGTAACTTCATTGAGAGTGAATGATATTCGTACGGTTCTTTTCTATTCTTCCCGCCAATTACTTTCATTCCTGTTCATATCTGCCATACATTGCGTCGTTTCATACTTCTCAAAAAGTGAGGCGTCAAGATTTATGCCTATATCAATATATTATATTCAAATGACACACATTTGCCGTTGTATGTTTTGTTCCTCCAGCCATCTGGAATCATATATAACGAGTGTTCTCAAAAGTGGAAAATAAAAACGATTAAGAAATGAATGAAAGTAAATGCAATATTTATTTATTTATTTATTTATTTATTTATTTATTTAAGGGCACCTGAGCCGTGATTCATGTAGGTGCAATACATATCTGATATATACGTAGCAGAATTAGGAGATAGCTCAGAATCTTAAGTAAACTGATGTTTTACATTTGAATAACCAGAAAGTGAGTTAAACTCATTATAGATGTGCGATACGTTTAACGAATACAAGTTTCACAGTTCGAATAACTCAGGTGTTCATAGCATTTTATGTAAAAATATTTTACGAGTTTGTGTTGACATACAGGAAATGAAACATCCTGTCGAATATGTTCAGGAAGTGAGTTATAGAATATAGAATACTCCCATCCCCCAGCCTCGGATCACTAGAAATTCGGGAGAGTTGAATCATTTACAATTAAACTTATTAACTATTTCAATCTAATTTCTAAATTGTAGTTTGTATGTTTCTTTAAAGTGTATGCATGTATTTTGTCCTAGACGTTAACAGAGTTATATAGTCAAGGACGTACACGTATCTTATCATCCCTAAGTTGTTTTAGTGTTAATTGTCTCATCACTCTTTATAGTGTTGCCCTGCAATTACAACTTACCTTTTGAATGAATTGAATGACTGATAGACGGACCGAGTGCCTATAAGAATTGGTGAGTGAATTGATTTCATGATTGAATTTAAAAAGTAATGAATGCATGAATGAATTGGTTCGACTGAATCATACCATGGTTGATGGAATGAATGGATGAATTAAATTTAATGTATCAGTGAATGAATGAATGAATGAATGAATGAATGAATGAATTTGATCGATTGAATGATTTCATGACTGAATTGTGCTCGAGCTTGAATGAATGAGAAGTGAGTTATACACATGTGCAGAGCAGTACCATACGGATTTGTTAACATATTTCATTAATACCTCTAGTATTGTATGAATTTCCGAGTTTGTCACACATAAAGTATTGGAGTGAACAAAATTATTTCTCAATTTATAGATCATCACAGTTGAAGCTTTCTGACCTATAGGCTCAAATGGAATAATATTACAATGTTTATCTATGTAGGTAGCTTAAAAAGTACGTTTAATGCTCCCTTGTGTACAATTTCAACCATCTGAAATATATCTTTACTGCAGCATCCAAAGAATATGACTTTGAATAAGAGCGTGGTAAATATTCTATAATTAGAGTGTTAGTAAGTTTGTTTTACCTCGCTGAATGTACCACAGGAAATTGCAATGGAAAGAAACCTTAGAATTGAGGCTGCAAAACAGCCTTTCATTTTTTTAATATAACAGAACTGTATCTCATGAAACTGCAAAATCCGACACTGTGCAAGAGTAATCAATTCAGAAATACTCTACGCTTCCGAGAAACTCAGTCTCTAACTGTGAAAGATCAGTTAAAAGTTAAAGAACTCAAAATTATGTAGAAAAATTTAGTAACAAGAATCTAAGGTTGCGTTTATTGCCTTAAACCGAATAAAAATTCTGTAAATAACTCGTCAAAATTGCAGATACAATACGCATGCGAAAGAATGAACACAAATTGGCTATCAAACTAAAGTCACACAGACAAACAAGTCTACTAGACCGACAAGAAAACAGAAATGGATCTTCAAGAATCAGAGTCACCAAATCTACAGGACAGAGAAAACATCATGCGAAGATCGGGTTTCCCGGAGGAAGAAAGAATGGCAACAAGAAATATGTGATCGGAGCAACTAAACGCAACCAATTGTTGCTCCGTAATTCCTTATACGATCATGAAACGTCCAGTTTAGATGTTCTTTTGCAAGAGCAAGTTTCTTCCTTCCGTTTGATCAGTTAATGAAGGGCTTCGTGTACGATCAGTAAGCAACGGAGTCTCGTCTTTCATTCGACGTTTTATAGCAGAAGCATGGACAGATCATCAGTAGTTTGACGAGCTGACACCCGATGATCTGATATCGTTTGTCTCCATGCAATTCAATATATTCATATGCTCGTTTCTCTAGGTTGACCTTCCTGAGGTTTGTTGTACATCACCACGGGCCATACAGATACCAGTTGACTAGGTGTTCCAAAAGCACGAGAAACTCTGGCCTGCGACTTTGCGTCCGTTAGAGATCCCATGTCCGACTCGTTGGCTGAATGGTCAGCGTACTGGCCTTCGGTTAAGAGTCCCGGGTTCGATTCCCGGCCGGGTCGGGGATTTTAACCTTCCATGGTTAATTCTTTTTTTTTTGCTATTTGCTTTACGTCGCACCGACACAGATATGTCTTACGGCGACGATGGGATAGGCCTAGGAATTGGAAGGAAGCGGCCGTGGCCTTAATTAAGGTACAGCCCCAGCATTTGCCTGGTGTGAAAATGGGAAACCACGGAAAACCACCTTCAAGGCTGCCGACAGTGGGGTCGAACCCACTATCTCCCGGTTACTGGATACTGGCCGCACTTTAGCGACTGAAGCTATCGAGCTCGGTCATTGGATAATTCCATTGGCCCGGGGGTGGGGCTGGGTGTTTGTGCTGTCCACAACATCCCTGCAACTCACACACCACACATAACACTATCCTCCACCACAAGACACGCAGTTACCTCCACATGGCAGATGCCGCCCACCCTCATCGGGGGATCTGCCTTCAAAGGGCTGCACTCGGCTGTAAATAGCCGTACGAAATTATATTATTATAGAGATCCCATTACTGCTTCCCTGAAAACTATGAGTGCTTTCACAATTAGTCTGTAAAGTGTCAAAGAACACAGTTGCCAAAGAAGTATAACACTGATTACACTACGACTTCTCTGTAACGTGTTATCTTGAATATACAATGCCACTGTGAGTTCTGCCCTCTCTTGGTGCTTAAGGTCACTGGGTCAGCCTAGATCTTAGGCCCATTTAAACATCAAACATCACAATAATCATCAACGTCACTGTATAAAGGCCTAGATACAACCAACAGGAAATGTTAACAATTATGGGGCGGGAGGGAGATCTAAGGTATATAAGTACACCTACTAGGACCTATTAAATGAGGCAAAAGCTATCGAAATGATGCACCTAGTCAACACTGCTGTATGGAGTAGAGACTTGGACTGGGAAAGCTTCCTCCATGAACAGATTAGAGGCCTTTGAAATGTGGTTACGATAGAAAATGCTCAGAATACCCTGGGCATAATTCGTAACTAATAATTAAGTGGTAATTTTCATCAAAGCCAGGAAAGCAGCTTGTTTAGATGTTGTCCTTCGAGATCGAAAGTACAGGCTACTAAACTTGATATTATAAGGCAAGTGATAGCCGGTAGACCACCGAAGTTTTGGCTCCAGAACTCCAGAACATCACAGAATGGACTTCCATCAACAACACCGAAATACTCGTCAGATTAGCTGAAGAAAAGGCTGCGTTCTCCAGGGTGATCGCCAACGTCTGGGGGACTAGTCCTTTCCCTTGAAGAAGAAGAAGAATAAGAACTATTACTAATGATAGGGGGAAACAAGTGTGACGCAAAATAACCAGGTATATAAACACTAATTTTAGTAATGATTATAAATTGTGACAGGATACAGGCAGCACTGCATTATAGGCTTTTTGGATATCTCAAAGAATAGCGGCTAATGACATAAATACTCATATGGCCCGACAGCTTTGCCATTTGCCTAAGTTCATGAACAAGCAACATGGAGATCTGTTACAACCCAATCAGTATTAAAAAGCACAGAAGGGTAATGTATGAAAATAAGAGTATTTGAAAGAAATTGAATTCCCATCACTTGGGAAAATTTCTCTTCCATACAATAATACGAATATTTATTTTCAATTTACATCTACCTGAGATAAGATACCTTATCATAGAAGCAAACTGTGCATTCTTCCATCTCGTAAATGTTAGTTTCACGCTGCTTCGAGGAGCAAACAAACAATACTGCAAGTCATAAGTGATTTATGAATCCTTGATATACTCCCAGAAAGGTCTAACTTCTTGCTCATTTCATCAAGGATAATAAAAAGGAAATGGAGTCTCATAAATTGTCAGCAACTATCCCGGCGTCTTTCGAATAGAGGGCGATGTTTATATGGTTCCCATTGACCTTGATTTCTTAATAAAATTCATCAAGTTACATTCGAATAATAGCTCAAGATTATAGGAAAGGATTGGAGAGAGAAGATGCAAACTTGACTCCAGCTCCTTGTGACATGATCTCTTCAGCAACATCGTATTTATGATATTAATATCATTTATGTTTCAGCTGATGTAGAAAGATGTCACGTGTAACCTTGTCAAAATCGTTTTCTTTTAATCAGTCAAGATAAGATTGTTGTTGGTCAATACATTTTTGAACTAAAACTCGGATTGGCACCAAGATATCCCTTGTATCAAAACTATATGTAAACCCTAGTTGAGATTGACAGAATTTCTCCTCTATTTTCTTCATAACTGAGGGTGTAGAATTTTTGTTTAAGTCTTTCAAAGCGTAGTTAATAAATTTCTCAGCCTTCAGTATATACTACTTTCCTTACGTCGCATTGGCACTCGTAAGTCTTACAGCGACGATGGGAGGAAAAAGGGATAGGACTCTGAAGGAAGCACCGTGGGATTAATTAAGGTAAAACACCAGCATTTGCCAGGTGTGAAGTTGGAAAAACACGGAAAACTATCTACAGGCCTGCGAACGGTGGGGTTCGAACCCACTATCTCCCGAATGCAAACTGACAAGTACGTGAACAAACTACACAGCGACTTGCTCGGTATATTATTATTATTATTATTATTATTATTATTATTATTATTATTATTATTATTTTCCAAATTTAGCTACCTATTGACAGCATAAAACTTAATGGATCATTGGCCTTCTCTTATCTCTTCTTTTCCCTTCCCTTCCCTTCTGTTGTCTTGTCTTGTCTTTTCTTGTATTCTCTTGTCTTGTCTTGACTTGACTTGACTTGACTTGTCTTGTCTTGTCTTGTGTTGTCTTCTCTTCTCTTCCCTTCTCTTCCCTTTTCTTCCCTTGTCCTGTCCTGTCTTGTCTTGTCTTGTCTTGTCTTGTCTTCTCTTCTCTTCCCTTCTCTTCCCTTTTCTTCCCTTGTCCTGTCCTGTCTTGTCTTGTCTTGTCTTGTCTTGTCTTGTCTTGTCTTGTCTTGTCTTGTCTTGTCTTGTCTTTTTTCTCTTTTCTTCCCAGAACCTCTTCATTCTTTCGCTTCTGATCTTTCTCTCCTCTACGGAAATGATCCATTTGTTTCGCCTTTTTAGCGGTTTCCCTTCAAATGATTTTAGACTGTCGACTTTTCATCCGAACTCTCTTCTATTGCGGATTATATCAACTGCAATTTCATATTCTAATCCCTTCTATCCACTTGGAGGTGACCTTTAATCCCACGATTTATTTCAAGATATTTTTCTTCTTCTACTTCTTTCTTCGTTACGCCCATTCAAAAAGCGCGTTTGAACTTGTTAATTGGCCTGATGGTTTTCATCTTCCTACCAGTTTTCTTTTTAGACTTCTCCACGAATTTGTGCTTGGCTACTATTGGGCTAGAAGCTTCACGATTTTCTATGATGTCGCCCGTGATATTCGTTTCTGGGAGGTCGGACGTAGCTTCTTTTAGCCAGTTTATTTTCACCTTCTTTGAGTTGATTACTTTAAATAATATTTAGGTGAGTCTGTCCCTGTCCATTCCATAGATATGGTTATTGAATTTTAGGCGTCTCTTGCGTATGATATCAGAGAACCTGTCAGTTAATGAGTAGAGGTCCTCTACACTCCTCTTAATCCACATTAATTTTCTCTTGTGCGATCATAAATTTACCGGAGAATTTTCCTTTCTTTCTTTTCATTTTCTATAATTTTAAATTAACATCCAAGGGATATGGTTGCTGAGGTGTATAAAGTTTCCAGCAAAACAACTGTCTTGTAGTGTCGAAATTATGTATTGCGCGATATCACTATTTTGTTGTTGTAATTCCACGTTAGTCTGTACGCCTTATGGAGTTTAGTTGCTCTTTCTATGTTGGCCCTATTTTTTATTATTATTAGATATAATATTTTGAAATTTTGCCGCATCAAAGAGGAAAAATGGATACGTTTCCCGGCGACTTGTTAGAGAAGGCTTTGTCGAAGACAGAAGTGTTTTGTCTTTTGAAAACTTGGCAGAAAAATCTTCGCAAATCATAAGGAATTTCTCCTTGATGTCTTTGACATTGAAAAATCCCCCCAAAATACTATGTTTAATAATATGGACTGTGAAAACATCAATAATATTATCACGAACGTTAAAAGCCATGAGGAAGGTAATATATGCTAGTACTAGTCTTGAAAAGGAAACTGAATTCCTTTCCCTGGGGAAGATTTCCTTTCGAATTCATTAGTATGAATGTATTTTAAGGTACCTATTAAGTAAGAGCATTCCATATCTTTATCTTAAGCGTCGTAGTTTCACGGCGCTTCTAGAAACAACCAATGTCGTGCGTCGAAAGTGATTCAAGAATCCTTAATATATTAAGATATTCCCTGAGAGGCAGAAGTGAATTAGATAAAGAGGACTTCGCGATGAGAATTGGAAAGAATAAGAAATGGAAGATTCCTCCGTGCTTGTGGAGTCACTAATTGATACGAATTAGCTTCGGTGTCACCGGTAAATAATAGAAATAATTAGATCAGCAGGCAAGCAAGCATTCATATTTTATAAACGAAATTTAGCTGAGGAGGAGGCGTCGGCGTCGGTGGTAGCGGTGGTGGTTGGTAGCGTCGGCGGCGTCGTCGTGGAAGGAAGGCGTCGAGCTAATTCAATAATTGGAAAGCAATCTAAGCGTAAATGGTTTGCATGCGGAGATAAAAGAATAAGAAGAGGAAAAAAGTTCTAATTTGAGACTAATGAAGGGAAACCGTGAGAAGAGGATGGATGGTACTGTTTTGTTTGAGCAGGAGAGAGAGGGAGATTAAAACACACCGCCAGGTATACCAACACTTCTGTTATAAATTATGGAGGATTTCAGAGATGTTGGAAACAAACAGATATATAAATATCTCCGCTAGAAACTGGCATATATTGTAAGGTTCTGAAATGTGCTAGAAATCAAGTACCATATTTGAAAAGCCCTAATACGAAGAAACTATAAATAATAGAGGTACCTAGAAGTGCTAGAAATCACTCAGTGTATAAATATTTGTACCGACACTCCGTAGCTCAGGCAGAATTACGCCGTCCTCACACCGTAGGGTGCCGTGGTTGGAATACCCGTCACTCCACGTGAGATTTGTGCTGGACAAGTAAGTAAGTAAGTAATATGTTTTATTTATCCTGGCAAAGTTAGGGATGTACTCCCTTTCTTACACTTAACCAGTCTTAACCTAGAACACTTAATAATAACTACTGATGACAATAATATGATAATATGGACAATAGTAACAGTAATACCATTAGCAAAAGTAACCACACTTAAAAAAAATATCATATCATCTATATAATATAAATCGTACGTAAAGTGCAGAATATAATTATGAATAATGAGTACTAAGAGTATAATTATGAATAATGAGTACTAAAAATATAACTATGGATAATGAGTACTAAGAATATAATTATGAATAATGAGTACTAAGAATATCATTATGAATAATGAGTACTATAACAACTACTTAAGAAAAAGTTTAGAAAATAAATACATTTCTACAGTACACCGAAATATCGCCTTCAGTTGAGAGGTGAAGAGAAGGATTAGTAAGAAGTAGAAGAAGAGGAAGAAGAAGAATATCTGTGAAAGGAAGAGGGAAATGATGATGAAGAGGCGGTAGGAGTAGGTGTTTTCAGGTCATAATTTGATGATTCATGCATGTTTACCTAGCATTTCGACACAGGCATGTTTAAAAGCTAAGCTGCTGGACATGCTTCTGACGTCCACTGGTAAGAGATTCCATTGTCGGGCTGCGGTAACGGTGAATGATTTCGTGTAGATTGCTGTTCTGTGTACAGGAAGGGATAAACACATGGTGCTGCAGGATCGGGTATTTTTGTTATGGTCTGTGGAGAGGAGCTTCATTCGATCACGGAGATAGGCTGGTTGAGAACTTTTAAGAATAGGGGAGGTGGGACAGGTATTCCTCCGGCTACTCTGGATTTCCCTGTTGTCTTTCATTCCAGCAACACACTCCCATATAATTTCATCTGTAAATCATTAATAATTGCCCCCAGAGTAGTGCGACAGGCTTCGTCAGCTGGCACAATTCCTATCCTCCCTGCTAGATGGGGCCTTTCATTCATTCATTCATTCCATTCCTAACCTGGTCGAATGACTGGAACCAGGATATGGATCTTCATATAAATATTTCCACCCACAAAGTGCCAGCGATCGCTAAGTAAATAACTAAATAAATAAATAATTTTATTCTAGCAGTCCAAGGAATTACTAGAAATATAAAAGAATTGCTAGATTGTTGTTAACATCGCACTAACGCATAGAAGAACTTCTGCGACGCATGGATGGGAAAATGATAGGATTGGGGTGGTAGTGTCCCTGGTCTTAATTAAGGCACAGACCCGGCATTTGCAGGGAAACAACGATAAACTATCTTCAGCACTGCCGACAGTGGGATTTGAACCCACGATCCTCCGAATGCAAGCTCACAGGTGCGCTTCCCTAACCGCATGGCCAACTCACTCGTTAATTATATAAATACTTCTACTCTATGAATATTTCTACCCTATAAGTGCTAGAAATCACAAAAATATACTTTTTCTCTAGAAGTACAAGAAATCACTGGATGCATAAAGAGTTGTACTCTAGATTTGCTAGAAATCACTAAATATAATTATTATTTCTCTAGAAGCACAAGATCATTGGATGCATAAAGAGTTCTACTCTAGAAGTGATAGAAATCACTATGCACGTAATAATTCCTTCTGTAGAAGTACTATAATCCACTAGGTATTTCTTCTCACCGAGCTCTATAGCTGCAGTCGCTTAAGTGTGGCCAATATCCAGTATTCGGGAGATGGTGGGTTCGAACCCCCAGTGTCGGCAGCCCAGAAGATGATTTCCCGTGGTTTTCCATTTTCACACCTGGCAAATATCGGGCTGTGCCTTAATTAAGGCCATGGCTACGTCCTTTCAACTCTTAACCACTTACTGTACCATCGTCGCCGAAAGACCTATTTTCGTCGGGGCAACATAAAGTAATTTGTAAGAAAAAATCTGTTATTTTTTCTCCAGAACTGCTTAAACATTTTCGAGTGGAGGAGAAGTGAGGATTTCATTAAGATAACTTCCTAATTTCAAGTTTTTAAGGATTTAAACATAAATGTTTATACAGTTCTAAATATCTTTGAGTATGATTTGATAGCATCTGATGATGTACTTTCGAGAACGAAACATGTCATTCTATTTTAAACAGCTATAATAATTTACCTTTTCTTCAATGGGACTTGTACGTGAATATCATAGAAATTGCTCATACATCCATGGTACTCCTGCTACTCAATTTTAGAATGCACAAGATTATAATTATTATTATAAATCACTATAATTTTGGAAGAATTTTAAACCACTAAAAGTTGTGTTTTCTCAGGAATTACTTTTTTTTAAATTTTTTAGTGAGTTTTTGTAACATTCAATACATTTTGTCTCTTCCTTGGTTGGTACATGTATCTCAGAAATCAACAACTTTGCAAGGAAATAAATGTTTCATAGCTGGTCACCATAATCTGATCTTCAATGTAGAGCATAATTTCATTTCTAGTTTGTGAGAATTCTACAGTGTGAATTTTTATATATAAAACAAAAAGTATTAAAATGTTTCAGTGGTTGGTCCTAACTAAACATGGGAAGTATTTCTCCTAGAATGCTAAAAATAGTCCACATTAATGTAATATCTCTTTAAGAGTTATGTACAAAATTTCATCTCTTTATCTTCGGTAGTTTCTGAGATACATCTACAAACCCATGAAGTGACAAAATATATTGATTGTTAGAAAAAAACGTTAAAAATTTACTGAAAAGCATAACTTATTGGTTTAAAATACTTATAAAATTATAGTGACATTATCATAATAATTATAACCTCTTGCATTCTAAATTTCAATTGCAGGAGTACCATGATTATAAGCAAATATTGGGGTATTTCCTATGATGTTCACATATATTGTAAGTCCCCTTAAGAGCACCTCTTGTACGGCCAGGTATAAAGAAAAATTCTTCTTCAAAATCAATGAGAACAAGTCAAAAAGAAGGGATGTATTCATTGCTTTCTGCAGTCCTCCTTAATAGTCGATAATGCGGCTCCGAAGTTATGATTTACAAATCTGTTACTTCATGTGATTTCTCATTTAGCTCTCTTTGTTGTGAAGCGGGGAGCAGGTATGGTAGCGACAGCCACTTAGCAAGGCTGTACAGCTGTTGCACAAGATGTTCGACAACAGATTGCACTGCTTGGTGACAACCACACTCAATTCCTCCCCTTATTAGTTCTGAGCCACGGCCTGGCGTGCAGGGCGACCAGCTTATTACAACTCTGCAGGGTAGAAATTAACAAGGTATTATTTACCTCAGAAATACTCGGAGTAAAACAGTTTAATACAATTTAATAAGGCATCCCAAAAAATACCTGGTCTGAACAGTTAGAGGGGTCCCACAAGGCTCGCATTTTGTGCCATTCGTGTTCGTTGCCTTTATGAATGCATAAAATGGCAGAATGGGTTTCAATTAGCTTGAAACCTTGTAAACAATTTTATTTTGGGCGATTACGTGCTTGTATTATTTGGCAATTACGAAGTCCTGCGGGACCTTAATTTTATTATTGAAAGAATGATGATATTTATTTTCTTCCACTGGTACAATAAGTGTATGGCATTACATTGAAGACTTCCACGACTTTTATTGCTTGATATTTTGAAATTAAAGTTGTGCTTATGAGTATGAATATTGTGTAGCATACTCAGGTAGAAGTTCAAACATGTGAGGCCAAAGGATGACCTTGCAGTGGTGTCTTTACAGTGTAGTTGTCAGCATCGTGGAGAGATATGTTTATCCAAATTACTATCTCACTACCCACACTGGGGTGAAGCACTTGTTTTTTTTTCAGGACTGATAATTCTGAAGTTTTTTGAAAATTGATATATTTTCTAGCAGTGAAATTAAATTATAGTTCGTGCCAGAACTTTTAATATTTCGTAATATGTTGTTGGTGAAATAAAGATGATTTGAAGATGAGAATGAGGATATTTTCAGGGCAAATTTTGAGACATCAACGACATGTTTAGTTGTTTACTGAGGAACGTGTACGAAGTAAGAATGATGGAGGAATGCCAAAACAAAATCATGAATAGCCAAGGTAGGATACAAATTATAGATGAGGGGATTATGACATAATGCAGTGGCATGAAGTGTTTCAAAGAGGCAACAACAAAGTCATTCATATTTTCATATTAATGTTACCATATCTCAATGAGAAAATTTCACATATGTGGATTGGGTTCTAGAGAGACATCAGATGAAGACCATTTAGCTGGGTACGTGGATCTATCAGAGTGGCGGGATGCCCCTCCGATGGACACTTGATGGTTACATAGAGAATTTCACGCTAAGTTACAGAATTTTAGCCCGGGATGAGGTTAGAGTTGACAAGCCAGTTATTTTCGTGATCATAATGGGATACATTCCACTCCAATAATTACAGAAACTCTTCTTTGAAATATTTATAATAATTTTTGATATTCTTATCTTTCTTTCAGATTCCCATTAGTCATAAAAATATGATTACACAGTACGTACTGAGCTATATAATGTAGGTTCATATAGCTGTAAGCTTGCATTCTGGAGACGGTGGGTTCAAAACACACTGTCGGCAGTTCTGATGATTGTTTTCCGTGATTTCCCATTTTCATATCAGTCAAATGATGGAGCTGTACCTTAACGAAGTCTACATCCACTACCTCCTCAATTCTAGTCCTTCCCCACCCTTTTGTCGCTGACAACCTTCGCCGAGATAGTGCGACATAAAGCCACTAGGGAAATATATATATATTTGAAAGCTGCTTTTCGCACCGACACAGACAGGTCTTATAGTGACGATGGAACAGGAAAGGGCTAGGAGTGGTAAGGAAGCGACCGTAGCCTCAAATAAGGTACAGCCCCATCATTTGCCTGGTGTGAAAATGGGAAACCATGGAAAAGCATCTTCAGGGCTGCCGACAGTGGGGTTCGAACCCACTATCTCCCGAATACTGGATACTGGCCGCACTTAAGCGACTGTAGCTATCGAGCTCAGTAAATATATTCCCCTGTATTGATGAAAATAACTGCATCACTGGCGAGCGTAATAGCCAGATGACTTTGTAACTGATTTCGCACGACGATGATCGAGATTCAAATCTCGACAAATGTATGTGAATTTTGTGCCTTATTTTAAATTTTATAAAGGGAAGCTGTAAGAAGGGGAAGAATTCTGGAAGCGCAGAAGACTACAGATGGGACTTGGAAGAAAAGGAGAAATGAGGAACTCTACAAGTACACCGAAAAGATCATGTATACAATGCGGAAACGAAGACTGAAATTCTATGGACACCTAGTAAGAAAGGATGACGAAAGACTGACCAAAAATGTGTTCAGATACGTCATGGGATCAAAGGCCAACTCAAAGTGGGTAGAAGATGTCAAGGGGGATGTGGAAGAAGTAGAAGTTGGAATTACACTAGAGATGAACCACAATAGGAAGGAGCTCAGAAGAAGAGTAGATGGTCTAAAATCATTTAAAGACAAACCATTAAAATGGACGCCCGAATGTATCATTTCCGTAGAGGGGAGAGGGATGAAAAGCGAAAGAATAAAGTGGTTTGAGGGAAGAGAAAAGCTGAAAGGCCAAGAAACATGGAGTTCAATGCAGTCCACAGTTGTCCAAATTCGGAAACAAAAAAGTTACATTCACGAATAATTATTTTTTTGATTGGAAGTCTCCTGACTGTCATGTCAATATCAAAAGTCATGTCAAATTGGAAATTACGTGACTATGATCAGTAGAGCCCGGATTTTTATGCATTAATAGGTTAGAATGCAAAGTTTCTGAAGTGAGCAGCAAGTATAGTCTAACTTCACAACGATTATGCTATGGGGTTTGCATAAACATTAGGGGTACGGCCCATCAGAACTCCTATAATTTATG
This sequence comes from Anabrus simplex, assembly GCF_040414725.1. Lineage (NCBI taxonomy): Eukaryota > Metazoa > Arthropoda > Insecta > Orthoptera > Tettigoniidae > Anabrus > Anabrus simplex. Next base: position 61,794,700 of record NC_090277.1, read on the forward strand.
TTTCTCTTGCTACAGTATGGAAGAGCGGGTGGCCGACACTTCCTATTAACCAAATTTAGTTTGCAATCTAACATCTTACGGCATGAAAATCCGGGCTTTAATGATCAGAAATACTTGTACGCTTAACTGAATAATTTGTAAAATAGATGTGTTTAATTTGGAATTCATTTTCCATTCTGGTATCTCGATAAATAGTAATCAGTTTCGTAAATTTATTTTTCCATTGTATCTACGTCTCTATGCCTGATCATTCCCTTGTTTACTACGTATAACATATTTAATTAAGTTGTATTATTAATATCGTCATTCTTTACTGGGAGACCAGGAACGAAGACAACTTGTCATCACAGTAGCACCGTCATTAATAATATGAGGCCGACTAACTCCAGCCAGTAAATAGTGACCAATCACGGGAGATATGTTAGCTTTCCTTCCACTATATTAGATCGGTAGATGAAAATTAGTCCTTTCTTTCTCTACTCCCATTCCTTCTCATTTTTCTGTCTCACCAACTTAACTTTTTTTCTTTCTCTCTACTTGTGCTCGCCTTGGGACATCGCTCCTTCTTCTTAAATTTCCTGACAGTTACAAGATTTTGCCTCTAATCATCCGCAAGTATCTATCCTTCAGGGCGTTCAATCTCCTTCACGGGAATTACAATAAGTTTGTCAGATCTGCACAACCGAGGAGAAAGAGAGTTATTATAATGACTGTTGTTTCTCTTTACTTTTTTTATAATACGTACGAGCTGTCTGAGGGAAACGTGAAGGGGTGTACAACTAAAGCCGAACCAAACAAGTGTTAGAGCCAATTTTTGTGTTCGCTCTTCGATTTTCCGCCATTGCTGGTACACATCAAAACAACAAATGTCCTTACGGACATGTCGTCATTGCACCTGCGAATACCACTATGTGAAACTTCGTGCTCGAATTTATCGGCGGTAATAGATAAGAATGAGCACTTACTGAGTATAGGCTGTCCTGCACAATGGGTATGCTATGAGTTTTGCATAAACGTAAGGGGTGAAAACTTACTGGAGTAGGTAACAAGTGCAGTCTGTCCTGAATAACAGGTATGCTGTGATGTTAACGTATACATAAGGGATGAAAACCTACTGAAGTGAGTAACAGGTATAGTCTATCCTACACAGCGCTTCTGGCGTGATCTTTGCATAAACGTTAGGTACACGACCCATCAGAACCCCCAGAATTTACGTTACTCTCGCTATTTAACAGTGGAATGGAGTAGATGACACTTCCAAATACGCAAATTAGTTTTCATTCTGACGTATTGCAACCTAAAAATCCGGGCAGTAGTTGTATTGTATTTCCTTTTCTCTTCTCCTATTATTTCTACTAGTCTTCAATTATTTGTTTTTTCCTTGTTCAGTCCTTTTTAATATTTCTTACTCGATTTCTTCCTTCCTTCCTTCCTTCCTTCCTTCCTTCCTTCCTTCCTTCCTTCCTTCCTTCCTTCCTTCCTTCTATTCTCCTTTACTCCTTCCACCGAACTCGATAGCTGCAGTCACTTAAGTGCGGCCAGTATCCAGTAATCGGGAGATAGTGGGTTCGAGCCACACTGTCGGCAGCCCTGAGGATGGTTTTCCGTGGTTTCCTATTTTAAAAGCAGGAAAATGCTGGAGCTGTACCTTAATTAAGGCCACGACCGCTTGCTTCCAATTCCTAGGTCTTTCCTTTCCCATCGTCACCGTAAGACATATCTGTGTCCGTGCGACGTAAAGCAATTAGCAAAAAAAAAAAAAACTTACTCCTTCCTTCCTTCCTTCCTTCCTTCCTTCCTTCCGTCATTTCCATTCTATTATCTCCCTCATCTTTCCTTTCATTTTGATTTCTTTGTTTCTTTCATCCTTACTTAGTTCCTTCTTTATATTTATACCTCTGTATTTTTTATATAATCCTTTTTCATATATATAACTTGTTTCCATCTTTCGCTTTTTCATTTATTTATGTTCATCTTGCCAGCCTCGTTTAATTGTTCACTCTTCGTCCCATTTTGTTCAATCTCACATTTCTGTCCTATTTCTTAGTTCTGTTCTTCGTTCTCCTATCCTATTTATGTTTAACTTTTTTCTTCCATATTTCAATCTATCTTTGCTTCCACTTCTCGTTTATTTACCGAGCGAATTGGCGGTACGCTCAGTTTCGTGTTACTGTGAGCTTGCATTCGGCAGATGCTGAATTCGAATCCAATCACTGGTGTCCCTGAATATTGTTTCCCTTTTATTGCTAGTGGCTTTACGTCGCACCGACACAGATAGGTTTTATGGTGACGATGGGATGGGAAAGGCCAAGGAGTTAGAAGGAATCAGCCGTTGCCTTAATTAACGTACAGCCCCAGCATTTTCCTGGTGTTAAAATGGGAAACCACTGAAAACCATCTTCGGGGCTGCCGACAGTGGGATTCGAACCCACTATCTGTCGGATGCAAGCTCATAGCCGCGCGTCCATAACAGCACGGCCAGCTCTCCCGGTGGTTTCCCATTTGCTCACCATGCATTTGATTGTGCTGTACCTTAATTAGGGCCACGACCACTACCTTCCAAATCATAGCCCTTTCAAATATTTGCGCCGTCGAAAACCTCGGATATGTTTGTGTGGCCTTAAACCACTAACAAAGAAATAATAAATTGAAGAAAGTAAAATAAATAAATAAATAAATAAATAAATAAATAAATAAATAAATAAATAAATAAATAAATAAATAAATAAATAATTAAATGAATAAATAAAGAAAGAAAAAGACAGAAATGTCTTTTATTTTCTATTTCCACACCTTAGTTCTTTATTTATTACTTTCCTTCCTTATTTATGACATGCACTCGTTCTTTCCCTCCATTTTATCTCTTTTATCTATTATTGCCTTCTTCTCTATATTTTAATTTCCTCCAAACTTATGCAGTGATTCTATTCAATCCTTCTTTTTATCACTTTATCTTCCATTTATCATTCACTTTTCCTGCTTATTTATCATTTGCCTTATCGTTACATTGTTTTCCTCTGATTTTCCCATTCAAAATACCAGTTTCCTCGCTTCACCTCATACATTAGTTATTCCTTCCCCTCACACAAATCACTCGTGTGTACACTTCTCAGTCCATATCCGATAAGAACAAGGTGATAACATTTTTCTCCCCCACCTCGTGACGAGAGACATTGATTGCCTTCCCGTGACACGCCACCGTTCCTCTTCTATTTCGTCATCAACCCTCCTCCCTCTCGTTCCGACAATGCTCGAGTCCCAAGTGCTATTTAAATGATAATTCGTGAGGCTCTTCTAGTGAAGTGGACAGATCCAGTCGGCGCGGAACAAGTGATCGTCTGCCTCGGGATGGCACTTCTTCACTCGTCCTCAACAGCCGTTTGATGGGTACACACAACCGTATTATTATTAATATTATTATTATTAATATTATTATTATTATTATTATTATTATTATTATTATTATTAAAAATACAACCGGCAAATGTCCGATGGCATTACAGTAGTATAGTAACGTATTTAATTACTCTACAATCGAATACGGAAAAGTTCAGCTAATGTAAAGAATAACTCAAAATATACCCGATTCTTTCATATTATGAAAAAGATACATGAAAATATATCAATAAAACTTAATAAGCTTATAAAGAAATTGAGTGAGAATGGAAATTAAAAAATACAGGAGGACAAATAAGTTATACACAATAATATCCAACAAAACTTAAAATGAGCAACCCAAAATTATAAGAAATTAAAGGTAGCTAAAGAGGAATATTAAAAGAATTAATATAGACTATAATATAACTTCTTCTTTTTCTTTTTCTTCACCTTTTCCCACGCTTGTCGGGTCGTAGAGGCGAAATATGTCGCACAGGTAAGTCTGGCCCTGTTTTACTGCTGGATGCAGTTAATCACTATTGAGTGTTTTTGTGGTGGTTGGTAACGATACAAAGGAATTACTGAAAGATCATGAATCAATTTCGACTAGCATTCCACTGTCACTACAATCATTGGCATCGAAATTTAAGAAATATTACTTAAAATATTTAATCACAAGTCCATTATTATTATTATTATTATTATTATTATTATTATTATTATTATTATTATTATTATTATTATTATTCATAAATACATACATACACTATCATTATAGACTGTTGTGCCCTTCAGCATTCAGTCTGCAAGCCTCTGTGAATTTACTAAACGTCGCCACAATCCTTGATTTGCAACTAGTGTTGTGGCCTCATTTAGTTCTATACCTCTTATCTTTAAACCGTTAGAAACCGAGTCTAACCATCGTCGTCTTGGTCTACCTCTATTTCTCTTACCCTCCATAGCAGAGTCCATTATTCTCCTGGGTAACCTACTCTCTTCCATTCGCCTCACATGACCCCACCACCGAAGACGGTTTATGCGTACAGCTTCATCCATCGAGTCCATTCCTAAATTAACCTTTATCTACTCATTCCGAGTACCCTCCTGCCGTTGTTCCCACCTGTTTGTGCCAGCAATCATTCTTGCTACTTTCATGTCTGTTACTTCTAACTTATGAATAAGATATCCTGAATCCACCCAGCTTTCGCTCCCGTAAAGCAAATTTGGTCTGAAAACAGTCCGATGTAAAGATAGTTTCGTCTGGGAGCTCACTTCCTTCTTACAGAATACTGTTGATCGCAACTGCGAGCTCACTGCATTAGCTTTACGACACCTTGATTCAATCTCACTTACTATATTACCATCCTGGGAGAACACACAACCTAAATACTTGAAATTATCGACCTGTTCTAGCTTTGTATCGCCAATCTGACATTCAATTCTGTTGAATTTCTTACCTACTGACATCAATTTAGTCTATGCTTGAAGAATGTATTCGTAACAGCTAAACCCATACTAGCACAGAAGTCCAGCAAACGCTTCCCATTCCCATTACCTTCCATATCTTCCCCACATTTACCAATCACCCTTTCGTATCCTTCAGTTCTATTCCCAACTCTCACATTGAAATCGGCCATTAGTACTATTCTATCCTTGCTGTTGACCCTGACCACGATGTTACTCAATGCTTCATAAAACTTGTCAACTTCATCCTCATCTGCACCCTCTCATGGTGAATACACGGACACAATTCTAGTCCTAATTCCTCCAACTGACAAATATATCCACATCATTCGCTCATTTACGTGCCTAACAGAAACTCTGTTGCGTGCAATAGTATTCCTGATAAACAGCCCTACCCCAGACTCTGCCCTTCCCTTTCTAACATCCGTCAAGTACACTTTATAATCTCCTATCTCTTACTCGTTATCTCCCCTTACCCGAATATCACTTACTTTTAGCACATCCAGATGCATCCTCTTTGCTGACTCAGCCAGTTCTACCTTCTTTCTTCCATAAGCCCCATTAATATTCATAGCTCCCCATCGAATTCCATTTCGTTCGCCAATGTGTTTCCAAGGAGTCCCTCGCCTGTCAAATGGGAGTGGGACTCCATTACTCCCATAGGCCTGAGGCTTGCTTAAAATGTTCTGAGCTCGGTAAATTCATGAAGCAGTATGCTACCCTACTTGCACATAGTCCAAGTGAGGATCTCTCCTCTAACGGGTTATGGACCACCGGTGAATTGTATAGTCCTAGCCGCCTGAGCACAAGGAGGGCCACGACTCAGAATATGTCCGAGATTCCCACTCCCATTCCATAGCAACTGGTATCCCGACTCTCAGGACCACTTACTAGGCCACTCAGCCGTTGCCCATGGTTCACGAACTAGGACGTGACTACAGTAACCCACAAACATGAACCATAATAATAATAATAATAATAATAATAATAATAATAATAATAATAATAATAATAATAATAATAATAATAATAATGTTGTGCGGCTATTTCTAGCCTGGTGCAGCCCTCGTAAAGCAGACACTCCGACGCGGGTAGGTGGCAACTGCTGTGTAAAGGGAACTACGTGTTATTGTATTATGTGATACAGAGATGTTGGTGATATTACAAAACCGAGTCCTTGAGCCAGGGGAAATAACCATGTAAGATTAACGTTTCCGATCCGGTCCAGAATCGTACCCGGTGCCCTCTGAACTAAAGAGCACAACGATGACAATCCAGTCAGAAACCCGGACAGCTCTTGGGTTTTTAGGCATATTTGAGTGCGTGTGCAGTGTTTCGACCACAGCGTGCCAGACCAATTGATGAGTTCACATTGTCAGAGTTATTCAATTATCAACATGAGCTGGATTCGGTGCATTAATCTGTCTCAGTCTTTGCAAATATGAAAGCGACTGAGGTATGAGCGATGCTAGTAATGTAATTTCTTATACAACCACTCCCTGTTACAAATGATGTGAAAATGCCGCTCATATTATCAATAGGTACGAGCATTTCAGTGGGCCTGGCAGACTGATACGTAATAGCAAATTCTAAGTCGGCGAGGAAAGCAACGGGAAATCACCTCACTCTTTATTTTCCCAGTCTGCCTCTTCAGTGATTTCTACGTCATATGTGACTGCTGATGATGGACTTCTTGGGGATGAAATCTGCCTTGGGACTGAATTCTGTACATCCATTGGATATATTTTACACTCAGAAAGACTTGAAGCCGAGACTCCGGGACGTAACGGGAACCGGATGAATACCATTTCACAGAGATTATCGACCTCATGGTCACTTGCTGGGATATGTAGACTAATGAATATTTTCCTTCAGTCTTGGTGAAGCAGGGTGCACTTCTCTTGACTTGAAGCACATCTGGCACCATTCACTTCCTTCATAATTCTTTTAATAGAGGCAGCCCTGCAAGTAGTTTTGTCCTGAGCTCGCCCCGGGGTAGCGCCCCGCCCCTCACAAACAGCTGCTCAACTTCCCACGCCACCAGCAACTACTTCACTACCTCTAAAGTATTTACCACTGAACTTCACTTCTTCTTTCTCGTCGTCGAGATCAAAATGGTCATGAACACGATCAAAGATCCCTTACAGAAAAAAGTGGCGGTAGGCTGTCACTACTGAAGGTTTCTTAGGATTACTTATTAGAAATAAAAAACAAATATTATGTGGATAATAAATTATATTCAATAGAACGGGGTACACTTGGAATGTGAATAACAATTCTGTGTAGTATGGGCCTGTGTTACCTGCTGCCATTTCTTGATGGATACAGTACTTTTGTATCCATCTCTTAGCACAGGCCAGAGTAAAGTGTAGCTTCCACCGAAGTCCCAGTCAGCATCCATGGCTGTGACAATATGGAAGTTGCTGGGGTATGGGTGGTGCTGAGTAATGACATTCAGAGCACGACTAGTGCATCTGAGTGTTATGAAAGGTGTTGCTCATAGGCTCAGTCGTGCTGCAATAGCACTTTCTGACCCAGTGAGGAAAGCAATGGCAAACTACCTCACTCCTCGTCTTGCCTAGTACGCCTCAGTTTGGTGCTGCCATTGGTTTTTGCGGTTTCCTTATAACTGGATAACCTTTGGTGGTGCTATTTGAGGATTCAACCAGCCTCTGGGCTGATGACTTAACGGACGGATGGGCCTGTGATATGAGAAAAAAGACACATAATATATTTCGGGAGTAATCCACTGGTTCATTTGTCTGGTCTTCTAACAAAGTCGTAGGCTACTTGGTGTAGATGCATCGTCATTTACTTCAAGGTAGTTACTTGTTGTAAAATTTTCGCTGTTAAAATTTTTATAAATACGTCCCACTAAACACTTTTACTATTTTTGGAGGACCCTGAGGTGCCGAAATTTTTTCGCGTAGGAGTTCTTTCACCTGCCAGTAAATCTACCAACACGAGGCTGACGTATTTGAGCACCATCAAATACCACCGGACGGGGCCAGGATCAAATCTGCCAAATTGGGATCAGAAGGCCAGCGCCTTAACCGTCTGAGCCACTGATTCAGTTTATCATAGTAACACTTATTATTCTCTTCTCGTCTCAATTCTTTTATTCTTTCACCTTTCACGTTTCAACCTTTTCTTTTTGCACATTTTCGCTAAATCCTAAACAAATCTTTCTTTTCCATTATTAAATTTGTTATTGTGTACAGCTGACCATGATGGATTCACAACCTCCAATTGAGCGCGCGAGTCAACACATCGCCATCTTATAACAGAGTATGTGTGCGACGTCATTATATTTTGCACAAATTTTGCCTTACTTTGAAGCGCTATTTCATGAAAACTACGCTTCAATTTTTTTGCTTTTGAAACAGGTAGCCAGATCTTTTATCTGTCAATTGAGACATTAAACACAATCATAAGTTAAAAACTCTCGGCGAATAATGCGTTCTACCGAAACACAATAAGCATCTTAAAATTTTAATTTCCATGTACCGGTTGTCGAGGAACGTAAGTCTACCTTAATATACAAGCTCTAAACTGACGTAACTTGTAAACAACTGTAGGAGCGATTATGTCTACAAATGCACTTTTATCAAAATCTACTGCAATAGAGGAATAGGCAGATATGCCTGTAGATCTAGAGAAGACATACGGCTAGAGCCCGAATTTTAGGCAGTAATAGGTTAGAATCTCTCGCCCGGAGGGCCCGAGTTCGATTCCCGCCCAGGTCAGGTTCGAGGTCCACTCAGCCTACGTAATGAGAATTGAGGAGCTATCTGACGGTGAGATGGCGGCCCCGGTCTTGAAAGCCCAGAATAACGCCCACACGACACCTCGTAATCTGCAGGCCTTCGGGTTGAGCAGCGGTCGCTGGGCAGTCAAAGGCCCTTTCAAGGGCGTAAAGGGCCGTAGGGTTTGGTTTGGTAATAGGTTAATAGGTTAGAATGCAACTTGTTGAAGCGAGTAACAAATATAGTCTATTCTGCACAGCGGTTATGCTATGAGTTTTGTATAATCATAAGGGGTGCAGACTTACTGAAGTGGGTAACAAGTATAGTCTATTCTGCACAGCGGTTATGCTATGAGTTTTGTTTAATCAAAAGAGGTGCAGAGTTACTGAAGTGGGTAACAAGTATAGTCTATTCTGCACAGCGGTTATGGTATGAGTTTTGTTTAATCATAAGGGGTGCAGACTTACTGAAGTGGGCAACAAGTATAGTCTATTCTGCACAGTGATTATGCTATGAGTTTTGTATAGTCATAAAGGGTGCAGACTTACTGTATAGGGTAACAAGTATAGTATATTCTCCACAGCGGTTATACTATGAGTTTTGTATAATGAAAATGAGTGCAGACTTACTGAAATGGGTAACAAATATAGGCTATTCTGCACAGCGGTTGTGCTAAGAGTTTTGTATAATCATAAGGGGTGCATACTTACTGAAGTGGGTAACAAGTATAGTCTATGCTGCACAGTGGTTATGCTATGAGTTTTGCATAAACACCATGGGTGTAAAGTTACTGAATCGCGTAACAAGTATAGTCTATTCTTCACAGCGGCTATGCTATGAGCCCACCTTAATTAAGGCCACCGGCCGCTTCCTTCCCACTTCTAGCCGTTTCCTATCCCATCGTCGCCGTAAGACCCATCTGCGTCGAAGAGACGTAAAGCAAATTGTAAGAAAAAGGTATTCTGAACCGTGGATTGTCCGCACTTTCCTTCAGAACTTCTATCTCCAGAAAGTTTGCAAAGAAAACTAGGGTTAAAGCACCTGAAGGGGGAGTGTAGTGTGTCATTGACCTGACCAGGGTCGGGGGCGTGACGTCAAGGATGTTCAGCATGCTGGCAGCGGGTTGGAATCGAGCCATTGAAAGAGCAACGACTTTCCAAACGCTTCCCAGTGTATGCTAGAGTGGAAACAAAGCATGAAAATTTCCTAGGTATTAGGATAGAAATAAACATAAATATTCCCAAATATTGAGTGAGTCTCGGTAGAATCTGATGATGTCCTTTTTAGAATGAAACATATCATTATTTGTCGAATATTGTTTTCTTAAAGGTATTTTAGTGTAATACGTATATTGAACTTGTGTTTACGACAGACCGACAAGCATTTAAGTTACATGCCACATGGATCGGCAAGATATTGAAATTTAAGCCCTTTAAACATATGGGCTACTTTGATATCTTTCCAAGTGTTGTTCGGAATTTGTTGAAAACATTTCTTAGCAGACAAATTAGAGGTCCCCATACTACGAAAAACGTAAAATTAAGCACTTTTCTCAATTGTGCCGAAAGTTGAAAGGTTAAAGGGTCCGTATGGATTTCAAATCTTGAGTCTATCAAATTCAAAATAAGAAATTTCGAAAATCACTTTCGGCATAAATGCAGTTCCGGAAAACAGCCTAAAATCGATTGTTTCTTTTACTCGTTTCCTTTTTCAATCAAATCCTAGCCAAATTAATTTATTTACATTATTCGTCTGTAATGTGTTTCTTGGTTCAATACACTCAGGTGAGTTTTGAATTTTTTTAAACATGTCCACACCAAATGTAGTTATAAAGACTTAAGTGAAACTCTGCCTTGTCTCATATTAGCGCTCGTACTGGTAGAAAAAGCCAAACTGATAATGTAATCGACCAGATAACGATGAATAAGAAAAGGATTGTAATTTTTAAGAAGAAAAAAAAAGGACATATTCTCATACTTTATTGTGTTTTGTTTACCAAAAATTCGTAGTAGCTCATATCCCTAGGATGTTTTCAACGTTGAGTTGCTTGCCTGAAGAACTGTGGATTATTTCTATTATTATTCAAACATAGGAATCGTAGCAGTTTGTTAAATATTGCACGGTTGCGTAACTCGAGTAATTTGTGACAGTAAATTTCATTTACACGCCACTGTCTGTAATATATTATATGTTTTTTAATAAACGCGAGCTATATATTCAGCTCCATTCAAGGAATATAGATATATTATGTTGTTATCATAATAATAATAATAATAATAACAACAGTTTAATAATGTGAACTGGGCCCGTTTCAAAAGCGAGCTGACTTTTATAACCGCACACAACTTAACAAATTGGCGTTTACTAAAACGTAATTATCGTATTCAATGGCCGCTAACCACTGATTAACGGCTGCACCATACAGTATTGCGGTTTTATAGTGCGAGCCCTTGCGACCAGATGTGCCAAGGGGTGGTTATTCTATTGACTGGTTGTGTTTTGTTTTGTTTTCAAAGCCCCCTAAAACTACCGGTGTTTTACTTCTTTCTCATTGTTTCTAAGCTCCTTGCTTATCGCCCTAATTATTAGTCAGGCACCGTACCTAATTTGAAGTGTCAAATGAAACTTGCAATATAATGTTTTTGAACTTAGTGAGTTGTCAGTCCATAGACCTTTTCATTTGTACGAAACTACTACATCCTACATATAATTTTTAAGCTTGTAACATTCAAATTACCTTCGTATATACCTCGTATTCTTACAGCCTAAACTTCCCTCATAAAACCAACTGAACAAATTCTGGCTACCGTAAATCTATCTCTTCTTGTCTTAAAATGTAGCTAAATCGATCTCCTCTCACGAATTCGATTCAGCACCCTTTCATTCGTGATTTGATCTATCGAGCTCACCTTTAGCATTCTTCTGTAACACTACATTTCAAACGCTTTAGTTCTCTTTCTTTCTGAGCTGGTTATAGTCCATGTTTCATTTCCATGCAATGCCACGCTCCAGATGAAAGTCTTCAAAAAATTCTTTCTAATTCTAATTCATTATTATTAGGCAGAGATTCAAAAACTAGATGTTGGATTGCAAGATTTCCGCAGGAAATTTATTTATTTCTTGCGATTATTATCACTGTTAACAAATACATCGCAAATGAGAAATATCCCAATGATAATGGTGTCTTAAAGTAGAGTAATAATAACGTGAATTTAAAACGTAATTACTCACAACATCATCGTATACAACAACAAGAGTACAACAAGCAATTCCATGGAAAGAAAATATTACAGGAAATACAGCATCATAATATACAAATTCGTACGCAACATAACTATTTTCAGTGCTTAACAGTCAAATATAACTACCTAGCAACTACAAACAACAGAAGTGCAACTAGAAATTCCATGGAAATAATATATTACAAGAAATACTACTAGTTTAACCTTCTAAATCTAGCATCATCTTATCATATAATTTTTCTCAAAGACTTTGTCCATACCATTCCTCACGTCCGGCTCCATGGCTAAATGGTTGGCTTGCTGGCCTTTGGTCCCAGGAGTCTCGGGTTCGATTCCCGGCAGGGTCGGGAATTTTAACCATAATTAGTCAATTCCGCTGGCACGGAGGCTTTGTGTACGCGTCGTCTTCACCATTCTATCCTCATCATTTCGCACAAGTTGCCAACGGGCGTCAAATCAAAAGACCCGAACGTGACAAGCCAAACTTGTACTCGGACACTCGCGGCGCTAAACCCACACGTCATTTCATTGCCATTCCGTAATTCATCCAGACTCAAATAAAATAACTGTATCGTCGACATATCTTCAGATTCGCATTAGCTCCCCATCAACTGTTATTCCCTTTGCAAATTCCTCTTTTATTTCTTCTACCACTTGCTCCGCATGATCATTGATTAACAAGGATAAACTACGACCTTGACTCAATTCTTCATGTATAGCTGCTTAATTATTCCATAGCCTGCCAATATTATTACTCATAAAATGTTCAGATTTGCATATAAATTGGTCTGAAATAACATTAATCGGGTTTATGAGCGTTACTGGGTTGGTCATAATGATGAATAATTTGAAAAAAAAATAATGTATCAATCCGTTATCATTTGATCATTTGCTGAATTTAGCCAATCAGATACCTTTGTGAGGCATTGTTGATAAAATTTCAGGTGGCTTGATACCGGCTCTAGAGCACGAACTGAAGGTAAATCTTCATCATGGGAGGGATTTGAACAGGGACCTCCAAGCTGATTGGATCGCGCCGTAGCAAGTGCGCTCTGGTGACACCGGGTGAAGCCCACGGTGTGGTTGTGTTTGATGCTCAGTCCTGTGGAATTTGTAGGAGTTGAAATACGTCAGCGTTGTATCGATAGACTCACTGGCACGCTAAAGAACTCTTACGGGACAAAATACTGGCAACTCTCTGCCTCGGAAACTGTAAGAGTAATTAGTTAGATGTAAAACCAAACACTATATGATCATTAAATCCGAATTGGGCTAGTTATGGCCCGCATAAAATGTAAGGCAATTTGGTCAATGTATTTTTCTTCTTATTCTTCTTCTGAGCTTTCTCTTCTCCTCGGATATTATTAATTATGGCCTGATATAACATTATTGTTATTATTAATTAGAAAGTGTGGTGGGTGTAGTAATTACAACGCCCTGTGGGTGCGGGTGGTAGAATACATCCACGGTATTCCCTGCCTGTCGTAAGAGGCGACTAAGAAGAGCCAGGGGTCTGTTAACTTGGGCACGTGTGTTGGCGACGACGGGGCCCTTAAACATTGCTTACAGTATACTTGTACCAGGCTCCTCACTTTCATGTATCGTATCAATCCTCTCTTGGGCAACTCTTTTTTCTCTTCCGCCCACAACGGTATTACCTATGGAGGCCTGGGAAGTCGTTCATTTTCACGTCATTCATGGCCCTTATCTTTCTTTTGCCGATACCTTCTTTTCTCCCTGATTACTGTTATGTACCTGGTTGTATTTCCTCCTAAAACAATAATCACCGCCACCACTGTATTTCTTTCTTAAAAGGCACTATGGGTCTTCAAGTATACGCCTTCAAGGAGTTTATGAGTTAACTCGCCAACCTTTCTACGTAGAGGATCTCCGTTGTCGCCTACCGCTACCAACTACACCAACATATCTACAGTTCATAGAGAAATTAAGAGCAAAGAAGAGAGACATAAGGAGCGAATTTTACTCGACGGATGCAATGATTTACAGAGATTGGCAAGGAGGAGGATGTGAGCTCAGACACTTGATTACACGCTTTGCAATACACGGATTTCATTATAAGCTGTGTAAAACTAAGAAATTCCATCAACCACACATGGACTGTGTATGTGAACGTTGTGGTAGGAGCTGTGAACTTTATCATGCCATGATTTGTACTTGTTGGCGCGAATCGATGATAGCCTTCTGCAAAGATGATTAATGTTGTGTTATAAATGACAATATCTTTTGGCCATAAAATAAAATAATATATTATTATTATTATTATTTCTTAATTCGTTTATCGTCCAGGGTTGGATTTCCCCTCGAACTCTTTTAGGAATCCCACCTCTACCATATCAAGGGTAGTGTCCTGAAGCGTGAGACTTTGGTTTGAGCATACAATTGAGGAGGAGGACCAAGACCTCGCCCAGGCGTCTTCCCCGGTTGTACCGAACATGAGTCCTCTTGGGGGATGTGAGACGATTGGAAATGATAGAGAAGGAAGAAGCAAGTCAGCGTCCGTCGCTTTAAGTTAGGTACCATCCCGGCATTTGCCTGGAATAGAAGTGGGAAACCACTTCAAGGATGGATGAGGTGGGAATCGAACCCCCTTCTACTCAGTTGACTTCCTGAAGCTGAGTGGGCCACGTATCATATTTCGTGGCGGACCCGGAATCGAACCTAGGCCTCCGGGGGTGGCAGTTAATCACACTAGCCACTACACTACAGCAGCTGGCATTGTTATTATCGGTATTATAATTGTTATTATTATACAAGTTGCTTTACGTCACACCGACTCAGATATGTCTTATGGCGACGATGGGATAGGAAAGGTCCAGGAGTGGGAAGGAAGCGGCCGTGGCCTTAATCGAGTTACTGTACAACCCCAGAATTTGCCTACTGTGAAATTAGGAAACCGTAGAGAACCATCTTCGTCCGCCGAAGGTGAGGTTCGAACCCACTATCTCCCGAATACTGGACACTGGTCGCACTTAAGCGACTGTAGCTATTCAACTCGGTATATTATTATTATTATTATTATTAATAGTAGTAGTAGTAGTAGTAGTAGTAGTAGTAGTAGTATCGAGAAGCTGCTGAATGGTGTGGACGAAGTCCTGCGTAAGGAGTACAAGATGAAAACAAGTCGAAAACCAAAGTAATGAAATGCAGCCGAACGAAGGCAAGTGATGCAGGAAATATTAGATCAGGAAATGAAGTCATAAAGCAAGTAGACGAATATTGTTACTTGGGTAGTAAAATAACTAACGATGGCAGAAGTAAAGAGCGCATAAAATGCAGACTAGTACAAGCAAGGAAGAGCTTTCTTAAGAAAAGAAATTTGCTTACTTCAAACATTTATATAGGAATTAGAAAGATGTTTGTGAAGACTTTCTTGTGGACTGTGGCATTGTGTGGAAGTGAAACGTAGACGATAACTAGCTCAGAAAGAAAGTGAATAGAAGCTCTTGAAATGTGGTGTTACAGGAGAATTCTGAAGGTGAGATGGATAGACCGAATCACGAATGAATATAATTGGTGAGAGGAGATCAATTTGGGTAAATTTGATGAGGAGAAGAACTAGAATGATAGGACACATCTTAAGACACCCAGGACTTGTTCAATTGGTTTTTGAAGGAAATGTAGGCGGTAAGAACGGTAGGGGTAGACCAAGGTATAGATATGACAAGCAGATTAGAGCAGATGTAGGATGCAATAGTTACGTCGAAATGAAAAGATCAGCACAAGATAGGGTGGCATAGAGTGCTGCATCAAACCAGTCTATGAACTAATGACACAAACAACATTATTATTATTATTATTATTATTATTATTATTATTATTATTATTAGGTAATACAGGCAGAACGGTAAAGGCGTGCACGGTTCGCTCAGAAGGACGTGGGTTCGAATCCCCGCCAGGAAGTCGTAAAATTTAAGAAATGAGATTTCCACTTCCGGAGGTGCACATGGCCCTGAGGTTCACTCATCCTACACCAAAAATGAGTACCACGTTAATTCCTGGGGGCAATGGCGCCCGGGCGTAGAGCTAACCACTCCACCCCATCAAGTGCCGAGGTTACGTTCCTTCCACCCCTCCAAGGGTCTTCACAGCCTGTACGGAGAAGACTTTGCATGGCTTTAATACACCCAGAAGATACTGAGGATAAATTTTACCACCCCCACCCACATGTGATTGTAATAACTTATATATAGAGGATGGGTGCCTGGTTGTACTTCCTCTTAAATCAATAATCACCGAGCTCGATAGCTGCAGTCGCTTAAGTGCGGCCAGTATCCAGTATTCGGGAGATAGTAGGTTCGAACCCCACTGTCGGCAGCCCTGAAAATGGTTTTCCGTCGTTTCCCATATTCACACCAGGCTAATGCTGGGGCTGTACCTTAATTAAGGCCACGGCCGCTTCCTTCCCACTCCTAGCCCTTTCCAGTCCCACTGTCGCCGTAAGACCTGTCTGTGTCGGTGCGACGTAAACAACTAGCAAAAAAAAAAATCAACTCCACCACTGTAGTTGTTACAGTAAAAAGCAAAGAATCTGACACTCTTCACGAAGATAATTTTATGCGAAGCTTGTTTAACTTCTTTTTTTTTTTGTAATCAAACATTTAATATACGAAGTTTTACTGTTAAAATAGGTGTATCATTATAATCTTTAGTAGCGTATGCAATATTTTTCAACGAAATACAATGTCGTCTCGATTCACAAGGAAATAATATTACAACCTATGTTTCTTTTGCATAATATATCCGGCAAGGTAAACATTAATATTTAACAATGACTCACATGACAGCGGTAGAAGGTAACGTTCTATAATGAGGGCAGAGAACTTTGTTTAATACTCGAATATCCTCTCTCTCTCTCTCTCTCTTTCTGGTTAACTCGGTATGTATATTCGTGAAGTCAAATTAACCGGGCTTATTTTTTTTAAACTCAGCTTGCTTCATAACCTCCGTGGAGAATACACACTTTTGTTTAAAATTTTGAATTCCCTTGTGTAAGGCAGGTATGAAAAGGTTGAATTGCTTGCTTGACATTTTCGTAAGAGAAAACTTTTTTTTCCCCGCTTCCTCTCTCTATTTGTTGTAATTTCACCCAACAGGCAGTGGCTGGGGGAATTGAGAGAAACATAGCAGCTGGAGTTAGATGCTGGGAGGTGGTGGTTGTTGTTGTTGTTTTTGTTGATGATGATGTTGTCTTCAGGGGGAACCAAATCCGTCTCTTATATACCTTATAAATATTTCATGAGCAAGGTTTACCTAACATATGTGGAGTACATGTAATCTTGTTTTCGTTGTCAGGAGATGTAAGAAAGAATTAAAGATATAAATATTACACTAGCCTGTAATTATTTCCTGGTTTGGTTGAAAATACGTGGTTCGTATTGACAAACGATGTGCTGATTTCCAAAACTGCAACCATTTTGTCCTAACACATGTAGATATCAATGTTCAAGATCTAATGTAAATTTAAGGAGATTTGAATTCATTGAATTCATGAACAACGCTGATATTGATGTGAAAGACTCAGTGGAAAAACAGAAATGTTTTATAACGTACCGTTTACAACATATAAATAAAAGAAAGATACCCAAACATTCTTATATTAAGCAAGTTTACAGAAATATGAAAATAAAATTTCCAGTCATAACAATTGGACCTCGATAGCTGCAGTCACTTAAGTGCGACCAGTGGGTTCGAACCCCACTGTGGGCAGTCCTGAAGAAGGTTTTCCGTGGTATCCCATTTTCACACCAGGGAAATGGTGAGGCTGTACCTTAATTAAGGACACGGCTGCTTCTTCCTACTCCTAGCCCATTCCTGTCCCGTCGTCGCCGTAAGACCTCTCTGTATCGGTGCGACGTAAACCAACTTTTAAAAAAATGGACCTCCTGTAGATAGGAGACGCAGACGAAAAATACTCCTACGGCATCCTCTGCCTGTCGTAAGATGCGACTAAAAGGGGTGACAAAGGTATAATGACATTAGAACCATTAGACTTCTCGTATATATAATAATTTCGTGTAGCTATTTCTAGCCGAGTGCAGCCCTTGTACGGCAGACCCTCCGATGAGGGTGAGCGGCATCTGCCATTTGTAGGTAACTGCGTGTGATTGTGGTGGAGGATAGTGTTATGTGTGGTGTGTGAGTTGCAGGGATGTTGGGGACAGCACGAACACCTACCCCCGGGCCATTGGAATTAACCAATGAAGGTTAAAATCCCCGAACCGGCCGGGAATCGAACCAGGGACCCTCTGAACCGAAGGCCAGTACGCTGACCATTCAGCCAACGAGTCGGACAGACTTCTCGTGATTAGTACCGTTGATGTTACTTGCGACAAAAAAACAAACATGAGTTACGTTACATAGGAGCAGTGCCATTATGCGAGGAACACTACGACTCTGGGCACTGCTTTTGATAAGTGTCATCGTGTGAATTCCACCAGTCGGTTCCACTGTGTTCAGAATGGGTCTGCGTTACCTATGCGTAGTACCACTTTACGAGAAATCCCATGGGGCTACATTGCCTGTCATGAGCATCATTATGTGAGGAAAAGCATGGTCTGCGTTGCTTGAGAGTGACACAATTATCTGAGAAACACCATGGGTTTGTGTTGTCTGTGGGTGTTACCATAATCTATGATACAGCGTAGGTCTATATTGCCTATGATTGGTACCACTGTGTGAGCGACACTATGAGTATACGTGGCCTGTGATCTGAGGAACACAACAGGAACACCGGCGCCCGTGATTATTCCCACTATACGAGGAACACCATGGTTCTGATTTACCAGTGATTGCTATTATGAAGGGCCAGTGACATTGAAGTTGGACCCCTTTGGACAACAAGCATCATTTCTGAAAATAAGGCATTGAAAATTGGATCCACTGACCGTCATTTATTTCATCATCATTCGTTTTTGATTCTGGCCAGTGGATACATCTTGAAGTTTTAATTATCGTGTCATTTAATTACACCTTGTATCATTATCGGAGTCCGCCTCTGTGGTGTAGTGGTTAGCGTGATTAGCTGACACCCCCGGAGGCCCGGGTTCGATTCCCGGCTCTGCCACGAAATTTGAAAAGTGGTACGAGGGCTGGAACGGGGTCCACTCAGCCTCGGGAGGTCAACTGAGTAGAGGTGGGTTCGATTCCCACCTCAGCCATCCTGGAAGTGGTTTTCCGTGGTTTCCCACTTCTCCTCCAGGCGAATGCCGGGATGGTACCTAACTTAAGGCCACGGCCGCTTCCTTACCTCTTCCTTGCCTACTGGGCGAGGTACTGGTCATACTCCCCAGTTGTATCCCCCGAGGCGGTAGAGTTGGGTTCCCTCGCTAAGTCCGAGGGAAAAACCGAACCTGGAGGCTGAACAGATGATGATGATGATGATGATGATGATTATCGGATGGTGACATAGCTGTTACGCCTCTTTAAACAACAAACATCGTTATAGTGATCATAACAATTGTTGGATTACTGTAGGGGGATAAGGCACTTCTTGCACTTCTAGGTGAAAATAAAATACAAACTTAATGTTATAATGCACTTGATACTTTGCATGCTGTAAGAAAAACGGACTGTGGTACTGAATTCAGTGTGTTAAAATGATTTACAATAATCAGAAAAACAGCTTCCTGTGCTGAAAAAATCATTTACGATCACCTATGAAATAATTTTATTGCGGATATTTAAGGGTTGTCAACATTTAGTGAAATGTGGTACAAATCACGTTATTAAAGAAAAGAATGAGGCCACTGTAAAATATTCTTACGTGATACTGGAAAATGGGAATCAAATTTTAACTCAACCTATTAAACCTTTTACTGGAGGAAAAAAATATTATTTTGAAGGCTAGTGTTATTAATTAGTTCAAATATTTGGGATCTTCGTTTCTTTTGACAGTACCATAAACCAGGAAATAAGCAATAAGGTAAAAGTTAGATTGTTTACGTATTGTTTACCTAGTCATTTTTTAATGAATGCGTCTTAGATCTGGGGGTAATCCGAGAATCTGCGTATAGAATAAGTATCGTGCAACACGTCCTATGGATGGTCATGACCGACGAACATCTAAGATATATTTATGTTCACTTTTCTTTCCCCGTAGGGAAATTTAACAATATTTTTCAAAGCATTAGAAACACATGCCTTGGTAAATTGTTCCAAATCCTCATTTCTCTTCCTATAAATAAATATTTCCCCCAGTTTTCCCTCTTGAAATCCATATTTCAGTAAACTTCCCATTATTTGAATCTGCATTATCGAGCTTACGAGTTATTTCTTACAACCTCAAAGAGTAACTTAAAAATAGTGTCAAATTTGTCTTTGTGAAAATCAAATAATCATAAATACGTCTTTCACTGAATGAAATCGAACTGAAAACAATTAATTTATTAGCATCTAACGAATCATTATCGAGAGACAAGTCTATGAAATTTGGAGTCGACAAGTGTAGACATCTGTACATCGAAATGGGGACACTAACTCAATGCCTATGAAACTGTCACGAATGAATTAATTTTTCTAGCGATGGGGCCCCTTTGATAAAAGAGACTTCTATATGTCTCTCAGTCATGGCCATCCATAAATACTTTAGAGCCTGCAAGATCTCATCGACTATCTCTTCTAACGACCCTCCGATAATATGTCCCTCAGCCATGGCCATCCATCAGTACTTCACAGCCTTCACAGCCTTCACGATCTCATCGACTCTCTCTTCTAACGGTCCCTTTGATATTATGTCTACCAGTCATGGCCATCCATCAGTTCTTCACAGCCTTCAAGATCACATCAACTATCTCTTCTAACGGTCCCTTTGATATTATGTCTACCAGTCATGGCCATCCATCAGTTCTTCACAGCCTTCAAGATCACATCAACTATCTCTTCTAACGGTCCCTTTGATATTATGTCTACCAGTCATTGCCATTCATCAATACTCTACATCATAGCCTGCGCTGTTGCTAGGTAATATCGCGTCACTCATTGTACACAGCTAATTGCATCGCGCAAACCTAAAATAATATAAAATAACAATGTATTGCACATTATTATTTCTCTTTTGAACTAGGCTTTCTCTAAGCTGAGTTCTGAACAAATGTAGTGTTTGTCGGTCTAGTGCCCCTGAAAAAATACTTCGTTATGTTGTGGTGCAATCTGCATAGTCTTTAGTGTCGAGATAACCGTTTTAAAAAGCAAAACTTGGGAGTTGTAGGGAAATAAAGGAATAATTCGTGTGTCGCCTACTATGGTGACAGCCTGTACAATCTGGCCCCCTTTTTGAAGAAAAGAGAAACGGGAGAATTTTATGTCAACCTTCAAAACGTAAAAGATTTTAAAAGTTTACATTTGAAAAATTAGATGTTGCTCTTCCAGAGAGCTTAAAAATAAGGCGAAAAATGTTGTCATTACCGGTGCAATGTCTGCAGGAGAAGTCCGGAGAGAAGCGTGTTATGTCGTCTTCGAATCGGCCATGGTACAGCAACGCACTTTTTACTGAATGGGAAGCCCAGTTAGTGTGTAATTGCGGTGGTCGTCTAGCTGATAGATTTGTATCCTTGTCTCTTTCCACTTTTATCTTGCATACTTTCGGCTGAAGATTTCCACAAAGATGGACGAAACATTTTACGAAACTTGTTAATATTGACTTAATTAAAACATAATATGAGTATTGTGAATCTGGAGTCTGATTGAGAACCTCACAAGAATATACTAACGACAATACGGGCTTTAGAATGAAATTAGTTTTAGTTTCCGGTTACCTGCTTTGATCTGAAAGTAATGGCTGTAACATACAGCTACATAGTCTGTGGCTCAATGATTTACACAGTAATTTTCTAATGTGTATGTGTGTACAATTGTATCAACACTATTACTTGAAGAGATGCTACTTTTATCGTACCCAATTTTATTTTGTGTTTATTAAAAAAGTCATACGTTACGCAACAGAAACGATATTGTTGTATTGTGCATTATTCTGTTTCATAATTGTTCACAAGTGAGTTGTGCACGTAAAGAAGCCCCTTGAAAGATAAATGCCTTTCACATTGTACCTCATTGCTATAGCAACCTTTTTAAGTAATTATTTATTTTTCACGATGTATCGCTTATTTTTTGGAAACATTGAAAACATTAAATTATGTATGACCTTATAGGAATGAATTTATGCATTGCAAAGGGTATCGTAGTAATGAACGTGTAATGTACACCCCTGGACTAGCACTCGTAACACCTGTTTCTCGTACAAGCTGAGCTGTTGGCATACCTCTTCTATGAGATGACGAGCAGTCAGTAGGCCTCGTCATCCGTTTCATGAGAGAAGCTGGCTTGTTTTATCGTGTTTGAAAGTGATGTTTCTATTCTTTAAATGTTTATTTACGAATTGTTAATTATATTTTTAATTTTAACTCTGTTTTATTTATATTTTGTATTTTGTATTTTTAGTATATTTCTTTTTTAACTTTTAATTTGTGTGAAATAAATTATTTCACTATAAAGGTATGCTTTATTTAATTTAGTTTCAACCGGGCGAGTTGGCCGATCGGTCAGGAGCACGCGGCTGTGAGCTTGCATCCGGGAGGTAGTGGGTTCGAATCCCACTGTTGGCAGCCTGAAAATGGTTTTCCCTGTGGTTTCCAATTTTCACACCAGGCAAATGCTGGGGCTGTACTTTAACTAAGGCCACGGCTGGCTCCTTCCAACTCCTAGGCCTTTCCTATCCCATCTTCGCCATAAGGTCCAACTCGTTGGCTGAACGGTCAGCGTACTGGCCTTCGGTTCAGAGGGTCCCGGGTTCGATTCGCGGCCGGGTCGGGGATTTTAACCTTAATTGGTTAACTCCAATGACACGGGGGCTGGATGTATGTGTTGTCTTCATCATCATTTCATCCTCAACACGACGTGTAGGTCGCCTACTGGCGTCAAATAGAAAGACCTGCTATCTGGCGTGCCGAACCCGTCCTGGGATATCCCGGCACTAAAAGCCATAGAACATTTTATTTCGGCATAAGACCTGTCTGTGTCGGTGCGACGTAAAGCAACTACCAAAAAAATTTGTTTCAATCAAATTTTAAATTATTTTATATGAAAATAAGGTGCTAAGAATTAGATCCATTAATTATTTTAAAATCTTCATCATTTTTAATGTTAATAAGCGGGTCATTTTAAAGGTAGCCAGCCGGACACCAGTGGAATCCGAACCCACAATCTCCAGATCTCGCGTCGGTTGCTCTACTAATTGAGATAAGGTGGCCTAGTTCATTGTTGGAAGGGATGTAAGCTACAGGTCAGGCACTACGGCCATTACACTGTAGAGTGCAGTGTCCAGCATTTTTGTTCTGTACTTAACATTTCTTCAACACGTACCATATCTACGTAACAAGATTTCGATTACAATGCGGTCGTGAAAATTCAATATTCATTTTTATGTATATTTAGGTAAAATGTCAAAATTGATGGAATTAAACCACACAAGATGTCAAATATTATTCTGGTTAGCAAGTAGACTACCTCTCGGATACCAGCCCGCTGGTTCTACTCTCATATATTATATCCTGTCCAGTCTGGGCCACAGGGGGTCACATGTCAAAGAAGTTAAACTCCTCCTCGGACATAAGATATATAGATGTTGTATATTTATATTTTCCTTATTTCTCTCCCCTCTATATCCCGCATCTCCTTTGCAGATTTCTTCACTTATATAACCAACACTTTACGTTTTTCTCCTCCCCCACCTTTCCTCCATCCCCCATTTTCCTAATCGATCCTAACTAGGCATCCTTCACGGTCCGAGCCGCTGTAAATTCACGTACATTTTTATGATCCATTGGGATTTCAAAGCCTCCATATCCTCCCCAGACCTCAGCGCGGAGAAACTTTTCTCTGCCAGAGGTAAAACTTTCTATAAAACAAGGCAGGCTAGTAAAAAAACTGCATGTATATTTATTTATCCGCTCCTTTGCTTCCATTTCGTTGTGATTTTTAGATTCGTGTTTGAAAGCAGCTGTTGCTTTATACTCCTGTATCAAAAATAATATATATGAAACATCAAACTCTCATACTTTGTGACGTAAAGGGAGAAAGAAGATGATTGGCTCTTGTTGGGCGAGACGTAAAGAGCACCTGCGTCGTTCTAAAGAGAAACGTGAGTGTTTGTTTATATGTAAGGTGAAAATATTGAATTGCATATTTTTTTGCTGAAATATATGTCCAGTTAAATGTTAAGAGGATCAAAATCGAATATACAGTTATGAGGTTAATGATAATGCCTGTCCTCATTCCGTACATGCACAGTGTGAAATTTAGAAATCGAGTCGGAGTAACCTACTTTTTCTTCAACTTTCCATCAAAGTTCAGTGGCCTTTTAAATTATATCTTTCATTCATGACCTTTTACCTTCGAGAACTTTATAAGAACATACTGATTATAGACCGCCCCAATAACAATATATATGATTAGGAGGTCTTCAGTCGCTTCGAGGTTCTGGGTTCTGTTGTCTCCAATAGCGGAGACTTTTGGCCCAAGATACGCAGACACGTTCTGATGGCGAGGGATTCAAAGGAGACATATCCCCGTGCTAGTGAAATAACTTATGATGTCACATCACGCACAAGGAAAGGTACGGACCATGGCGTTCGTGGTCTAGGAGAAAAGTCAGCAGACATGGGCGTATTCATAAGGAGGATCGTACTATGTGAGCAAATATATGATTGATTCACCCATATAATATAAAGGATAGCTATAATGGGAGATCCAAGGCGAGTGTTAAGGTTAGATAGATGGAGCTTGTAAAAATTTAGGGGAATAACCCAGGAAATTATTAAAAAGAATAAGTGAGAATAGTGAAAGAAAAGTAAATGTTCTACAATTATGGCTAGCAGGCCCGATAAGGGTTTTGAATTCGGTGTGGACGGTGTGGATAATTGAGAATCAACTGACAAATGTTAGTGATGGACTTAGTCAATAAAGGAAGGGTAATATTAAAAGTCCGAGGGAGGTTCTTAGTCGATTAAGGGATACGTTTATAATACTAGACGTGGGATGAAATATTGAGGAAAGGCTGTGTCAGTGTTTCCTGGGCTTGTAGGCCGTGGTCCCGAGAGCTTCGCTGCTGTGAAAGTCAGTCGGAACCTTTGACAATGCCGAACACAGTCTTCGGTAAAACGTCGGGACCATCTCTCGCTCCTGGACCGCGGCCTGTAAACTCGGGACACACTGACATGATTTGTAGTGCCGGCCGTGAAAGCTTCAATCGCTGAGTGGGGAAAGATTGTTTAACATTTTCAGATTATGGACTTTGGTCTTAATGAAGGCTTCTCAGTTGGTGTAGGGATACTGAAATTGAAAATGTAATAATTTATAGTTGCAAATAGGATGAGTGCAGCATAAAATATAAAGAATAATCTGATTATAGGTATTATTTGAGGAATAAAGGAATGTTAGGCGTTTAAATACTAACGTTTATCGACAGTTATTAAGACTTAAGTTCTTAAATACAGTAGTTCTAATATTAGAATTAATAGAAAGTACGTTCCTTCAACAAATAATATTAATGTTAGCACTTCTTTACGTTAACCACCTTGTTCTCTTGTGTTAAATAGAGAGCCATTCAAGACCTCACCGCAATAAGGATGTAACCAAGAAATAAGTACATTTTCAAATGGAAGGAAAATTGCATATGCAAGTGTACAAATGGGTTTAACTATTACAAATATTTCTTTTGTCTCTTTTGTATTTCTTTCTTAATCTGTTTACCCTCCAGGGTTGGCTTTTCGCTCGGACTCAGCGAGGGATCCCACACCTACCGGCTCAAGGGCAGTGTCCTTGAGCGTGAGACTTTGGGTCGGAGTATACAACTAGGAAGTAGGACAAGTACATCGTGTAGGCTGCCTCACCTACCAGAGGGCCTCGTAGTGGGGGACGGGAAGATTGGAAGAGATAGACAAGGAAGATGGAAGGAAGCGAGCGTGGCCTTAAGTTAGTTACCATCCCGGTATTTGCCTTGAGGAAAAGTGCAAAACCGCGGAAAGCCACTTCGAGGATGGCTGATGTGGGAATCGAACCCAACTCTACTCAGTTGACCTCCCGAAGCTGAGTGGACCCCGTTCCAGCCCGAATGCCACTTTTCAAATTTCGTGGCTGAACCGGGAATCGAACCCGGGCCTCCTGGGGTGGCAGTTATTCACGCTAACTACTACTCCAAAGCGGCGGACAAAACCTTATTTTATTTTTAAAATATAAGGTTAAAAAAGTATGAACTGGAAGCGATACAATCGAAAATTATCTTCAAATATGTCTTACGTTTGTACATAACAGAAGAGAAATCATGTAAATGCACGTGAAATGCAAAAGTAACAATAAGTGCAATAATAAAAATAACAACAATAACAGTGCCAACAAAATATTTGAAAATATAGATTTGGTTTCATCTGTGACCTTTATTTAAATGATCTATTACACCTGATGATGAACCAACTCAAGCATTGACTGATGTTCCATCCTTACACCATGGAGGACAAAGTTCTGCTTGAAGTAAACTAGCTTGGAGTTCTCAAGTGTATGACATAACAGGACACCACATCATAGAGGCGTGATGATGCACTCTATTTCTACTGAAATTTCACTTTTAAAATATGTGTTCCAAAATCACTGCGCTATTTAGATCTTTTGAAAAACATTCTTTGCAGAGGAGAAAGTTTTGCGAAGTAATAAGTTTGAAAATCTAAAAGAAAGGACAAGGAAGCTGCTGGAATTAGATAAGAATATATTTATATTATTAGACCACAATCCCATCAGATGTTTTCTCCATTAGATTTACCGACCTGGAAGTAATATCATATGAAGTATTACGGCCAGAAAAGGATAAATCAAAATAATTGTATACATCCATCTTATGTCTGCATTTGTGAAGATACATTTCTACATTGTAAACGCAATTGTCGATTCTTATATGCAATCAAATTACGTCTAGTGATTACATCCGACCAAATGCACGTTTCGTGATGAGATGCAATACAACAGATTTCTTCTTCCATAATTACAAATGAGATTTTCTCTACGAAATATATTTGAGCTTCATGTCTTAAGAAAGAGAATATTACCCGGTATTAGGGTTGGAAATAGCCTTCTGAAGAACTACTGAATGTTAGTTCAAAATGTCATCGGAGAAAATGAACATTGAGGGACGCGCTTTGATTCCCGCCTAATACGAGTGCTATTTTGACATAAATATGCCTTACGGCTGGGAATCATTTGAAATTGGGGATACACAGTGTTTGACGCGTCCTGGTTTGTGATGTGAAGTTTTGATGGATGACAATGACTGAGAGACATGCAGAAAGCTTTTTTATTAAAGACTCCCCATCCCATCACACTCCAGAGAACTGATTATTTCATTCCCGGTAGTTTCATAGGGCCTGACACAGAAATAAACATAAGTATTTCCATATATTGAGTGTGACTTGATAGGATCTGATGATGTTACTTTAAGAAAGAAACATGCCATTCTTTATATACTTCGACTTTCCCCCGCTGGAAATTGCCCCTGAGGATAAATTATACAAAAATACAATATGAATATTAAAAGTAATTGTGAGTTGGTGAGAACATTTGACAAATTGTTTGTTCTGGCATTAACAGGTTTGGGAGATATGGTTCTTCAGGATTTGGATAGAATATTTCAAGGCAGTCACTGCAGATTCTTTTATCAATGTCTGATTGCGAGTAAATGATTTTCAGAACTGGACGAAAAAGTGAGGAATGGTTCCTGCAGCGCCAACCATTAATCCTATGACTCCGATATCATCCAGCCGGTATTCTTGTTGATAAAATTTGATGGTTGGTTCTTACGTTTTCCTTTCCTCACGTACCTCATTCGATTGTGTTTTGAATGTCTCAAATCAGATCATCGGATCTGTTATAAAGCCTTTTCGATGGTCTTTGAAGGCTAGCATGTCAACTCGACGGATGATGCCGTGAACCTCCTTGAAGACTGTAAAGCCTGAGTCCCTTAAGGAAACCGGGAAATTTGAAAAGACAGAAAAATGTAACATCCGATGTTTATTTACATATCTCAGAAACTAAAAGATGTATTTTTGCAATGTTATTTTAATATATTCAGAACACATTCATCATTATTTGGGTAGAATATGTCAGAAAGAACATTATTTTTTAATATTGTTAAATATTCTCTCAACTGATGTACCTCTTTATGAGAAAACACTAAAACCTGACCCAAGAAACTTTGTATACATAATGTTTAAACTTTATTTGAGCTGCTGAACTAAAATTATTGTGATACTCTTTACAGGAGTTAAGAAATATATTTTAATCCTAATTGAAAATTGAAACTTTCTATAAAACTAGCATTGCTATTCAAGCTGGCCTCCATGAAATAATCAATTAAATTTACTTCCACAAGCAGATCTATATAGTGTTTAAGCAAGTAAACAAGCTTCAAATACATTAATGTGATAGTTTCTGAGGAAAAAGTACACAAACTTTTAAAAAAAAATATGACTTACGGAAAATCTAAAAAGAATATTTGACTGGTAGTTTAAATTTAATGATATTCAGCCTGCAGAGTTATGTTTAAACTTAATTTCATTGCTTCAAACATAACTCCATAACAATAATTGATACACGAAATTCTTCAGGAAAGATTGAAGATTTTTAAGCTCGAAAACGAAATACATTTTTGTGGCTATCACACTTCCCGGTTCCCTTAACGCTTCAGCAATGGCAGATCGTATTTTATAGTGCCTAGTATTTCGTAGAGCTTCTCCTGATGAGCAGTAAGCGAGTGTGTATTTTATTTCATGTTTAATCGTGTGTTTTTGCAAGTACGTTAAAGTTCATATTGAACTTGTGTGTTCGGCAAACTGAAAAGGTTTCACGTTGCGCAATAAATATGCGTTGCTTAGAAGCCATATCGTTAGCGAATACAACTACAATAGTACTGGCAATACAGAACCAGTGTTCTCTTTCTGAACGTCCTCTTTGCACACGCTTGTGTGTGCAGTAGCGGTGACCGTGGAGTCTTGGGGGCCTTGCTTGCTCTCCAGCGCCTCCTGTCGACCCAAATGAACTTTGCTCTCTCTCTGTGAAATACATGTTAATATTAATGAGCCCTCCCCAAGTCATTAGCTCGGAAAATGGAGTCCAAGACCCTGGATATACGCTAAACCACTGTCTGGAGGATCCAGTCTCCTGGAGAAACAGGTACCACCTTTGAGAATATGCTACGGATATTGCGGGTACATTATTCCGCTCTTACACCTTCGAGACGTCATCATATGTTCATATTCAATCTGAATAATAATAATAATAATAATAATAATAATAATAATAATAATAATAATAAGATACCAAACTCCATGGAGAAAGAGCCCTGAAGAGCCGTGCCCTACCAAGCGACCATTGCTCAGTGTGACGGCCTGAAGATTATGAGGTGTCGTGTGGTCAGTACGACGAATTTTCTCGGCCGTTATTCTTGGCTTTCTAGACCGGGAATAATAATAATAATAACAATATAGAACGTTATGCTTTACAGCTCTCAGTCTACAAGCCTCTGTGAATTTACTAAGTCGCCACAATCCTCTATTTGCAAGTAGTGCTGTGGCCTCATTTAGCTCTGTACCGCTTATCTTTAAATCGTTAGAAACTGGGACTAACCATCCTCATCTCGGTATCTCTGTACTTACCCTCTATAACAGAGTCCGTTTTTCTCCTAATTAACCAAGTTAATAATAATAATAATAATAATAATAATAATAATAATAATAACAATAGAGAAAGAAGTTCAAAGAGCATAAAAGTAACAAAATAAAATAACTATATTATAAAAAGCAAAATAACTACATATTAACACAGCAGTTAAAACAGAAGCAATTTATGCATCTGAAACTATTATAATTGGTGGAAAATCTCGAATAGTGCTGATCGGAAAACAAGAAAGGAAAATACTCAGAAAAATTTTAAGACCAAAATACGAAAATGGAATTTTAATGAAAAACAAATCACGTGAAAACAATATTGTTACAGTAAAGAAAAGGCATATACCATCAAGAAACGGCGATTAAAAATTTTATGGTCATTTGCATTGAATGGATAATAAGAGACTCACAAAAAAATTATAAGGGGCTCCCGTAAGATGTATCTTTCCCATGCAATGTTTACAAAAATTTTTTGTACCTGTACTCATGAACCAATTGAGGTACAATTCTAAACAATAAGGTAGGATTTATGTATGAGAGTTCTTTAATACTCTAGCACAGGGATTTCCTAAGATATCAATTCGTTCGTCCGAATTTGTTTATAGAAATAATTAATTTTTGAACTTTATAAGTTGCTCTAAATTCTATAATTCACTAAGTATGAGGTATAAAACAATATCCCTGTGTTGAACTACTCTCATATATATTATATACTGTCAAAGCTGTAAAAGGTTGCAGTAAATTCATGCAAGTAGTTGTCGAGGAAAAGTATAGAGTAAAAGTATTTCAAAAAATATGAAAAGACGGGAAACTGACATCAAAGTTTCAGTGCATTCCAGCACCACAACTTGGGTCATCTGGATCCTACTGGTAGTTTCTTCCAGCCTTCTCTGTAGTTTTCTTATCTGCCTTCTTGATTTTTATTCCACTTTCTTTAATTCTTTATCTGAAGGCTTTTATTTATCAAGCTTTTACGATGTGATATTCGACGGTGTGAAGTTTGCCACCCCCCACACCGCTTCCTTTTAAATAATGTATTATGGGAATTTATAGGTAACAAAGCTTTATGTGTTATATACCAAATGAAAGAGGACAACTTTAAGGTCAAGATTCAGTAAAAGTAAGGAGAAAGATTGGCATTTCTACCCTACCGGATCCCATTAAACCTAGCCTTATCAACGAAATATCACAATTTCGCTAAAAGAAATCAATCAAGACCTAAATTAAATTGACATTAATGAAGACACCATTCAAGATGGAATAAAATCCAGAACCTTAATTAACAAACACAAATTTTCTGTAAAGCTCACCCGACTGAGTAGAGAATGGACTGAACAACATATAAAGGAACATAGCTGGAGGATGAAAATACAATGGTAAGATAAGAAAAAATAAAAAATATGCTTGACAGTTCAAATTCACTCCTTAGTTGGGTATACCGAATCAAAAAAGAAGATAATAACAATACAGAAGAATGCTGAATGCGAGGTGAGTAGATCGATTCACGAATGAAGAGGTACAGGATCGAATTGGTGAGATGAGATCGATTTGACTAAATTTGACGAGAACAATGGATAGAATGATAGGACAATATCTTAAGATACCCAGGACTTGTTCGGTTGATTTTTAATGGAAGTGTAAATGGTATGAACGCTTAGGGTAGAGCAAAGTGTCAATAAATGAATGAATACTCTTCTCTGTCAGTCACGGATGACCACCAGCTGGAGAGAGCGTATTCGTTTATCTGTATATTAAAAGAATTTACTAAGAACTGCTTTTGAAAAGTCCTCCGGCCGTTCTACTGGACCAATGTGCTTCATTTTTATTATATTATCTCCGTAATTACCTGCCGGTGAATCATGAGACATTGGTACGTCTCTAAGTTCAGCCAACTTCGAGTAATTGTAAAATCATATCATAAAATGATCACTCCATTCATTTCAGGCGAAGGCCTACCCTAACCCGCAATACATTCTATACTTAGCAGGTCGCTAAGCGACTAACACTTTCATTAATATTTTGATATATGTAAGTAATGTTATTGCATGCAGCCATGTTTGATTACTACCTGTCAAGCCAGAGAGTATACACTTCAACTGATCACGGAGTCCGACTCGTTGGCTGAATGGTCAGCGTACTGGCCTTCGGTTCAGAGGGTCCCGGGTTCGATTCCCGGCCGTGTCGGGGATTTTAACCTTTATTGGTTAATTCCATTGGCTTGGGGGCTGGGTGTTTGTGTTGTCTCCAACATCCCTGCAACTCACACACCACACACATAACACTATCCTCCACCACAACAACACGCAGTTACCTACACATGGCAGATGCCGCCCACCCTCATCGGAGGGTCTGCCTTACAAGGGCTGCACCCGGCTAGAAATAGCCACACGAAATTATTATTATTAACTGATCACGGAAGAATACTATTCCCTGCTAATTACTTTTTGATTCTCTAATCTTTCTCAGCTTCCGGATATGTTCAACAGATGGCAGAGCGTTCCTAATTACTTACGTGCTACTAAGAAAAGAAGTCTACGTACAAACAGACCTCATCATGACATACACCTTGGGCATTACCTGGGAACACCTATCGAAGGATAACCTAGCTACACTAGAAAAACTGGAAAGCAATGTACTTAAAAAAGTTCTCTGCCTGGCAGTGAAACGCTCCTTCTAGACTAATCTATGAGCTCACAAGGCAATCGTTATATATAGAAGAACTGTGATTGCATTCTACGACACAATACCCAGCTTTACATTAAGAACTGAAGGAAAAAAGAAAAGCGAATATATGGAGAGGTTTTAACAAACAGATGGCCTGATGACGTCAGAATGGACGAATTCTGACTGCGAACTCCGCAGTACCCGTATTCATCTTTCACCAGTTGTGTAAATAGCTTATAGGTTGTCATTATCCATCATACGCCAAATAAATAAATAAATAAATAAATAAATAAATAAATAAATAAATAAATAAATAAATAAATAAATAAATAAGTAAATAAAATAAAATAAAATAAAATAAAATAAAATAAAATAAAATAAAATAAATAAATAAATAAATAAAATAATAAAATAAATAAATAAATAAATAAATAAATTCAAATGGCAGGCTAAATAATATGACTACGTCAGGGATATCAAGACGAGTTATCTGACCTATTTATAATGAATACTGTGGAGTAGCATGGGTCCTTTAGGTGTAATCTAATTTATTACATCGAGTTAGTCTTGGTACTGCAATGAACCAAACATATTCCAATTATTGGAATGATAGAAGAATGTTTGAAGCGCCCTGTATAGAGAAATATTCACAGATTGTATAACACCTAGATGAGGATTATCTCACACAGCGAAAACGGAAGTCTTCATAAAACACGTATAAAGGCAATTCTGCCCGAACGATCCATTCTGGAACCTTAATTGAAGTTTTTCTTTGCCTTTTTTTTATAAAAATAGGTTGAAGTTAAGATATTCCCGGAAGAGCACTTCTTCATCCTGCATAATGAATCGCTATTACAGCTCACGATTTAGTCCGGTTTGTAGCTGCAAAAAGGAACTTGGTCCCACTCAATTTATTACCACAGATGACCTGACACTTAAAACTGGGAGACACTTTCAAATGGTTATGACTGAAGGAGGAGGAGGAGGAGGAGGAGGAGGGTGAGGTTTCAGTATTTCTAGGAGAGTGTTTTTCAACGGGTGTCTCACACAGACATCCCAGGGTTAGATAAAATGGAGGTAAATGTGATATAAAAAATTTGATGTAAAACGGTTAAATATGATGTTTTTAGGTTCTCATTTCCCGACATGTATACCTTAAGAAATCAAAATTATGACATTTTTGAGAGCAGGATTGGTTGGACCCCACACAGAGGACGGTTCTTTAAACAGTACTGTTGGTGTAATCATCATCTCGCCAATTGGAGATATAACAAAGCACTTACAGACAGATCAACACTGACTGAATCTACCATATATCATCAGAAAACATGGAAGACAGTCAGAAAATTAATAAATTGAACCGGCGAGTGGTGAAACGGAATTAGTAA
This sequence comes from Anabrus simplex, assembly GCF_040414725.1. Lineage (NCBI taxonomy): Eukaryota > Metazoa > Arthropoda > Insecta > Orthoptera > Tettigoniidae > Anabrus > Anabrus simplex. The sequence continues at coordinate 61,828,305 of NC_090277.1, forward strand.
AATTCCGGCTACTTTGTTTTATTGACTTTTCTTTGCTTTTTGTGTTCGTCTTGGCCTACTAGGGACAACGGGTTCGACCTAACTCTTATGTATGAGCTTCTGATTTTTCTTCGTCGAGTACGCTTTCATTGTTTGGCTGTGTGCCTGTTACCTTCCATCCGTCCACTAGGGTCTGGTGGTCCCTCTACTCCTTTTTCTTGTGAGTGAAAGTGACAAGGCGTGTCGGTGCTGAGATCGGTTCTCTGTGGTCTCTAGTTGGCAGAGGGCACGATAGTTCCACATGTTAGTGGCAGCTGATAAAATATACCTCAGGGCTAACAGTGTTAGCAACCATCAGCCAATAGGGTGACACCACGTATATAGTCACTGGACTCAACATGAAGAGAAATAGCAACAAAAAGTTTACCCCAGGTGGTAAACAATTCATCCTCATTCGTGATGCTTCTTTTATTTTATTCCAAGAGCCATCGTTCGGTGTTAAAACAGGAACATTCACGCGCCTCCAGTAGTACAGTAACAAAATGAAGAATCATGATACCGAACCTGGCGAGTGGCTCCGGTATGGCTGTGGTAACTGTCACCTTGAATTCGGGCATCCCTGAAGAAGGTTTTCCGTAGTAACCCATTTTCACACCAGGCATTACCATTGTGGAAAAACATACGGAAACTAGTATTCCAGACAGTTCAATCCGTGGCCAGAGTTCTGGTCCATGTAGGGCAAAGGATTCTGGGGCCCTACACCATCATGTTTAGATCTATCACCTAGTAAACTCAGAAGGAAGGAGAAGCATTTATCTGGCACACTCAGTGTGAACTCCCTTTTGAAAACCAGTAAACAAAAAGAACTGATCAAAGTCTTGAATACAAGATCAAACTTCTAGTGGTCCAAGAAACAAGATCCATATCGATTGATTACCCCACTCCTGCTCCTAGCCCTTTCGTATCTCATCGTCACCCTAAGACCTATCCGTGTCGGTACGATGTAAAGAAAACTGAAATAAAATAACATCGAATAAGTCATTTATATACAGTAATTCAGTTCGTCACTCGTCTATGCAGGGCTTGCAAAGACCGCTAACCAGTGTTCAGATCAAAACAAAAGCCAGACAGTCGTTCGTCTATGTACGGGTCTAGCACTGGGAGGTTAGGTTCGGTTAGGTTAGGTTCGGTTCGGTTAGGTTAGGTTAGGTTCGGTTCGGTTCGGTTAGGTTAGGTTAGGTTCGGTTAGATTAGGTTAGGTTAGGTTAGGACACATTCATTCCTTTCCAACGACAGAGATTTTTGGATTTTAATGTTGAAAACATTTCTTAGCAGACCGAGTAGAGGACCCCATACGACGAAAAACGTAAAACTAAGCAATTTCCTCAATTATGCAGAACGTTGAAAGGCTAAATGGTTCTGAGTCTTGGATAGATCTATTAAAATGAAAAACAAATTTCAGAAAATCCCTTTCGGCCTAAATGAAGTTCCGAAAAAACAACCTAAAATCGATTGTTTCAATACTCGTTTTCTTTTTTTATTCAGATCCTAGCCAAATTAACTTATTTGCATAATAATTTCTGTAATGTGTTCTTTGGTTCAATGCCCTCTGACATTTTCAGATTTTTGAAAAATATCTACACCGAATGTAATTATAAGCGCTTAAGTGAAAGAATGCATTGACTCACATTAGCGCTCGTAGTGGTACTTAAGTGAAACAATGCATTGACTCACATTAGTGCTCGTAGTGGTTCTTAAGTGAAACAATGCATTGACTCACATTAGCGCTCGTAGTGGTTCTTAAATGAAACAATACATTGACTCACATTAACGCCCGTAGTGATTCTTAAGTGAAACAATGCATTGACTCACATTAACGCTCGTAGTGGTTCTTAAGTGAAACAATGCATTGACTCACATTAGCGCATGTAGTGGTTCTTACGTGAAACAATGCATTGACTCACATTAACGCTCGTAGTGGTAGAAAAAGGCAAACTGTTAATCTAATCGACCGGATAACGATAAATATGAAAAATTGTGCAATTTGTGGGAATAAATAAATAATATATTCTCATACTTTACTTACCTAGGATGATTTCAACATTGAGTTGCTTGCCTGAAACTCTACATTGGATTTTCAGTGAAGATCGCATACGTCAGTTACATGCAAACAACAATTATTCTGGAGATTTATGCACGAAATACTAAACAAACTTGTAGAAAATAATTGAAAATACATTTTTATCTTTAATTATTTAATTTATTGCGGTTTTGTCTCTCCTGTAAAGTCGCTGCAGTTGACTAATTTGCTTTCAACATTAATCGATTCATTTTCATACTGACTGAACCACTTAACACTTTTTGGGTGTATTCACCTAAGAATAACAAAGTGACTTTCTATATGTTACGTTGTATGAATCTGTTTTAATGGAGCATTATCATCAGTATAGCACAAACACAAGATCCACTGTACAAGTCTATGGTGGGAAAATATTCTGAATATATTAAATCTACTGAGGTTCTAATGTTTATTCCTTGAAAGAGCTTTTAGAAAATCCAAGAAGCCTGATCCTCACTTTAAATAAAGTTTCTAACAGCGGGAGAGTGTGAGAAGTAGCTAAGTAAGTGCAGTGGTTTATCTTTCTTCTCTCTATCTTTGTCTGAAGGAAAAGCTTTTGCCTTGCTGCTGCTGGGCTGTAGTGGTTTTGAGTAGCAGCAGATCTTGCATGTTACTGTCTTACACCGCAACGCTACGAGCGACTCTGAGGCAGTTATGTTGCCGGGGAGAGGCTATAAGGAATAGGGGTGCAGGGGGAGGTAGTGTTGTTAATTGATCTCTCCCCTCCCCCCCCCTTATCCAACGAAACTCTCCCACCGTCATGCCACCCACCGACTACTACAACAAGCTTTAATGCTAGGGACTGAAGAGTCTGGTCGACCAAGCGTGGATGGAAGAAAGGAAGTAAGCGATTGTTGTTCAGTGTGTGTGTGTATGTATATACTAACTAATATTGGAGATAACTCGTACCAGGTTCAAGAATAAGAAGAAGGAGAAGAAGGAGTAACATTTCAAGTCTTTTACATTTACGAAGGAAACGCAACCTTACATTCCCCTCCTAAAATCTCTCTCTTACCTTTATACACGTATATACTGTCATCATGTTCTACGGGGGTATGAGGGGGCAGGGAAAATGTACGAAGACTGGAGAATTCTGAGGGAGGAGTTACTGTAATTATTAGGGGTGAGGGCACTGACACCAAGAATCTTATTACAAGCCAGAGAGAAGGGATGAAAGATAAAAGTAGACATTCTCTCACGGAAACATTTTTGGAGGTAATCATTGTAATAAGAACATTGCGTGGTAAAGTAGAAGCATATACGAGACCGCTATGCACGCTTCTAATTATGTATGTGCGCTGCTGACAACTTGAAGAAGATGAAGTAGAAGGTCATCCTTAATTATACGAAAATTGTGAACACGAGAGTCTCGTACTAATTCCCAGAAACTTTGACTGATTTATTGAAAATCGTCCACTACGTTTGAGTAAGGGTTGCCGGGCGCTTTCTAAAAACGTTCACCGGTAGAGGAGGTGGATATTGTAGTTTTATCTAGGCAGTTTTTCATTACAAGGAGTCACTTCTTCGTTTTTGGGGTACCCTAAGGATCGTTTGTTGGTCCCTTAATTTTCACCTCATACTAAGAGTTTCTGAACTTCCGGTATACACTAATTCCTCCAAACTTCCTTTCTAGTTTTCAATGATTTAATTCATGTAATGATATAATTTAAAAATAATCAATACAAAATATTTGTGGTAAAATACATAATTAAATATGTATAACTCTATTAAACCAAAAATATTACTAGTTCACCTCGCAGGGCTTAGAAATGTCAACCCAGCCATGTGTAACGGCATCCTAATGACACGTAATTATTGCAAAATGTTTCTTGAATATTTCTCTCTGACCTGCATTTAACAAGTATTTTGTTAAATTTAGGAAGTACAGCTTCTTGACCGATTGTTCATACTGGGAATTTGCTCTCGTATGGAGCCCACCTGATTGCTATGATCAGAAACGTGACATATTTATGACCTGGCAACGTGGTTACCCGTTTCTAGTCACGTTGGTCGAAAAAACATTCCACTATAAGAACTTTGGCCAGCAGAGTAGAAGGGGTGGTAGTATAACATTTCTAATCATTAGATTCCGTGCCTGAAGTCTGGATTCAATTCCAAACCTCTGCACGCTATTACATCGAATGTTTACGGCAGCGGAAGAATGGGAAGTGGCTATGATTGGGAAGGTAGCGGTCGTGTCCTGAATTCTTCCTTCTTTACGGCCTCTGTAGCAACACGGTCAGCTTTGTCATGGTTTGGGTTTATTTATTCTCTCCCGTTCTTCAACCTGTGCTTCTCTACCTTAATCCTGTACCTTTCTCTGTCATTGAGCTCTGGAATATTGGGTGTTGTATATTTATTTCTCCAGTTTTCTATCCCTTCCACCTTGATCCCCATCTCAGTCCAGATAACCCACATAGTTCTCTTCTTCCCGTTGCCTCCCGTACTCTTCTCCATGTCCATCCTTATCAAATGTCCAGAAAAAATTGCTCTTTTGAGTTTTATTTCTTCGGAGATCGTCCCCATGCTTCGGTACAGTTCGTCCCTTGATCTTCGTTCAAATCTTTCACCTCCTCTTCCTGGTCCCAGTATATTCCCAGAATTTTTCTGTTTTCTTTCTCCAGTTGCTCTTCACCATGCATTCCTAGTATCATCGTTTCGGCTGTGTACATTTCCGCGTTTCTTGATATGTTTCTTTTATTGTACACTTCTCTGATCCTCATCTTGTTCACCCCCCTTTTATCCCATCGCTGCTCCTGTTACGTTCTGTTAAATATTCTCCAAGGTACTTAAAATTTTCTACCTTTTCCACCGTGCCTTCTGGTGTTTTACAATCCCTGTTAGTGTTTGGAGTTTTTGATTTCCAATAGGCGATCTGTAGTTTCATTCATCTGGCAATCTTGCTCATGTAGTCGACTTGTTTCTTTTAATTTTCTTCCGTATTGCTTACTTAATTACCGTACTGTCCCTGCATTTGACTGGTATGAAAATGGGAAACCACGAAAACTATCATCAGGGCTGCCAGCGGAGGTGGGATTTGAACTCACTCTCTCCCGAATGTAAGCTTCTAGCTTCTGCAAGCTCACCTTGCTTTATAAGAGTTCTTTTTGCAACGCAATAATTATAAAAGCAATATCATAAATAAATACAGAGATATCAGCATTGCAAAATAGCGTCAAGTTTTGTGACGGGCGATTCAGCGCTAGATGTCTCAAACGCCGGACCGAAAAGACAGACGTTATCACGTCATAACATTTTACTTTAAAGGAATTACACTTCAGAAATATTAAATTTAACTCATTTTCTGGCGCTAGAAAATGTAATTCTCCTCTTAAAAGAGTTTTGGTGCAAGCAGCCATTAGCTAACCCAGAGGCTTAACCGTGATCTACTTCTAACAGAGTACCCACCCAAATCAGAGGTAATCCACTGCCTGCTATCTTGTATAACGACGTAATTTACGGAGTTGAAAACCAACCCTCCCCCGCTTACAGTCGTAGTAAATTCCCCTGACGGTTACAGCGAGAGAATGTTAGTAAATTTAGAAAACGTTCAGGATTAGCAGATATGGTCCTGCGGCCAGGCAAAGATTATACCAGATGAAAGAGGAAACAAAAATGATGAACGAAATATGAAGGATCGCATACGTTTAGTAATACACTTGCTTTTCTAACGCACATTTTAATACTTCTGATGTAGGGGACAGAATTATGAACGTTAAATGTATGTTCATTCCAGAGTTAGTAGTAGTTTTATCCGTCCCTTATCTTTGATTATTCTTGTTAAAAAAAATGTTATGTAAATTAGAGTGTTTTGTTGAAGCTAATAATTGCTTTCAACACCTCTGGGATTGATCATATTTGACCTTTTTCGGCAATTAGCTCCAGACAAAATATTTACCGAATAAGTTGACTGTACCGTTCGGTTCGAGTAGCTGTGTGGTTCCCTTCTTGAGATGGTGGGTTCTAATTCCAACATAGGCAGCCCTGGGGATGGTTTTCCGTAGTTTTCCATTTTCACACCAGTCAAGGCCCCAGCCGCTCCCTTCTTAGTCCTAGGCCTTTCCCATTCTTTTGTCGCCATAAACCTTCGATGAATTAATACGACGTTAAAACACTTGCTTTCCGAGCTGACTTAACTGTATGGTCAGCGTACTGTCCTCCGTTTTAGAGAAACCTGGCTTCGATTACTGCACATGTTTAATTCCCCGGATGTGGGGGGGGGGGAGGAATTTTGTTCTGCATACAATACACCGTACTATAATCCACCAAATAAATAGATAATAGTGAATACAGTCCTTCAGATGGACTCGATGTCAGGAGGGGCATCTAGAAATAAAACTGGGCCAAATCTACATCAGACGCAGAGTCTACTAAATTAAGGAAAAGGCCAGGAAGTAGAACAGGAGAACTTTTTCAACAGTGAGTGATAATACCTCTGGTTTGGATAGTCCAATGAAGTGACAATCATCTTCCCTTAGTAGGTTACTTATCAGGACAGGGGTTCCAAAATTTCGGAGAATAATGTTTCGGCAAACAGGAAGCAAAGGGTCACCAAAAAACTCCCTAGGTTTCACAAACCTAATAGCGTTTGGGGCCGGAAGAGAATAAGAGTTGGCCAAGACAGGTAGGTGAGGAAAGCTGAAAAAGAGAAGCCTAGCATAAGTAAGTGGAAACAATATTAGAATCAGCTAGGAGAACGTGGCTGCCAACTCACACAGTAAAGTGAGTGCTTCTTTCGACAGGCAGAGGACACCACGGTTGTATTCTGCCGCTTTCATCCTCAGAGAGTGGATAGTCGAATGAATCGTCCAGGATGTTGTGTAATCTAAATGGAATCACCACGCTTTAATCATTAGACTCCGGATATTTATGCAGTAATAGGTTAGAATGCAAACTAATTTAGTTGTCAGGAAGTGTTGGCTAACCCGTTCTTCCCTTATGTAGTGAGAGTAACATAAATTTTAGGCGTTCTTTTGCGCCAAACTCCTAACGTTATACAAAACTCTTAACATAGTCGTTGTGCAGATAGCCTATACTTGTTGCCCGCTTCTGTAAGTTTGCATTCTAACCTGTTACTGCCTTAAAATACTGGCTCTAATTATAGAGTTTAGAAAAGAGGATTGTTATATATTAGTGACACCAGTTGGCTTTATGCACCCTGTTTGCTGGTAGTTCACGTGTGTGTTGCCTGTCCTTGGTTCTACCCTGTAATTGACTTATCACCTGCTCCATTTCCTTCTCACGTGCTACCCTGGCGTGTCTCTCTCCCTTATTCCCAGAACTCTGTTGATAAACATCTCTCTTGGTGACGGTTTCGTTTGCAGCTGATAGCATCTCCTTCAGCAGCCGATACATGTCGAACTGGTCGACCCTCAAAGTCAAAGAAATTGCAACCTTAGGTTAAAAATTTTGAAGGAAATGTCGTTTGTTAAATGTTCGTTCTTGGGTATTCTTATCCTTTCGTTTCACAGGAAAATGAATTCTTATCACTTACTTTTCGTTTACTTACCTGTGCTAAGAACCATTTATACTTAAAATAAGATACATAAGAATCGATGGCTCTGATAAAGAAACACCAATTCAAAAAGGAGTGAGGCAAGCCTGCAATGTGTCCCCTCTCATTTTCAAAGTTTATATAGAAGAGGTGGTACAGGAAATCAAAGAAGAATTTGGAAAGGGAATTATAATACCAGGAGAGGAATTGAAAACTCAAGAATTTTTTGAAATTACTCTTTGCTTTACGTCGCGTCAACTCAGACAGGTCTTATAGCGACGATGGAATAGGAAAGGCCTAGGAGTGGGAATAGAAGCGTCCGTGGCCTTAATTAAGGTACAGCCCCAGCATTTGTCTGGTGTGAAAATGGGAAACCACGGAAAACCATCTTCAGGGCTGCCGACAGTGGAGTTCGAACCCACTATCTCTCGGATGCAAGCTCACCGCTGAGCGCCCCTAACCGCACGGCCAACTCGCCCGGTACCCTGGTGAGATTTGCCGATGAGATTGTTATTTTATCTGAGTCTGTAGAAGATCTGCAGAAACTACTGACTGATGTGGACAGTGTCTTGGGGACGGAGTAGAAGATGAAAATAAATAAGTCCAAAACAAAAGTAATGGAGTTTAGTCCAACGAAGTCAAGGGATGCAGGAAATATTAGATTAGAAAATGAACTCTTAAAGGAAATAGAAAAATATTGTTACTTGGATAATAAAATAACATAAAATGCAGACTAGCACAAGAAAGGAAGACCTTTCTTAAGAAAAGAAATTTGCTCACTTCCAACATTGATACAGGAATTAGAAAGAAAGGGAAAAGAATAGAAGCTTTTGAAATGTGGTGTTACAGAAGAATGTTGAAAGTGAGATGGGCAGATCGAATCACGAATGGAGAAGTGCTGAATCAAATCGGTGAGATTTGGCTAAATTTGACGAGAAGATATAAAATGATAGGACACATCTTAAGACACCCAGGACTTGTTCAGTTAGTTTTTGAAGGAAATGTAGGCGGTAAGAATGAAAGAGGTAGACCAAGGTATGAATATGACAAGGAGATTAGATCAGATGTAGTATGTAGTAGTAGGGTGGCATGTAGAGCTGCATCAAATCAGTCCATGGACTTATGACTCAAACAGCAACACGTGTTAAGTACTTCATGTGTTAAATATAATAATGTTCTTGGTTTTATGCCACACTGACTGTATTTTGTGGATTTTCGGAGATGCATTGGTGCCGGAATATTGCCCTGCTTTTACGTGCCAGTAAATATACGGGCACCAGGCTGACGTATTTCAGCACTATTAATTGATATCCGGACTGCGCCAAGTTGGGCTGGGAAGGGCAACTCTCTACCATCTGAGCTACCCAGCCCAGCAATATTGACAGTCCCGAGTTCGATTCCGGTACGGGATATAATAGACATGTACACGAAAAGTAATAAGTTACTATCCACCACAGACATACTCAGTATTTAATACATCCCTGAACATAGCGCTGGCATTAGAAAGGGCAGTCGGTAGTTAAGAATAACACGTTGTCAGGATAATAAACTGTCTCATAAGTATCGGCAGCTTCAGATATATTTTTCAACATTATCCTATGCATTGACATTCTTCTATACCATTTGATAGCATATTTATTGGTGTCAAAAGGTTAATAATTGTACTTGTAAGGCGGTACTTCCTTTTTGAGATCAAAAGTCCAGTCAAAAAAAAAAACTCGTATGAACCACTGGGAGAAAGGAAATCGTTATTTATTCATATAAACCTGATATACAGTAACACTCCATATTGTAACGCAATTTTTATTTTGTGCGACGCACTTGTCAGCATGAAGAAACAAATCGCAGCACTATGGCCAGGCTCCTGTGCAGCTAAAATCAGCACTAATAAAATATGCAGCCACGTAAATGTCTATAATAATGTAACTATACATTATCTAGATGCACAAGCTGGTTATGTCATATTTTGGTGCAAGAAGACAATGCAGGAGCTTGATTTAAGAAACCATACCTTGAGTCGCTGGCGTCAAATTCCCCTTGCGCACTCGTTTTTAAAACTTTTCCGTATGGTCACATCACTGTTACTCCTTTCAAGGAGTATTTCACGGATCAGCTTAACAAATGGCGGTTAAATCTAAAATTAGAAATTTCTCGCCTTTCTCGACTTTTTGCTTCGTCACGCAACTTAAGGTATGATTTCCTGGAGAGTGTCAATATGAAGAAAGGACCGAATATATCGTGCGGGAACATCCATTTTACTTTTGTGACAAAATATGCACTTACTATTTAAGAATGCTGAACTGCCCTTAACTCCGTTTTGACAAAAAGAGAAATCATTTTTGTTTTTGCAACCATCGATTCAATTGTGCCCCGTGCTGCTTGTTTAAGGGAAGTCATAACTGAAATGGTGGGACTGTTCACAAAAAAAAAATAGAATTTTCAATTTTGCCCTTAAAAAAACTCACAATTTTTCCTCTTTCAAGTCCCGTTATCAGATTTTTCCCAATGCCATCTTTTATACTCCAAACCGCTGCCCTTCAAATCCAGCATTTAGTGTATATAGAACAATCCCAAACCCCTTTCTCTCACGCTGTCAGATAACATTACCTTCAAAAATTCTTTCGGACTACGATTTCAATAATACCGCTGGAAAATATTCACCTTGTGGTAGGCCTGCGGAAGTATGCTTCTTAAATTTTCAGTTATAAAACACTTTCGGCTCTTTGCCATGCATAAAATTCTCCTTGCGACAGAGTTCTTATCGGATTAATCTGAATTTTTCATAGAATGTTTGAATATGTACATGAATTTAAAGTAGTTCTGAATTTTATTATCTTTTGAATATTACCTTCACATTTTTACTCCTGAAATAGCGAGAAACTACATTTTTTCTATTAAATGAATAATGTAAAATTGAAAAAAATAAATTTCCAATAATATATATATATATATATGACTGAAAAACAAGTATACCAAACTATAGCGCAAAGAAATGAAATCTGTGAGACAAGTGGCATTTTCTATGCAACATATAAAAATAAAATTTGTTTGTCAAAAACTTTGTAACCAATGAACTAATCAAATTCAAGTTTTGCATGGAGCTATATCTTATTAATATGTACTTGCATTTTAAATTTGGTTTTGGATAAGTTGTAAATTGTAGAATTTCATAAATTCGATCGTAGGAGCCTAAGAATGCAACCCCTCCTACATAGATATTATTTAGGATTCTAACTCTCTACGGTAAGAATTATATTCCATAGAAAATCGTCAGTTTATTTAATTCCCACGTCAGATAATTCCAATCCACTTTGGTGGGTGTTAGCAGCAGTTTTAAGTCCCACAATGCAGGGTATTTCTTGTGTTGGAGCCAATTTAGTCCTGCGAGTTGATTTGCCGCATTCATCAGGCAGAGGACGGATGTATGATGGCCGAGTATTCATAACGACAAATGAAGTAGCGGTCCGACTCTTCTTGGGACCACTCCCCACTACACCCCTTGCCACTTGTAGATGCAGAAATTCCACTGTGAAGTGTGATTCAATTTGGAGATCATTCCAGAACAGAGCACGACGGAAGAGGGAGAAAGCGAAGGCAAATGGAAAAGATGGAGTGAATAAGGAGGTGCGCTGAAAGTGGAAACATTCTTATTGTTTGACGTAAATAAGAAGATGGGAACGTGGTGTTACTTTCACCTTGATCTACAGCAGGACATTTTAAGCCTTCTTTCTCATGAACCTCATTGGAAATCCTGTGAAACCTATGAACAACCTCCTTATAAAAATAAATGTATTGTCTCTGACCGCCCTAAATTTTGTGAATTGGTAAATTCGCGGTCTCTTCCACCAAAGGTTGTTAAATCTCACAAACCTCTGTCACAGGAAAGAAAGAAAAAAATAATAGGAGGACTCAAGAGGTATTGGGGAACGACAACGAGCATCCGAAAAGAACTTGTCATAAGCGGTTTCCTGTGGATTTAAATGACTGATAAATAATTTCTCTGTTACAACTATAGATTATTTTTCTACAAGTAATTTCCTTCATAGAACTACAGTCTTAAGGAAAGTACTGACTTTTTTCACATGTGAATGTAAACATACCAGTTCGCAAGTAAAAATAAGTTACTTTATTCTGTTTGTGTGTGTGTGTTTTTTAACATACTACATGCTACCATGTACCTTTCAAAATGGCTTTGATATAAATATGTCTTATGGCTGGGGGTCATAAAAAAATTTGTTTGAGGTAACGCGACAAAAAGTGTGACGCCGGTGTAACCATAGCAACCGTGCACGCAGTGATGTAAGGTATGGATGGATCGTCAGACAATGTTACCTAGCAACCGTGCAGGCTATGTTTTATGGCTGGTTACCCTCTGAAATTATCAGCCGTTGATGGATGGCCATGATCGGGAGACATATTTATGATCATCTGATTTTCGCTAAGGAAATAGTGTTTCTTTTTCGCATAATTGTCATTGTAGTTAATGGGATTTTGCATTTCAAGTACTTTACCTCTCCCTTTGAGAATTTTTTTTTCAAATTTCCTTCACTAGATTTCGAACTTTTGGGGAATTTTCTTAAAATACGGTTTGCAGGGGCACTTGAAAGAAAACATGTGTTTAATTTTAAGGATATCTCCAGCAGTGTTGGATCCTGTAATCAATCTGATGTCTTTGGAAATACTGGAGAAAGTATATCTTTGAGGACAGATGAAGCTATTGTTTCTGGTGCAGTGGAATTTAAAAATTCACCAGTTGATTTATTCCTGCTTCTGATTACATGTGATATATATCTAATACTAAAATATAATCCATTACGAGCAAGAATTACATTTTCTAAAAGTACTTTAAAAATGTAATAATTACAAGGAATTACAGTTATTTCCGAATTCTTCTTGTATAGTATACGACTTAATGACCACTCCATAAACGTAGATACAATAATCAAGTACCAACTGAACAAAATAACACTTTAAATCAGCTTTAGAGTTAAATGTTCTTGTTGTTTGGAATGAGTAAGAAGATGAACCTGCTTGTCATGACTGACATTCAGTCGGCATTTAGCTTTAATAGAAACAGCTAAAAACACCGCCTCATAAATACACTGACTGACAGAGTAAATGCAACACGAAGAAGGAGTGGTCAGAACTTTATGCCAATTGCAGGGTAGACTGACGTCACTGAGGTATGCTCATGATGTGAAATGCGCCGCTGTGCTGCGCACGTAGCGAACGATAAATGGGACACGGCGTTGGCGAATGGCCCACTTCGTACCGTGATTTCTCAGCCGACAGTCATTGTAGAACGTGCTGTCGTGTGCCACAGGACAGGTGTATAGCTAAGAATGCCAGGCCGCCGTCAACGGAGGCATTTCCAGCAGACAGACGACTTTACGAGGGGAATGGTGATCGGGCTGAGAAGGGCAGGTTGGTCGCTTCGTCAAATCGCAGCCGATACCCATAGGGCTGTGTCCACGGTGCAGCGCCTGTGGCGAAGATGGTTGGCGCAGGGACATGTGGCACGTGCGAGGGGTCCAAGCGCAGCCCGAGTGACGTCAGCACGCGAGGATCGGCGCATCCGCCGCCAAGCGGTGGCAGCCCCGCACGCCACGTCAAGCGCCATTCTTCGGATCTCTCACCAATCGAACACGTGTGGGATCTCATTGGACGCCGTTTGCAAACTCTGCCCCAGCCTCGTACGGACGACCAACTGTGGCAAATGGTTGACAGAGAATGGAGAACCATCCCTCAGGACACCATCCGCACTCTTATTGACTCTGTACCTCGACGTGTTTCTGCGTGCATCGCCGCTCGCGGTGGTCCTACATCCTACTGAGTCGATGCCGTGCGCATTGTGTAACCTGCATATCGGTTTGAAATAAACATCAATTGTTCGTCCGTGCCATCTCTGTTTTTCCCCCAACTTTCATCCCTTTCGAACCACTCCTCCTTGGTGTTGCATTTGCTCTGTCAGTCAGTGTATGTACAGTGACAAATGTAATTTAGCAGTGATTCATTATAATGACACACTAGCACTGCTTCAACAACAATTATAATAACAACAGAAACATACATTCTCCACTCCACTCACTGATACAGCAGACAAGGGGCATTATAACCCACGGCAGTGCTTTGCTTGTAGCGGTGAAGCTGTAAGTTTCTAAACTTGAGTTTCTCTCCAAAATTTTTTATATACCCTGTCCCCCCATTCAAGACCTCAAACTGTGACACAGTTATATGTACCCTATATACATTGTTCTCATAACTCATTAAGTTTTTAATTGAATATGATAAATTTTGTACATCCACAAATTAGAAACACCTAAATAATTCTGGAATATTTTGAAGTGTATCATCCGATAACGTAATAAAATAGGCCCCATGATGTCAGTAACGTTTAAATAACACAGCTGAAAGAACATACGTCATACGAGGTGCAGAGACATGTTTCGTTCATATGCCATGCTTTCTTTTCCGACTTCAAGAAAATGAAAATATCTAAAACTAATTCTACGGGAAATGTTTGCATCGGGTGTCCTATCGCGTAAACCACACGATGCATCCATCTGTAAAAGCAATCTTGTCACTGGTAGAGAGTCAATGTACATCCATTATAATCTCGATTACGAGTCCCGATCCACTGAGGCATTTTTATTTCCCCCATCGTGTACATTGCGGCATTTCGGACTGCATCATCACTTCTGATGTACACTGTATAGTAAGATACCTGATTGTATTTTCGTGTTCCAAGAATATAAAATCCAACTAGAGGTATGAAAATGTCCGCTCTCAGCAATTTAGGAAAGATTGAGTAGGAGTAAATAACAATTACTTCCGTCGATCATCCTGGAAGTGTTTTTCGGTTATTTTTCAACTTTATGGCAGACAATGCTGAGATAGTTTTTTAAATCTGAAATCCGCGACTGCCTTCTAATCCTTTCAAAATGTTTATTATCAAACAATGTTGCATAATTTAGTTGATATTCCCTTTCCAGCTCACATATAAACCTTTAATATATTAGTGTTTCTCCTCCAAATGTGTGATTATTTATTAAGTATGTTGTTTACATATGCAATCTTTAACATAATATTTCTGTATTTTCTAGGTAAGATTCATCTTCAGACGGTAATTCTACAATCTGTGATTTGATCTATCAACAGCTTGTGTGTGAGTACTGACATAATTCTTCACTTGGATTACCTGTGTATTTGTATCATTAATATAATTACTATAATTAAGTAAAGTCGGTAAATTCCATTGATAACGTTATTTTTATATAAGTTTTATAAATATTACCGATTTTTAAGTGTAGCGAAGTTCACGAGCACTAGTAGGTGCTCCTAATTTTGTGTTATCTGTTTAATATCTCTTATTCCTGTATGTCTTTAATTTCAGTTTATTCAGTATTCTAAACAGTTCGGCGTTTTAACGTTGTATTTTCCTTCTTCCTAATATGAGATTTTGCTTATTCTTATTTTAAAAAATTGACCAATCACCCAATTAATTTGAAAGCTGATCATGTATTGGCCCACTAGAGCAGGCCAAGAAAAGTTTTTAAGTCGCGATTCCATATTATTCGTGATGACAACACAAACTATATTTTGTTCCATATACACTTGTAACTGTCATCGGTAGAGCTGTAAGTATGGAACCTTTATTTGCACTCAGATTATTATTCGATTCCGAATGAAGGATTTTGCTACAACTATGAACCCTTCTTTGTAGCTTTTAGACATTCTTAAGAAAAATATTCGTCAATTTTTCTAAATTTTAATTAAATTTGTTTAACTAGTCAAAATTAATCAGAACTCAGCCGCAAATCGCCCAGTAGAATTCCGATTTATTCTCCCATCTGAGCGTCAAAGTTGACGCACTGTGACCCTAAATGCATCAAATTAAAATACCTGCTTAATTAAGGCATTATTATTATTATTATTATTATTATTATTATTATTATTATTATGATTACTAGACGTTAACCTCTATATATCTATAAGTCATGAATAATTGGACTGTACTTCGACACTATATGGAATTTGTCACACTAAAGTCAAAGGTATCTCAGCTGGTTTGTTTCTCAGCTTATTTTGTTACAACATTTAGTGTAAAGTTTGACTATAACAAAATTGAGTATTTAAGTACACAGAAGGAGGAAATGCAATTTAAATTTTCTTTTTTTCTCAATAAAAATGAAATCGTAATTTATTGGAAGATCTGGAAATGTAATATAGTTTAATATTTAAATTCATAAATTACATTCCTATGATTATTGACGGTGAAAGTATTAGAAAAAAATTGATTAAGCGAGGTAGCATTTGTATTGATTACATAGCGCTAAAACTAATGGAATTCATTTATCACTTTCACGTATACCTTCAACGGTTTAAGAGTTCCCTTTGTAATAAACATCCCCTAGGGAAATTTTAACATGTATATCTACTATATTTTAAGAGGTTTTGATATGCTTGAAAAGAAGGAATTAAATATGAATATATTTAATGTTGAAATAAAATTATTTTCAAAAGAAAAATCTTTTACTCTTTCCATGGACAGTGAAAAGCCTGAATTAAAAGATGATATATCGCATTAGGGGACCCAGCAGCACGTAAATTCAAAAAGATTATATGGACCCTTGCACAAACATTTTGCGACACATCTCCATTTCATTAGCAACTAACAGTATCATGCTATGTAAATTAACATAATCAGTACTTACTATAGTTCTTATTTACCCAAAACTAAAAGATATGCATTCATTTCTCCCCCACTCACAAAATATTTTTGTATGTAGTTGTGAAAGCGTTGAACCAATTGATGTAATACTTGTTGAGGATATTCACAAGGGTAGTAACTCTATAACAAATGAAAGATATCTTGCAAGTAAGTAAAACGTTGATACAAGGAAAAATTTAATATTATAAAAAAATTCTAAATATGGTGGTCAAGTTCGATATAATATAATATAATATAATATAATATAATATAATATAATATAATATAATATAATATAATATAATATAATATAATATAATATAATATAATATAATATAATATAATATGTCATGTCATATCTCACCTAGTGTGTAAATCTACGTCTATAAATACAGCATTATGTATGAAGTTTATTTCCTCTCTTTCGGCCACATTCGCCCAAAAAGTGAACCATTAGAGAAAAATACATTTTAAAATAATATTTTACTCATGAAATATGAACATAATTATATTTTCCTGAAAATGAATTCATAAATCATGCCATAGTGTTATCTTATCTTTATCTTTCATCTTTCTATATTTTTATTTCTATCATTGATTTTATAACAGAATAGTAAATTTCCTTTATGAATGCATTATCTTGTAATTTACGTGGCTAAGTGTAGGAGAGGGTCACCAGCCCTAACTTCACTACTGCGGAAGTAAATAAATAAATAAATAAATAAATAAATAAATAAATAAATAAATAAATAAATAAATAAATAAATTAATTAATTAATTAATTAATTAATTAATTAATTAATTAATTAATTAATTAATTAATGTTTTGGATTTTGATTTCAAGAAATATATAGTGCATGTGTGAAAATGTGAGAGTTCTCTGTGTAATAGGATGAGAATAAGGCGGCATCATTTAAACGTGTATTGTTGTGCTTTGTTCTATTCCCAACTTTACCATGTGTCCTTAACATCCTATAAACGAGCAGGAATAAGCATTGCATAAACATACCTCTACGTAACTGCACACCTCTGTGTTTGTTAACAGCCGTTTATACGAGCCGTGAATTAATGTACAGCACAAATACTGGTTCTGGGCAAGGAACCATGTAAGACTGTGAGCTGATAGATACCAATTTGTGTACATTGTAGTCTTTGTTAATTACTGGGGGAACCTGAAGGTGTGTTGTCGTGTAGGGAGAATGTCGTGCGTGCGGTGTCGTGGAGGTCGGTTCCAGGCGGGCGCCCTCTCCTGGCCGCCGGAAATCACGTCTGAGTTCTGAGGGAGGCACGCAGGGCCAAGACCTGTCACGTCACCTGTGTCCTACCACATTCGATACCCTCATTTCTCGTTACACACCACCACAATTGAATTCATCTCACTGATTCCTTCATTCTCCACATAATTAGACTTCATTTCAGTTGTCTTCTCGAGGAAATTGTTCCGTGAGCAACATAAACGTGTAAACGACGCAGGAGTTTCGACATGTTTCCTTTCACGAAGGCGAAATGAAAATGAAATGCAAATTATAAGCCAGTCATTAAAATGCGCAGTTGCAACATGTTCACGAATCGTAACACAGTTATAAATGCTGCAGGTTATCAAAAAGGAATCATGCGTCATAAGAGTTCCACAGGGCTCAAACACATCCCTTCCCCTTTTCCATGTCTACATGTATTACATTAATTATTTTATTGGGAAATTAATCAAGTGCCAGTAGATTTTCGGAATGAAAGGTTGCTTTTTAATAATAGTGATGGGTAGAGCCAGCAATAATCTTCGGAAACGACAAATTTTCTCAACTTCGGAATAGTTAATAGTCGTGTGTAAGATATTTGTACAGAAACTGAAAGTTATTCTGAAAGGAACCGGCACCTTAAGAGAACACAATACGAGATAGTGTAAGGCGCATTTGAAATGTGGTGTAACAGAATTATATTAGAAATAAAATATGAAAATTTGCCGTAGAATGGCGTTCAACCAAGAGTATATCAGTGAAATGGTATCCGGATTCCGTAATCTCCCTTGCTCAGTTGAAATTTACTTTTCTTTTTCGTTCCAATTAAAAACTTTAGCATTGCAATGTATTGTCAATGTTATACATAGCAAGTTACCGTTTATAGAAAAAAATTATTTCGAATTACATTGTGAGCAAAGGGAGTATTTTATTCATGCAAATGTGGATGTCCTGCTTTGGATGATGTTAACGTTTCACGACCAACAGACACTAAAAAATCGGTTTTAGAACATAACTGAGATTTAAGACGTCTTGACAGTTCCCTTTGGAACATTTGAACCGAAGACCTCGCCTAAATAGTCATTACGGCGCTTGGTCATTTGAATCAGAATGAATTTTGCGACTTACAGCGTGGATTTATATTCCTATTTTAGTTGTCATATTCGCGTCTATCACTGCCTAGGATTAATGGAACAGTAGTAGAGTGTCACCCTCCATATCCTAAGATCGCGGGAGATGTAATGGAATTTTTGAAAGGCGGAAGGAAGTCCAGAGAGTTTATATACGACAAAATTATTTCAAAGAAGTCATAGATCGTATAAGAGTGGTCTAGTTTACTCTGCCATCTAGAATAGTAAAACTTAACGTTAGCATTTACGCTCAAACATATTAAATAGAATCCATTCAAAATGCTCGCGCAGAGTAGCTGAGGCTAAACGATTGCTATTCTAACGTAAATATGGCTTATGGCTCGGGATCAGCTGAAAAGTTCTGTAACGAAAGTGCCATGTAACAACATGTGTGACAGAAGTGTAACCTAGCAAACGTGAAGGCTGTGATGTAAAGTATAGATGGATGGCCAGACAGTGTTACCTAGCAACCGTGCAGGCTGTGATGTAAAGTATATATGGATGGCCAGACAATGTTACCTAGCAACAGTGCAGACTTTGATGGAAAGAATAGATGGATGGTCTGACAATGTTACGTAGTAACCGTGCAGACTTTGATGCAAGGTATGGATGGATGGGCAGACAATGTAACCTAGAAACCGTGCAGACTTTGATGTAAGGCATGGATGGATTGGCAGACAATGTTACCTAGCAACCATGCAGACTTTGATGTAAGGCATGGATGGATTGGCAGACAATGTAACCTAGCAACCGTGCAGACTTTGATGTAAGGCATGGATGGATGGGCAGACAATGTAACCTAGCAACCGTGCAGACTTTGATGTAAGGTATGGATTGATGGACAGACAATGTAACCTAGCAACCATGCAGACTTTTATGTAAGGTATGGATGGATGGGCAGACAATGTTACCTAGCAACCGTGCAGACTTTGATGTAAGGTATGGATGGATTGGCAGACAATGTTACCTAGCAACCATGCAGACTTTTATGTAAGGTATGGATGGATGGGCAGACAATGTTACCTAGCAACCGTGCAGACTTTTATGTAAGGTATGGATGGATGGGCAGACAATGTTACCTAGCAACCGTGCAGACTTTGATGTAAGGTATGGATTGATGGACAGACAATGTAACCTAGCAACCATGCAGACTTTTATGTAAGGTATGGATGGATGGGCAGACAATGTTACCTAGCAACCGTGCAGACTTTGATGTAAGGTATGGATGGATTGGCAGACAATGTTACCTAGCAACCATGCAGACTTTTATGTAAGGTATGGATGGATGGGCAGACAATGTAACCTAGCAACCGTGCAGACTTTGATGTAAGGTATGGATGGATTGGCAGACAATGTTACCTAGCAACCATGCAGACTTTTATGTAAGGTATGGATGGATGGGCAGACAATGTTACCTAGCAACCGTGCAGACTTTGATGTAAGGTATGGATGGATGGGCAGACAATGTTACCTAGCAACGGTGCAGACTTTGATGTAAGGTATGACTAGAAGGGCAGACAATGTAACCTAGCAACGGTACAGGCTGTGATGTAAGATATAGGTGGATGGAATGCCAGATAATGTTTCCTAGAAACCGTGCAGGCTGTGATGTAAAGTAAGAATGTATGGCCAGACCGTGCAGGGTATATCTTATGGCTGGTAGACATCTAAAATTAGCAACCTTTGATGAACGGCCGTGACCGCGAGATATATTTATGATTATTTGATTCTCGAAAAGGAAAATTTACAATTTACTCTTACGTCGTACCGACACAGATAGGTCTTATGGCGACGATAGGATAGCAAAAAGCTAAGGGTGGGAAAGAAGCGGTCGTGGCCTTCTTTAAGGTACAAGTCGAGCATTTACCTGATGTGAAAATGGAAAACCCCGGAAAACCACCTTAACAGCTGTCGATACTGGGTTCCCACAACATCCCGAATGCAAGCTCACAGCTGCACGACAATAACTGCACGGCTTGGTACGAAAAGGGAAAAGTAGTCTCTATGTTATTATTTTTGTTTATACAGCATATAATGATGTTTCAGCTTCTCTCTCATGATGGACGCTCAGTCTAATCCAACGTATACATTTACTAGATCCTAACACACCGTCAGTTTTAGAGACCTTCACAAATAGTTCTCAAAGAACATAATACAGCTATTAAAATAACATTCGTAATATCAGTCTCATTCAGTGCATACTGTTTGCTGCACGCTAGCCCACGGTCTGATTATCTCTCGTTGTCATCTCCCGCTCTACAATTACAGACTGTTATGCTAATGATTTTGAAACGATACAGAGGACCACGCTCTCAGGAGTTTCATGCACAAGAGGTAAGATGTTTGGGAATATTTCACCCATTTCTTTTGTTCAACTCATAACAACCAAAAGACTTTGTCTCTTTCCTAATAAACTTATTCTTTATCAATCAATATGACGCCAACCCATCTGGTGGGCATGGTCGCTAAGGCGTGGTCTAAGACCGTGGTTATCTGGTTCGAATCCCGTTGGTCGTAAAAGAAATTTGCCATTAGAATGTTTGCCGTCAGGGTAGGGAAGGTGGTGAACGCACCAGCCCAATACTATGATGTCGAAAACGAGGTTTACTAATGCAAGGGGTTGCATTAGACGGGTAGCACTGAGTAACAAGCTCCGAACGACCATCCGGTTGTTATCTCTTCATATTCTGACTTAAACTGCCTGCTGTTTATTTACTTAAGGTGGTCATTAGATGATGAAAATCGAACAGTAAATAAATATTTCGATAATTTAATAAACATAAATATTAAGTATGTATGCAATATACAAAAAATCTAACAAGTATACCAGCCCCTGTGAAAATCAGTTAGTAGATATACCATTCACCATTTGTGCATGCGGGACAGTTATGAATAGAAATTACGGCGATCGCGAGCCACCTGGCATATCAAATTTTCACTAAAATAATCCTCTATAACGATTATTCAGACAGAATACTTAGTGGAGAGACGCACTTCAACGCAACAACTTACCTTAACCTGACGACACTACAATGATCTTACAAACTTTCTTCTGAGAATAAACTTTCATTGTACATGCAAACCCGTTTATTTTATTGCACCGTAAGGGATATTTATCAATTATTCATGAAGGGTTATGATTTTTAGGTATTTCACATAACATTGAAACCATATAATTTATAATTATAGTTGACAATTTGACAGTTTTTACCGAGTTCAGATACTTCTATTACCTACATTACTGCATCTCCAGGATGGTGTTTGAGGCTATTAAATAATACACTTTACGATTTTGAAATTCATATTTGACAAGAATAATTGCATATACAATTTTTCTCCAAGTTATGAATTCGCCAGAACATGTTTGCCTAGTTAAGGAACTTTAAATGTCTCCATTATTCTGTCAAATTTGTACTTCAAGTGTCTTCTTCTCTTCTGAACACTGAACAGTTTTAGTTCCATAAAATGTTGAAATTATTTCTTCTGTCTTTTATTTTTGTTTACCGTAATTAGCGAAACTCTTGGACTGCCCTCGTAACAAGCACGTGAGGTTTTACAAACGCGATTTATTGTATCACTTGGCAAAGTTTTTGAATAACGAGCGTGTGTATGTCACCGAGTTTGTCGTGCCTGCTTTTAATTATTGTTCTTAGCTCTGCCAGCCATGGGGAGAGAAGATATGTCTTGCGCATGCGCACGGGAAATATATTAGCCAAATGAAAACTTTTACTTGGGAAAAGTGATGCATTCCTTGAATTACAGTGCACTTCCTGCACAAATGAGGTATGAGGGAATTAATATTATTTACCTCACTTTTAACGCCGGCATTCGTCTATTTCATAAAGGGCTGGTGTATTTATTACATTTTCTGTATATTGTACATATACTTATTATCTCTGTTTATTAATTAATTAAATTATTTATTTACTGATCCATTTTGATCATCTAATGACCACCTCAAGTAAATAAACAATCCTATTAATTTTCTTTTCTTCTTTTCCTTTCCTGATATCCTATAATTTTTAGTTCATTAACTTTGCCCTTTTCTCATCTGTTCAATACATATTTTCTCTGTTCCTTTCTTTCACGCTGATTATTATTATTTTAGTATTTATTATATATGTTTGTTTTCGGAATTCCTGGTCAGTATTTTCCTACTTATTTATCAAATTATTAATTATATATCTGTATATTTATTTAGGTAGGTAATTGTATGTAGATGAAATAAATAAAGCGAAAAATCATTATATATATATATTCGAAGAAGAAGTCATAGCACGATTTTAGCAATGATGTGTAAAGACTTGGTAAAGTTGCAGGCAGACTTTTTTGGAAGTTAATATAAAATGTTAGAAAGTGAGAAAAAATGAAATGAATAGTTGTCTTTGGGTAAACCAGGTTAATTCGTTCTGAACCCCCAGGAACCACTGACCGAATGGAGGGATTATTTGAAAATATAATCTGTGTAAATAAAAATATTTGTATTGTGGTAACGAACGTTGGAGTTCAATTATTTTTATTATTACACTCTCTGATGTACCCGTGCTTCGCTACGGGATTCTCAAAAAGACTAACTTTGTGGTTTTCCTAACTGAAGTAACTTAGGCCATTACAAAAACGTCAGTAGAAAAGTAGAGATTGAAAGCAATGTTATTATATAAAATACTCGATCACATGAAAGACATTTTCTCAATTTTAACTAACAGTACTACGGTGCCGATCTGAGAGTCCGAAGTTTCAGAGCTGGAATGTCCAGGCCACAGACAGCCGCGGACACTCCTCTGCCATTATTCCGTTAAATATGCTCACTGTTCATTCCAGTCAGTGTCTCAATGTAGGGACTGAATACCTCTAATGACATGATGAACCAGTTTGTTACGTACCAGTAGAATCACAAATGTATGAACCAGAGGAACGCCATGCTAAAGGAAGAAAGTATCTGACTCCCCAGCTACTCCCCGCCAATATTTAGGCAGGCTGTTATACTCGGTACGGCCGGGCGTGTTGGCCATGCGGTATGGGGCGCGCGGATGTGAGCTTGCATCCGGGAGATAGTGGTTTCGAACCCCACTGTCGACAGCCCTGAAGATGGTTTTCCGTGTTCTCTCATTTTCACACCAGGCAAATGCTGGGAGCTGTGCCATAATTTAGGTCAGGACCGCTTCCTTCCCACTCCTAGCCCTTTCCTATCCCATCGTCGCCATGAGTCCCATGTGTGTCGGTGCGCCGTAAAGCAAATTTTAAAATTAGCTATACAGCAGTAATCCGATGTATCGGAGATGAGTGGCAACAGAGACACAAAGTACATCACAAAAAATGGTCAATGAAATGTTATTGTTCATCAAAGTTATGAGGTTTCTGTATTGTAAGCCTTCACAGTTAGTTTTCTTTCGACTCTCTAATATTAGGGCGACTCACTAAATTAATTATAGCGTAGACTGTAGTTCCTTATTTTCCGAATCTACATAGCGATTTTCATTAAATTCTGGTTACCAATTTTCTCGTGACTCAGCGAGAGTTAGCAACAAAAATTCAAATTCATTAATATATCTGTTATCATAGCCAGTACGGTAAAAATGTATAAGACATAAATGTTCGGAAATGTAATACTATATAACTTATGTAGTATTTTTTTATAGGACCGTTAACAACACATATATTTGAGAATGTTTAGCCTTCCCCTAAACTACCATTTCCCTCAGCGTGAATAAAATTGTTTATAGCCTACATCGTAGCTACTTATTCTCCGACTTTGGATACCGATTTTCATTAAGGTAAGGTCACTACTAGCATAAATATTTGAGAATTAAATTTTAGGACTTCCCCTAAACTACCATTTCTCTTGGCATGAATAAGATTATTTATGACCTAGATTGTAGCGACTTATTCTCAGGCTTTGCATAGCGATTTCCATTAAATTCTCTTCAGCCGTTTTCTCGTGATGCGTGTACATACATACAGACAGACAGACATAAATTACGGAAAATTAAAAAGTGCATTTCTTTGTTACTGTGGACACGACCGACACAGAAACACCACCCTTTTGAAATTCTGAGCGATGTACAGACAAAACTATTATATTTTATACATATAGACTAATATTATTTGCCATCATTTGTTTTCTAACTGCACGTACAGGATTTCTCTTCCATTAGACACAAATGTAAGACAGTCTTGCAGATAATTTTCCCACTCTACCACTTGCAATTCATTTATTAAAACCTTAAGTCACAACAATAAAATATTGTTCTTAGTAGATGAACTCATTTGTACACTTGCATATTCAATTGGTTCGAGTAGTGTATACAATGAAATAAGTCCCGAAAATGATCATCCTCTTTCCTGAAAAATTACTCATTTGTTTGGTTACATCCCTATTCAGAGAAGGTCTTCATTTATTGAAAGATACATTAGTATTATTTTTATTATTATTTCCTTAATTGTAGTGGCGAAGTAAGGTCTCACGGTCCTCTCTTACACTTAACCACACTTATCTAATAGTGTACATATCAGTAAGGTATTCATAATCACACCTTACAAACTAGAAGTAACATGACACGAAATAACATCAGCACAGTAAACGTACATTCACACACACACCCACTCCAAAAGATTAATTCAACTTGTTGATACACATCGAGGTGATGCTCACGAATGACGACTTAAAGGAATTAATCTAATGTTACGGAGGATAGAGTTCCATATTCTAGCTCCATTCGCAGCTATGAGTTGCTGACCTAGTGGGAGGGATAGCAAGGGTGCTTGCTACCAGAGCGTGTGTTATGCTGGTGCAAAGAGGATAGGAAATTCTGTTGAGCAGGTAAGTAGTATGGGATATTCTTGTATAATGTTCGAAAGATTAATACCGCCACTTGGAGGTTTCTATATTGTTCAAATTTTGAAAGGGAAATTTGACGATAATAAGGGGTTACATGAGCATCATAGCGTAAGGATAATATAAATCTAATACAAGGGTTCATACCACGTTGTAATCGGTTTAGTGATTCTCTCGTTGCATCAATTAATACTACATCACAGTACGAAAATATAGAGAGGATAAGAGTATTCATAACTGCAGTTCTCATGATTATTGACAGTATATTTTGATGATATTTGAGTGGGTGAAGGGAGGTTTACACTTTTCCTACAGAAATTGGTAATGTGCTCACCCCATAAAAGATTCTTGTGTATAATTACACCAAAGTTTCTTCCGGGCTCTTCATAAGGTATCATTTTATCCGATAAATTGAGTGGTGGAATGTTTCCGTTTTTTAACGCATTGATTTATTTCACCTGCCCAGCAATAATAGATTTATATTTTGTTGGATTAATTAATATATAATTTTCATGAGCGTGAAAGCAGATTTTTATTTAAGTCAGAGATCATATAACCTATTCTTGAGTGATGAAAGAAATTTTGAAGTGATAGCAGATTTGTAGATCGTCAGCACACAAGTGGTATTTATATTGTATTAGCTGCGTCCATATATCATTAGTGTAGATAACAAAGAGAAGTGGTCCAAATTCTGAGCCCTGTGGCACCACTGAATGTAATATTTTGTTACCCTCTCAATTTATGATAATTTTATTTTACCAAAGAAAAATGTGACACTACTTTTATTTTAAACATATGAATACTCTGAATGTTTAATCTAATGAGCACCATTTTGATGTAATATGTTCTAAACGTACGATTCTCGCCCCTTCTCGTCAAACAGTTCTTACAAGGTTTAGTCCAGCTGCTCTGTCATTGTGATTAAGTTAGTATGAAGGAAGATGTCCACCTACAGAACTAGAGTGAAATGTGTCTGAAAACACGGAACGTTATGGCGAGCGCTGGGTACGTTACGGTCAGTGTCAGAGAGGCTGACATGGTGGAGGTGGAATTGTTCCGCATGTCGAGGTCCACAATTAATTTTTTCCCTCTCCATCTCACTGTGTCGGCTGTAACAAGCAATAAACGGTGTGGGTCACGACAGGTTATTGAGCTGTTCACAGCGACTGCCCGTCTAGTGGAACGTGTTAGCTCCTGTTCCAAAGTAACTGTATGACTAATGGAACAAAAGAAAGGTTTAGTTTCTTTATAGTAACCAGTTACATAGAACAGAGGAACACTGTATTCATCATCATCATCATCATCATCATCATCTTAATACTTTCCCCTTATCCACTTCCAGCCTGGTCGGCGCATTTCTGGTACTTCTCCACCCATCTTCCTCTCTTCTTTCGCCTTTCTTCTTCAGTCATTGTGTCCCAATCCAGGTTTCGTCTTCTTACACTCCTCTTTACTGCATTCATCCGCCTTGTTCCTTGTCTCCCTCTCGCTCTTTTCCCTCGAACTTCATCTCCATCATCTGTTTTGGCATTAGTGGCGATGGAGAATTAGAAGTGGTGGTGGGGTTGTACAAGTGTAGAGACAAAAAAATTCCTCGATTTTGTGGGATATAGCGTGCGAGAAGGGGATATAGATCTCAAAATTGAAAGAAACCTACAATATTGTAAATTTGTTGATGCTAGTGGATAATAGTTTCTTTTAATATTTTGATTCAATATTAGGCTATACAATAAATTTTTCACTGGTGAATCAATATCACACATGTACAACCTGTGACAATAAAGTGCGGTGAATGGAGTCAGAACGGTCGATCCGGCAACACTGGCGACACACAACGCTGCACTTGGCGTAGCAGCAGGTTTTGACCACCTGCTCCCAACGTTTTTCAGTTGAACATCGTGTGCGTGCCGTGTAAGACCTTTTTGACACAGTGCGCGTTTAGTGCGTTGGACCTGAACTGCGAACAGGAACATGAACGACCAAAACATCAATCTACAGTTTTGTCTTAAGCTTGGCAAGACACCGAAAGAAACGCATGCGATGCTGGTACGGGTTTATGAAGATCAAGCACTGTACTTGAAGTGTGTGTACGAGTGGTTCGCCCGTTTTCGAGGAGGTCGGGAAAGTGTTTCTGACAACCCCCGTAGCGGAAGACCGGCGACCGCCGTCAGTGACGAAAACATTGAGAAAGTGAGGACGATCGGCGATTAACTGTGTGCATGATAGCGGATGAACTGCAGATTAACGATATTCCTGACATCCAACGAAACGTGACGAGGTTTTTGAACACCATCCCAAAGGAAGCCTTCTTGCAAAGTTTCCAGGACATGTATCGCCGATCTCAGCAGTACATAGTTATGGGAGGGTACTAATTTCGAAGGTTAGTAAGGTCACTGTCGTGCATTGTTCATCTATTTAGATAGTACAGATCTATTCATCGAACTTTATTGTCACAGGTTGTATTACAATTGCATAGAAGCACAGCGTGATTACTGAATTAAAAATCATTCAGTATTTGGCTATACACGTAGAAACTAACAGACACTAAAGAGACTGCCAGACTGACAGTTGGCAGGCGGGTGAAGTCCATGACCGTAAGTATAGACTTGTTACCCATCCTCAGAGCACATGCAATGTCTCCACTAATTTCTGTGGCGCAATACAAATCAATTAGTCACGAAGAAAGTCATTTTCTTGGGATTATAGCGTTTTTAAAAACATACTACACCCCCATCTACATTTCTCTGGAGGAGAGCTTTGTAGTCACAATCGAACGTCAGTGTTCCATTTCCCTGCAAGGTGTGTTCGCTCTCTGGCTTCGCTGTGACATATGCATGTGACGTAAGCTGCCTGCATTTACGTCACGCCAGCCCGGCTGCACTAGGAAAGACTCAACGGACGACCAGCTGAGCACATCTGGTCTAAAGTGTTCATACAGACAGTAGCTTTATGTAGCGCAAAATCTTGAACGTCAACCCAAGTATATAATGTAAATTCTCCGAGTTTATCTGTAGAGTTGCGTTAAAAAGGCTCCAAAATTTGGGCACTAACTGAAGACAAATTCAAGGGTCATGATGCATTAGAAATGTGATGTTATTATTAATAAATGAAAAGCGCACACTGTGCAAAAACAATTTATGTACAGATGGTCAATTATGCTAATGATATTCTTATTATTGAGTTTGTCCTCATTTTGCAGTTTTGTGCATGGTATCTTTCACAATGATCGTTGCACAGGTTACATATACAGTCTTCGTTCGGCTGGTGGAAGTTTTTGGTTCGCAGAATTCGTGGTGAAATCCATGAGTGGCGTAACGTGTAATTACGTGCCGTAGCTCGTAATTTGCTTGCTTCCACTCTTCCGTCATTATGGCGTCCTTGAAGTAGAAGTCGGACCAAATAGCATTTCGTTTCTCGTTTAAAGTTTGGCGTGGATTCTCTTAGGGCTTGGTGTTTGGTAGACAAAACTGTGTTTTGATATCATCCATGAAGTAGTCATCTTTAGTTATAATATATGTTAACCTTGAAGGGGCTGACTTCCCAATGCCTAGAATTTTCTTGAGATGTGGGGCCTTGACTTTTTCTATTGTCATCAGGTCGCTGAGTGTGAGTTTTTTCCAGGTGATGCTAATCCCATAGGTTGCTATTGGTGATATGGCTGTCCTGAACAGTAGCATTGCTGTACCCAATGATATTTGTTGAGGTTGTCGAATGTTGTAAATGACTGCTCTTTCTTTGACGTGGATATTGTAGGATGTTAGAGTAGTTTGGAGGGTCTGAAAGGTACTTGAGTTTCGGGACTACTTCTAGAGGTTTGTTGTGCACGGTTATTGTATTTTTAGGTGCATGTTTTTCTCCTTTCCTAAAGGTCATTTGTTTAGTTTTGTTGTGGTTTATTTGCAAACCGTTTCTTTCTGCCCATGATGTGAGCCTGTTGAGAACTTCTTGGAGCTCTTCTATGTTTTCTGAACCTATTGCCACATCATCTGCGTAAAGTATAAGCAATGTTGAGGTATCTATGAGTATTTCTGTGTTGTCTGCTGTCATGATGTTGAATAAAATTGGGCTGATTTGGTCACCTTGTAGGACTCCGTTTGTTTGGGTTACGTTTCTGGATTGTCTGATAGTAGAACAGTTATATTTGAGGATATTCGAGATTATCGGATGTGTAGCCCCTATTAGGTAAATGGGTTTCCGGACGATTGTTGCTCTATCAACATGGTCAAAAGCCTTACGATAGTCTACGAAGATTACAAAATATTTCTTTCCTGGATGCCTCAATGTATCTTGGACTTATTCTATTAGGTATTTTACGGCATGTGATATTATAAATTGTAGATAATTCTCTGCTCTGATAGGATTGTATATCGTTTGTCCTTGAAATAATACCATGGAAAAGAAACGAATAATAATGTTATTTGCCTTACGTCCCACTAAGTACTTCTACGGTTTTCGGAGAGGCCTAGGTGCCGGAATTTTGTCCCGCAGGAGTTCTTTAACATGCCAGTAAATCTACGGACACGAGACTGATGTATTTGAGCACATTCGAATACCACTGGACTGAGCCGAGATGGAACCTGCCAAGTTGGTGTGAGAAGACCAGCGCCTCAACCATCTGAGCCACTCAGCCCGACAAAGAAACGATAAACGACGTATTTCCTTCAGAGGATATATCAGCGTACTACTGAAATTTAATACAGGAGATATTATCAATGGAAAAATTAAATGTGGCATACCCAGAAACTCCTTAATTTAAACAAATTACGAAGTACCTTATTATCCAGAATGAAGAGCGCAATAGAAAAAGCCGTGAAGTCTTGAATAATCTTTTTGAAAATTGACCATCCTTGACTGACATGATGATAAAATGTAGGATTGTAATCGAACCCCTTCTCAGTTTTGATGGCTTCTAATTTGCTTGTCGCTAAAGTTATCAATAAGGCTGCGTGGACTATTTATACTTAAGGCCGATCAGAATGAGTCCTTTGATACGGCCATCGAGTTGAGCTTTAAGGAAGCCCTACCCGTCTTTTAATGTCGGACTAAATGCATGTGCTGTGTCTACCAATTCGGTCATTAAGCTCCTCTCTTGCTGCTAGATAGAGCAGCTACTATACAATCTAATGACTAATAATAGATGAGAAACGGAGTAGGAGGAGGAGGAGGGAGAGGGCAGGCACCCAAGGAACTTGCACAGTAATCCAAGTTCGTTCCTGGTCGCTCTGTAATTACAATCTCTTTGGTCCCTTCTAAGACGCCGCCACTCCTCCTTCTTGCTCAACACAGAGAAGACGCTACAAGGTAGTGGGAGAGGGGGTGGCAGGGGTTAAGGTACTTGTCCTGTTCTTACCCGCCCACTGTCGACCAACCTTTAATAATGTATAAAGACACTAACACACAACAACTTGTGTGTCATGAAGGAGGTGGGGGAGTAATTTTTTAAAGGGTAGAGATGGGGAGGCGTGGTGCTTGCCATGTATGTTTGAGTTAGCGGATACTGAAAGCCTACATCGGTTAATGATACCTTGGTCTCATCTAAAACTCATGTGATCTCCCTTACAACCGAACTTGAGTACAAAGTGGGAAGCCATCCATATTTCACGACCTATTGTAGACCGGGTAAGTTCTTTCCGAATAATATTCAATAAAAAGTAAGATCCTTTGTCTTTCCTTCCACGTGCATACGAATGAAGAAGAAAAGGAGCTCTGTCTGAAGAAACAGGATGAATTGAATGAATGAATGAATGAATCACGGGTGTGCAGCGACTGAGGAGAGAACAGTTCATTTATTTTAATCATTAGAAGACGCTACAAGATTGAATCATAAGTAATACACACATTAGTCCTTTATTCTACATAACAAAGATATTCGGTGAACAAAATGTTATCAAACACAGGGTGTCCCGAGAGGAAGGGACCATACGTTAAGCAGTGATAGCGTTGGTCATTATAAACCGGAAACATTATATGAACGTATGATTCATTTTCAATAGTTTCCGACTGTCAATTTCCTTTTGCAACTTATTCTCAAAAAATACCTCCACCAAGTTCAGTGCATTTTCCAGACAAATGCTTTGTTGCTAATCGAAACTGACTCTCTTCTTTTATGTGCGCACACGCATTTGAAATGCGAGTAAGCTAGTACTCCCCTGTTTGAACTTTTACCCAGTATACTTCGTTCTTTAACCAATCCTAGAAACAATAATCCAGTGACGTAAGATCGGATGATCTTGGTGGCCATCCAACATCGCATCTGGGACCGATACAACGTCCATGATAAATTAAATTGGTTACTGTACCACTGATCGTGTAGAAGTATAGACCAACCCTTGTAGCCGAAGGGACATGCTACAAGTTCCAGGTTCATAAAACATGCCCTAATACAATTACGCGATATAATCTGTATCCCCAAAACTATTGAAAATACAACATATGTTCATATGATGTTTTCACTTTAGAAAGGCCAGTACTATCACCTCTTACGTACAGCCTGCCGGGCACGATGTATATTACAAATATTGAATTTTATGTACAGTATTCCTGCATTGATCGCACAGGTTCTCAGAACCCGGTTTGATATGTAAATTTTTCAATCTGTCGAACACTATTACACTGTAATATACCTGTAAAAATACATTATTAAACAAAGAATGCAACGTTTCGTTCTTGGAAGAACATCATCAGACTCCTTCAAATCACACTCAAATATTCTGCTTAATACTTAGAAAATTGAAATCTGGAACTTATCTTAATGTCTTATATTTGTCTCTACTCCAACATTAAGATGAGTTCCAGATTTGAAGTTTCTAAGTATTAAACAGGTACAGTAAGTGAGTATTCTGCCCGAATTCAGGTCCGAACCTCCGCAGAGGTGTGCCTGAGCCGGAGTTTACGTTCGGTAGGGTGGCCAGTCCCTTTCCGCTCCTCCATTCTCTTACTCCCACCAACTGCGCTTGGCAACACATCCATATCTTGACCACGCCCACCGTTGCTTAACTTCGAAGATCTCACAAAAACTCCTTCCCGGCGGGGAATCGAAGCCCGGTCTCCCGCGTGAAAGTGTGGGATACTGGTCACTATACTACGGAGGATGCAGTAAGGCAAGGGTGTATTCTGCCCCAAGGCCGGCCCGAACCTCCGCAGAGGTGTGCCGGAGCCGGAGTTTACGTACGGTAGGGTGGCCAGTTCCTTTCCGCTCCTCCAATCCCTTACCACCCACCAACAGCGCGTGGCAACCCATCCAAAACTTGACCACGCCCAATGTTGCTTAACTCCGGAGATCTCACGGGATCCGGTGTTCAACACGGCTACGGTCGTTTGCTATAAAACAGAAATAAACATAAAAATTCGAAATATTTGATTGTGACTTGACATAATATGGTGATTAGAGCCCGGATTTTCATGCATGAATAGATTAGAATGCAAAGTTTCTGAAGCGAGCAGCAAGTATATTCTACCTTCACAACGATTATGCTATGGGGTTTGGATAAACATTAGGGGTACGGCCCATCAGAACTCCTTTGATTTATGTTACTCTTGCTACATTATGGAAGACCGGGTGGCCGACACTTCCTATTAACCATATTTAGTTTGCAATCTAACCTGTTACGGCATGAAAATCCGGGCTTGATGATGATGTTCTTTGAAGAACGAAACATGCCATTCTTTGTTCAATTGTAGGTATTTTATTCCTTGCTTAATAGTGTGTTTTATTACAGATATGTCAGAGTTTACTATCAATATTTAACTTGGGTGTTCGACAGACTGAAAAGTTACATTTAACTGATTCGACACTGGAAAGTATGGCTTCGTTCTTAACAAAAAAAAGAAACCCATTTCGATAGGGTATTTATTGATTTATTTTCATTCATAATCGATTTTGGCCAACTATGGACCATGTAAGTAACTACTCATGATTTCAGTTTCCTTTTGCGTGAGTATTCCTTCATTCTCTTGCTTACAGCTTCTTTCTTTTCAGCCGCCGCTGTTTCTGGCTCTAGGAACCCCTCAAATGTGCGTATCTTGCTCCTAAAAGTGATTCTGATGTGGATATTTTGATCCATGATGTTCATTTCTTGCAGATTCTTCTTGTTGTTTAAAAACCATTTGTCATAAGAGTTGTCTTTCCTGTTGGGTCTGTTGAAATGGTTAAAATAATTCTTAATGAGTTTGTCCTCGTGCAATCTTGGAATATGTCCAAAGAATTTATGCCCGTTGTTTGCGTACGGCATCTTATATTCTGCTGCATATTTTATATACAGCTTTGTTGCTGCGTAATCCGTATGTGTCAGTCTAATGCTTTTGATCCGAGAATTTTCCTTAAAAAATTTTCTTTCCTACTTCTCGATGTATTTGATGGTTGTTGATATTTATTTATTTATTTATTTATTTATTTATTTATTTATTTATTTATTTATTTATTCTTCTTCTTCACTACGAACCACCCATCTTTGGGGGTCGTCATTTCAATCACTTCATAGATGCTTATGTCCGGCTCCATGGCTAATTGGTTAGCGTGCTGTTCTTTGGTCACAGGGGTCCCGGGTTCGTTTCCACGCAGGGTCGGGAATTTTAACCATCATTGGTTAATTTCCCTGGCACGGGGGCTGGGTGTATCTGTTGTCTTCATCATAATTTAATCCTCATTACGACGTGCAGGTCGCCTACGGGGGTCAAATCAAAAACCTGCACCTGGCGAGCCGAACCCATCCTGGGATCTCCCGGCACTAAAAGCCATGCGACATTTCATTTTATAGATGCTTATCCTCTTTTCTTCTCCCAGTAATTCTTCGTTCTATCTGATCTCCTCCTTCTTTCCTCCTCTGATTTCTGAATCGGTTTTCTGGTGTTGATCTTAACTGGAACCTTTTAGGTTTGTATTTATTTATTTATTTGTTTGATATTTATTTATTTATTTATTTATTTATTTATTTATTTATTTATTTATTTATTTATTTATTTATTTATTTATTTATTTATTTATTTATTTACCACATTAAAGGGCTGCCTCATCGGACAAAGTGTAATATTTGTATATTTAATGAAATTGAAATATCGCCATGTTTTTATTTATTATGAGTCATTTTAACAGACATAGCAGCAGAAAATGTCACATTTATAGTAGATTGCTTACAATTGAAGTCATTGTTGTTGTAGATGAGTACTGAGTACATCCTTTAAAGGGTTACAAGGCTTACAGTCTTCGTAATACTTTCGAGATATGTAAAATTTAATGGTATTATTAAAGTAGGATGTTATGATTCCCATTTCGTCAACCACGAAGTTGATAATCCTGCGGGGCTTTGATCACCATGTCGACAGTCATGTAAAATTGGGCATCCGATGGTTTTAGTAACGATCTTTATAGTAACCTTTATCCGGGAGATCGTGGGTTCGAGCCTCACTGTCGGCAGCCCTGAAGATGGTTTTCCGTGGTTTTCCATTTTCACACCAGGCAAATGCTGGGGCTGTACCTTAATTAAGGCCACGGCCGATTCCTTCCACTTCCTAGGTCTTTCCTATCCCATCGTCGCCATAAGACCTATCTGTGTCGGTGCGACGTAAAGCAACTAGCAATATATATATATATATAGTAACCTTTAGAATTGTATGAAACCATATGTCTCACTTCTTCCGATTATTTATGTAATGACTTAAGCCAGCAGACTTACGGCATTTCTGTGCTCATTGCTGGGAAGATTAGTTCGATCAATGGAACACTACCGGACGAGTTGGCCGTGCGGTTAGGGGCGCACAGCTGTGAGCTTGCATCGGGGAGATAGTGGGTTTGAACCCCACAGCCCTGAAGATGGTTTTCCGTCGTTCCCCATTTTCACACCAGAAAAATGCTGGGGCTGTACCTTAATTAATACCACGCCGGCTTCTTTCACACTCCTAGGCTTTTCCTATCCCATCGTCAGCATTTAGAACTGTCGAGGTGACAGACTTCCTGTCAATTGTTTACCTACATTTTTCTTCAATATTTTAAACGAATTTTGGACATTTATCGACCATTTTCTTTTATAATGTATTTCCATCTCTTACTTCTCGTCTTATAAATGAATATATGTCCCAATTTTTCCTTTTGAATTCCAACTTTATCTTCATATTATGATCATTCCCACTATTAATACCTCGACTCAAGCTGATTCGTCTTACTTACGTCATTCCACGCCACCTCTCCCCTTGAAGCTCAGAACATACCACTTACTTGAGCATCTCGTCTCCTTATTCCCAAGTCTTCCCCTCCCAAACGTTGCAACATTTTCATAACACTACTCCTTTGTCGGAAATCACCCAGAACTAATCGTGTTGCCTTCCTTCCAATTTTTTCCAATTCTCGTATCAGATGACCCTGGTGAGGTTCCCATACACTGGAGCCATACTCTAACTACGGTCTTACCAAAGACTTACACGCCCTCTCCTTTACATCCTTAACACAACCCCTGCCTTCTTCAGTTTCGCAGATGGTGGTACTGCTAAATCTGTTGTAATTTGGAGGAACACATCGTTAAGTTTACTGGATGTGTAGAAGTGTGGATTTTAGTGGCGAAATTGAACTTACAGCTTTACTTATGAATTATTTATCAGTTATCTTCATATGCTTCTGTTATTAAATTCCATTGTCCACGAATCTACTACGCTGGCGTTGCAGGGGGAGAGGTGATACTCCCTCGTGGCGCGTCCCAGGTGGCGGATAGGGGGTCCTAACCGGCTTGCCGGCGGACTTCCTGGAAATAAAATACCTCACGCGGGCCAAACCCACAACCCGTGTGGGTGGGGGACGCGGACGAAGAATACACCCACGGTATCCTCTGCCTGCCGTAAGAGGCGACTAAAAGGGGCGATCAAGGAATGATTGTATTAGAACCATCAAACTACTTGTGATTAGTACAACCACGCGTTGAACACCATGGGTCGCTTTTTCTTGCTCATAGTACCACTATGTTACGTACAAAATCGGTTATTAGAAGCAACAGAGTGCGTTGCCGGCTTTTACAGTACCCGTGATTAGTACCACTTTAGAAGCGATATCATGGTTTTGGCTTGCCTATGATTAGTACCCGCCGTAAGAAGAACAGCACGGGATAGTGCGGGTCCCTGTGGTCAGTACACTTACGTGATGAACACCGTGAGTTCGCGTTGCCTGCAAATAGCGCCGCAATGTGCGAAACACCCTACGTCTGTATTGAATGTGCGAATCACATTACCTGTGAGTAGTATCATAACGTGTGGAATACCCCGAGTCTACGCTACTTTTGATTAGTACCGCAACATGACAAATACCATACCCCACTTTCCTAGCGATAAGTACCATTATGAGGGGACGATGAGTTTGATTTTGGTTTCCTTTAGACTGCAAGCATCATCGATTCAGTATTATGCTATAGAAGCAGTTCCTTTGTCAGTAATGTTATTATTTCACGTCAGTTTCTGTGAATGCGAGACATTGCGGGCGGACCCACTGATTGTTTTAATTTCATATCCATCCATTCATAGTTTGTCCTCATGTTTTGAATTCTGATCAGTGGAGGATTTTGGACTTTTAATTTGTCATTTCGTTTCGTCCCATTTCGTACCATTAGGGGCCGATGACCTAGATGTTAGTCGCTTTAAACAACAAGCATCATCATACAATGCATTGTTGAGGTACAATCTTGAGTTGTTAAAACTCTCCAAAGAAGTGAAATAAAGTTAATGGTAATAAATATGATATCATTTCAATAATAAATTTATTGAGATTTATTAATGAAAGTGTGCACGTCAATTCTTTAAAAATTTTATGTGCTTTTGTAATTAAACTACTTTGTTAAGGATTAAACTTCCAGTGTGTAAACTCGCCAAAATGTGTGGCGGATAAAGTTTACGGACTTAGTTTTCATCAATGATGATCGGAGAGATTTATTAAGTGTTTTTTAGCCATTTCCAAACCGTTGACATATTTTACTCATGCCCTTTCATAAATAACCGATTCATTTACAATAGAATCCGACGTATAAAGCCTTCGCTTGCTTCTGTAATTGAGATTTGTGCCTGGAACACCTGTAATCATTATTAAATTATTGTTGATAAAACTGATTAGATTAGATTTTTCCTTAGAAAATCACATATCCACACAGTGCTATATGGACATTCCCTTTATAGATCCGTTGTGTGTGTGTGTGTGTGTGTGTGTGTGAATCAGGCCAGGTGTCCGCGCATTACTATTTCAGCCTCTGATCGTGGCCACCATTTCACCTCGGACACACCTCCTGTAATAAGCAGTTCCGGATCGTGGTTGCCCTTCTGCCGCCTATTCATTATTGATACAACCACTGAGCTACATCAGCCCCGTCCTGACTAATGTTTCAAACTTTTTCTAAACTCGTCTTCATGCGTGTTCTGTAACCCACTTCGATCCCTCAACAGAATATGAAACGTTATGAACGAGATCCGTACATTACCTTATCCTAAACAAATAATATCCCTTTCATCTTTCTGCTTCATATAAGACCTTTCTTCATTCTCCTTCCTACATTTAACTCTTTCCACCATTCCCCTCTTATTATTACTTCTTCTTCTTTATCTGTTTGCCCTCCAGGGTCGGTTTTTCCCTCGGATTCAGCGGGGGGATCCCACCTCTACCACCTCAAGGGCAGTGTCCTGGAGCATGTGACTCTGGGTCAGGGATACAGCTAGGGAGGATGACCAGTACCTCGCCCAGGCAGAGGGAAGGAAGTGGCCGCGGCCTTATCTCTCCCATTTTCTTACACAATTCCCCTATCAGTTTCTTCCATTTCCAATCTAATCTTCATCCTCAGAATATACCACTTCTCCTGCTTGTCTCCTCCATACTCCTTCCAACATTCTTATTTATATTTTGTTTCTCTCGTTATTTTCATTTTTCTCTTTAATTCCTAAATTCAGACCCCTTTTTCTCTCCCATATTGCTTTTATCCTCCTTTTCATTTGAACCTTCTCTTCTTTGTGTCATTGTCTCACACTCTTCCTAAAATAATCTTACTTGTCTTATTCTAATTTCACCCGTTTCTCTTCCTCTTCCTGCTCCGCTTGTCCAATTTGTTATTATTTTTTTTCTGAAATTAGCAGGTTCGACTCCTGGTAAGGTCAGTGACGTTAAATTCAGACGTGTTGTCCAAAATTCTCAGTATTACAGACCGTCAAGGACGTTAAATCAACAGTATCACAATAATATAAATAATAATAATAATAATAATAATAATAATAATAATAATAATAATGGTATAGCCTCAGCTACTGTGTGCAGCCGTTTTAAATTGAAGCTATTTTGGCTGCCTGCTCGTCAGTTTTAACTTTTTGAGTTACTCTGACATCTGTTGGAAGAACACGAATCTCTCTTGGACGACCTTTGGCTGAGATTTTAAGTATGTTTTCTGCTGAATATCAAGTATGTCGACATCGTACGATATGGAATATCGAAAGAAATTTTCCTGATATTCTAAAAGTTGACTAACTCTGCCCAATTTAAACCTGCAATCATGAGATCCGATGGCCGGCACACTTATAATAATAATAATAATAATAATAATAATAATAATAATAATAATAATAATAATACATTTCTCCCTTATCTTCTCTCATATCTTTGTGCTTTTCTTCCCAACTTCTTTGTTCATTTCTTCTTCAATTTGTCTTTCTTATATTATTTTATTTGCTTTTCTTTTACCCACTCCCCTGATTTTGATTCTGTTCATTATGATTTGCCACTTCTTTAATTTCAGCTTTTTTGTTTTCCTTTTCTACTATTGTTTCTTAGGTTTCGGGAAAAACGGTGGAATTTAAATGTTATAATTGCGGGATTTGAATGATATTAGCATCGGAGAACTTAATACCCTATTTCTAGTTCCTAATCCGACACTTTGAAAATCCAAATTCTCTACAGTAACGGGGTCCCACAGGGATCTGATTTTTCACCTTCATAGTTAATTTTACTGTAGTACACAACACAGCAAGGTGAGATACATTTCTGTATTAATGGTATTTCTTTCTAATGGTAGATGGTTTCGAAATCTTACGGTCGGAATCTTGAAGAGTATATTTTATTTACCTTCGTAAGACTTCAGAATGACTACCTAATCAGTTTCTTCAACCTTTAAAATGAACATCCTTTACTGATAATTCTTTATGTGGAAAATTTCCTTTTATGCACATAACAGCAGGGTGGAACTCGTATGTATGCAATAAGGGCGCGTTTCTTGTAGTAAATGGGGTCCAAAGCTGAATCATAACAGGGGTCTCACAAGGCTCTGATCTGGGGCCATTCTTGTTCATTGTTTATATGAACCACACATGATGTTTCTAAATTTAGATTAAGTTTATAAATAGCCTATCCTGTGAGGACAAAGCTGACGTAACCTCTTCTGCAGTTCCAAGTAGCTATGGCACCGAGGCATGACAGAAAATACTTTACCTTGTGAAGGCTAAAAGAAATTGCTGTAACTTAATACACTTTTATAGTATCTCTTTCTTCTTGTGGAGATTGAAGGGGAAGGAATTGTCTTCACGATAGCACAAAAATTGGAACCGAAATTTGTCTGAGAGAAAGAGAGGGATTTTAGCTGTCACGCGACAATTGTGGAGTTGTGAGCGAGGTAATCGCGGCCATTAAGGGGACCCAATCCCTGCATTAGGCGGCACGCACTCCAGACACTCAGTATGTATCCGTTCGCGGCATCTCGGACGCCCGCTGCTATATAATTATAAGAGTAATGAGCAGACCCTGTTCGATTTGGTCACGTCACCTCACCGATGGAGGACTCTGAGGCGACCTTTTCTTTCTATATGGCCAAGT
This sequence comes from Anabrus simplex, assembly GCF_040414725.1. Lineage (NCBI taxonomy): Eukaryota > Metazoa > Arthropoda > Insecta > Orthoptera > Tettigoniidae > Anabrus > Anabrus simplex. The sequence goes on from NC_090277.1 coordinate 61,868,619, forward strand.
TGTGATCCCAGAGAACATGATTTAAATAAGTGTATTTCCTTTCACTGCGCCTTCCGATTCCAAAAATTTTGGCTACGTTCCATAAATTCTCTCCGTATTGTCTCCTCACCTTTTCTTCCTTACCGTTCATATAATTCGTTCTTTGCTTTCTTCTTAATCGAACACTACTTCGCCAGGTTGAGTGGCTCAGACGTTTGAGGCGCTGGCCTTCTGACCCCAGCTTTTCTGTTTCTGCCCTGGCTCACTCGGGTGGTATTTGAGGTGCTCAAATACGTTAGGCTCATGTCGGTAGGTTTATTGGCACGTAAAAGAACTCCTGCGGGACAAAATTCTGGTACCTTGGCGTCTCCGAAAACAGTTGAAGTAGTTGGTGGGACCCCAAAAGGAACATTATTATTTTATTAAACACTACTTCTTCTTCTATTTCTTTAGCATTTCTTCTTAATTCTTTCAATCCTTTTCAATTAATTTACTTTTCATTTTCTCACATCTTCCTTCTTACATCAATTCCCAAATTTATCTCGTTTCATTTCCCATCCCACTTGTTTCTTATTCATTTCATACACTTTCTAGTCTTATCCTATTAATATCTTCATTATAATATTATAATTATTATCCACAAATTGCATTCCCTAATTTCTTTACGTCCATTTTCTAATCTTCTGTGTCCCTTTTCTTCAGATTCGTTTATTTTTCTCGATTTTTCTATAAACATTTATCTTTCTTTCTCTTTCTCTTCACCAACCGTTCTCTTCTTGTATGTTTTCAATAATTGGTGAACCAAGAAATGTGCTATTTTTCATTTTTGTATTTATTAAAACTTATTCATCCTATCTGCAATGTTTTTTTTAACTTTCCTTCCATTCATCACCAGTTACATCATCCTCATCTCTTCCTTTACATCTTCTCTATCACTCCCCCACCGGACGAGTTGGCCGCATGTTTAAAGCGACCTATCTGTGAGCTTGTGTCTGAGAGATAGTGGATTCGTATCCCACTGTTGGCAGCACTAAGGACGGTTTCCCATTTAAATACCCGGCAATTGCTGGGGTTATATCTCAATTAACAAATGTACCCGTGCTTCGCTACGGTATTATACCTTGTATACGGAGTTTTACGTAAGTTATTGTACACGCATTAAGAAAGATTATATTAAATTGCAAGCCTCACACCGCTATCGGAGAAACAAAACGGGGAAAACCCCATACGTTGTTTCGAATGTAAGGTACACGGTGGAGAAACTTAGATTATAATGACAGGCCCCCTTTCCTAATGCCAGTTGCAATCGAGTTGGAGAGATTTGATTGTAACCGAGAAATGCTGCGATATCTGAAGTATAAAGAATCGAGATACGACAATAAGTCATAGGTTCAAAGTTGAAAATATCTCCAAATTGAGCAGCGATTGTGTAATCTGCATGTGAAATGACTTACCGTTTAGAAAGTAGTTACAACGAAATAAAGATCTGAACGGTCATTGAAATTGCCTCTATATTTCGATATTTTCTGGGGCCTAAAAGCAATACATTTGAACAGCCTGGTGTATTCTCTCAAATGAAGGTGAGCGCAGTGAAAATGAAAGCGAATATCCGTAGTTTGTTTCCAGTCATTCAACCAAGTCAGGAATGAAATGAATGAAGCCCCATCAAGCGGCGAGGATAGGAATTGTACCGGCTGCCGAAGCCTGTCTCACTCTTCTGGGGCAATGATTAATGATTGACGGATGGAATTAAAAGATATTGGAGAGTGTTTCAGGAGTGAAGTGTGACAGTAAAAACCATAGTACCCGGAGAAAAACCTGTCCCGCCTCCTCTTTGTCCAGCACAAATCTCACATCGAGTAACCGGGATTTGAACCACGGAACCCAGTGGTGGGATGCTGGCGCTACCTTTCGCATGTAGTCCACGGATTTTACAGAAAATCAATAGTATAGGAGACAATGGAAGCTGTTGCATTTTTCCTATAACCCCATTCTGTACAATGATTTTTAAATCATTTGCATATTTTAACCTTCCCCTGGATGAGTGTTCTCTATATATGAAGTTTGGTTAAGATCTATCCAGTCGTTTCACCGTGATGATAGAACAGACGGACGAACAGACACGAAAACTAAAACCCGCTGATACGGTCTTGAGTTAAATTAAATCGAATAAATACGAGGGTCGAGTCATAAGTCATGGCAACTATTCTTTTCTCGCAGACAGGAGACGACAGGGAAAATCTACGATATGCATTTGGAAATATAGGACATGTACTTATGCATAGTGCCTAAAGACAAATTCTGACTTCAGGAGATTCTCGTAGGAAAGTGACAGAACACAGGCCATTGGTAAACATTGTTTTATTATGGTATAGACAGCAAATACACAAGACTACGTACAAAGGAAAGGTCTCCACTGGTTACAGATCTTCGAAATAATCACCCAAGATTTCTACTGTGCGTTGCCAGCGGCACATCATTGTCCATGGATACTGGACGGCCCAGGCGAGGCAAAGCGGCAGTTGATACTCTACCCCGTTTGAACGTCTCCACCCAACCTCGGCACTGTTCTATAGGGCATGGCATGCACATCTAATGCTTCCCGCAGCTCTGCATGGCATTGGCGTGCAGAGCTGCCGCGGAGAACTGCTATTTTAATATACGATCGTTGCTCCTGCTTGTTGACTTCCATTTTGTGGCGCTCTCACTCACACACTGAACTTGGGGGCATTCTTACACCCGCACTGCTGTTTACATACACCATCTAGTGGCATCATACGCAAGTACATACCGTACGTTTCCAAATGAATATCTCATATTTTCCGTGTTATCTCCTGTTCGCGAGGAAAAAAATAGTCGCCATGACTTATGACTTGACCTACGTATATGAAAAACTGGCAAAACAAACGAAACTACAGACAGCGGACCACCTAGAAATGTATTTAAATGAAAGCCAGGGCAGCTACCTTCCCAATCCTAGCTCTTTTCTAATTTTACCTCTGTGTTTTTTGCCTGCAGATTTTGGTAACTGGTGCATGCATTATCGACTAGTCATGTTTTCCTCCCTTTTCTTAATTCTCTCCTAGCTGCACACCACAATTTCAACATGTAGTCAGACTTTGTATTTCCCCCCGTGTCTTAAACTCGGCTCCAGAAGCACGTACATCTGAGTGCATCTGAGCAGAACATCCCCTATAAACATTACTATCGATCGTTTCGTAGCGGGGTAATTTATTATTGGTAGGGAGTACAAGACTAGCCGGTAATATTAACAGTTAAAATAAGCCATTAAACAAGTAGGAGAGGATATCGAATCAGGGCTTCCAGATACACAGGGGTTGCTGAGGGAGGAAGACGGTTCCTAAGACGATGGTTTCCATCCGATTAAACCTCTTCCCCTCTTCTTCCCAGTCACACACCCCTTTTCTCCCTTCCTTATCCGATATCTGCTCGGACGTGCTGTTATTTCCCCGTCTCACCCGTGTAAAACGGATGATAATATTTTTTATTATTATTATGATAATTATTACGATTATTTGAATAGGTTTTGTTTACAGGCACTTCTAATTGTATGTCTTCACACAAGCACAAGAATAAAAAAAAGAATGAAGTTGTTTTGAAGCTTTAAAACAAAATGTAATTGCAAAGAATGTTTTCCTTTTTCTTACGTTGATTACTAATGTCTCTCACGTTGGCTTTAATCTCTCCCAGAAGAGAAGCCTTAGAAGAGTCTTAATGATACACAAAGATTCTGAAATGAAAACATTTGAGATAAACGAAAACGGATGTGATTGATTTCGCTTAGCTAGTTCCCAATACAAGGGCCTTCATGGCTCAGGTGGGAGCGCGCCGGCCTCTCAACCCTAGGTTCCATAGTTCAAATCCCGGTCACTCCGTATAAGATTTGTGCTGAACATTAAACAAGCTTTACCTCCGTGTACTCCGGTTTTATCTCTCATCATTCATTCCACAAAAACTCTACAATATAATTTCATTTTATCTGTCATTATCATTGCCCCAGAGGAGTGCGACAAGGTTCGGCAGCCGGCACAATTCCTATGCTCGCCACTAGATGGGAGCTTTATTCATTCCATTCCTGACCCGGTCGAATGACTGGAAACAGGTTGTAGATTGTTATTTTCACTTACCAGTACAGTGGAAAATCTGTCTGAATTGATATACACACTATAAGCTTGAATTTTTAGAAAGTTGCATAGTCCTACGGTTCAATAACTCTATGAAAGAAAGCAATCGGTACCAGGAAAATTTCTGGCTACAAAGCATTTTGGATATATAGCTGGGCACTCTGCCTCAATTAGTGCTAGGTTAAGTACGGTGGAAACCTCTGTGAGTGGGGGGGGGCGCACACCAAGAATACACCAAGGTATCCCCTGCGTATCGTAAGAGGGGACTAAAAGGGGCGAACAAGGGATTATGGGATTAGAACCATTACATTACTTCTAATTAGTACCATTACGTGCGAAACACCATGGGTCGATATTGCTTGCGACTAGTAACTCTTTTCGAGAAAAACCATGGGTCTACGTTATATAGGGGCGGTACCATTAAGCAACGAATAGTACAGGTCTGGGCGTTGCCATACGTGTCATGGTGTACATTCAACCGGTCGGTTCCACTGTGTTCAGAATTAGTCTGCGTTACCTGTTAATAGTACCACTATAATGAAAAGCACCATGGGTCAATATTGTCTGCGATTAGTACCACTATGTGAGGAAAACCATGGGTCTGCGTTGCCTGAGATTAGTACCATTATGTGAGGAACACCATGAATTTGTGTTGCCTGTGGGTTTTACCATAATGTGTGATTATGGATCTTCGTATGTGCTCGATTGTGATGTGACTTTGTGCCTGACAGTGTTCTCCGCTATTCGTAAACATTGTGGGACTTTGCCTAGCGCTGCGTGTGCCATGCTGCTGCTCAGAGAATTGCGCACTGTTTTCTTTTGAGTGAACTTGCATTTTACTTCTTCTGAGTTTTACAGTGTCTACCCCCGTTCATTTTTATATCGCCTCTTCTACTGATCCGGACTGTACTTGATCTTTCATTTCCTTTTCCTATGCATTGTTTTTTCATGTTTTAATCGTCTGATGATGACCTGGACTAGGGTCGAAACCGGTACCATTTCTACTTATTATTAAATGGGAATGTAATTCACTACATTTCATATTCTTTTGTATTGAATAGGTTGAATCTCTTTATCAATTATTTCAATTTCAACCGTAATATTCTTCAATACGGAACAATGACATTTTTAACATTAAATATAATGTGTGAAACACAGTGGGTCTACATTGCCTGTGATTAGTCACACTATGCGAGAAACACCATGAGTGTATGTTAGCTGTCATTAGTACCACCATAGGAAGAACACCATAGTTCTGCTTTACCAGTGGTTACTATTATGAGGGACCGATGACCTGGATTTTGTACCCCTTTGGAAAACAAGCATCATCTCAGAAAATAAGGAATTGTGAATTCGATCCACTGACAGTTTTGGATTCTTCGTTATTTTGTAATTATCATTCGTTTAGATTTTAGTCAGTGGATACATCTTGAAGTTTTAATTATCGTGTCATTTCGTTGTACCTCGTAGAGTTAGGGGCCAATGATATAACTGTTAGGCCCTTTAAACAATCATCATCATCATCATCATCATCATCATCATCATCATCATCATCATCATCATCATCATCAAGTACGTTGGAAATCTGTACTTTCCATTACTCCAAGAAGAGAAAATGCTTAGACACAGTGCTGACCGCTCTGCCTCACTTAGTGCTAAGTTAAGTACACTGAAAATTTCTACTTTTCACTAATCCATGTGGACAAAGAGTTGACCACTCTGTATCACCCAGGGGCTGATAACCTAGATGTTAGGCCACTTTAAACAACAATCATCATCATCATCATCATCATCATCATCATCATCATCATCATCATCATCTATGTCTTTCTTGAATGACGTTTACTAGGAGGTTGTTAAGTCTCAGGATATGGCTTACAAGTTTTATCCTCCTACTTTCCATACCATTTATCCGTCTCCATTGCTTATTCGTTTCGTCATTTTCCTCCAAATCCATATTTCATTTGCTTCCAATGAATCTCTTTCGTTTTTTCCAATAGCTCTCACATCTGTAAAGTAGTACACTCCATACAAAGAATTTTACAAAAGCCTTTCTTGTACTATTATATTATTTCGAAAGGCCTGCCAGGCAACACTTTTCTTTTTTTTGATTTCGTTGGTGCATCTATTGTCTTCAGTGGTAATACTTCCTAAGTAATAGAAATGTTCCCATTGTTCTATTTTGGAATTTTCTATTCTTATGTTTGTATTAACTCCCCTCCCATCTTTGCTCACAAGTAAAATTTGGGTTTTCTTACAATTGATTTTTTTTTTCAAACTATCACATAGAACAGTCGACATTCTATTTAATGCCCTCTCAGAGTTTGCTGCTATGTAAATGTCATCAGCAAATCTAATACTGTGGATTCTTTTCCCATTTATCTTTATTCCCTTAGGCATTTCCTTTGAAACACATATTGCTAATTCTATAAACAAGTTGAAAATATATGGTGATAGTGGACAGACCTGAATCACACCTTTCTTAATTTTCGCCATTCTTGCATATCCATTCACCACTGCATATGTGCACTGGTTGTTGTAAATTTTTCAGATGAGCCTCCTATATTTCCAGTCAATTCCTACTTCCTTCGTACATTTAAACGAGGTAACAGACACTGCAGAAATCCTCAGATCCCTTGTCAATCTGATTCTCCCACCTTACTGTGCTTGAGCAGCGTAGAGCATCTTCAACATCACACACACTCTGTCACCTCCACGCTTCTCTTATTCTACCTGCACATTATGAAATAGGTTGGTGTTCAGGATTACGTCGTCGTAGAGTTTTTAATAAAAGCCACCGTTAGTGACAAGAGCATCTTGCAGCAGCTAGTAATTGGACTCAGCAGCACAGAAAAGCAATTATTCCTTGGGCTTGTGGTAACATTATTCAGGTCGGACCAACCAACTTTTCTACTCCGTACGTTACACTATATATAATTAATTTTTGCGACTCAAGCTAACTCCACTCAACTCGCAGATGTTACATGCAAGACAGTCTTCTCGCAGACTAATTAACAACACACGGTTAAAATTACCCCCTGCGCACCCTTCGACCAGCTACTCTAACTCGCCACCTTTCCTCTGGAACGGTATTTCATCTTCTGCCTGTCTACATGCCTTTCTTGATCGTCATCTCCATTTCATATTGCCCAATCATACATTTTACCATTCATATTCAGTCGACATCGGACCAAAACATCGAGCATCAGCAAAGAATACCTTCATAAATATTCTGCCACGACGGAACACATCGCATTTCCAGCTGAGGTTCTCAAGGGGAGAGGGAATCTTAAAATTACGAAACTTAGATTTTCCTAGATTTTCCTCCTACAAAATAATTTTAAAATTTAGGATAAGTATTCTACATTATTTGCTAAAAGATCGTTCTACAAGTAACTCTCTATTTCCTTCTACCATTCCTTCTTTTCTCCCATTTTTTCGTGCTCTTCCTTCTTTCTAATATTGCTTTTTTAACCCTCCTTTATTTTCCCATTCTTCATTATTAATTTCCTTTCACTTATTTTCTCTTGACCTCTCTGTCGTCCTCTTTTTCCTTTCTCGTTCCTTTTATCATAACTTTTTAATTTTCTGTTTTTTCATCTTCCTCGTTTTTGTTTTACCTCTCTTTTCTTCTTACTTTTACGTTCAACCTTTCCTTTTACCTTCTCTGTCTGCTTCGTTTCCTTTTCAATCTTTCGATAATTCTTTCTTTACCAGTAGACGTCAGAAGTATGTCCAGCAACTCAGCTATTATACATGCCTATATCAAAATACTAGGTAAACGTGCAGGTATCATGAAGTTTTGACCTGAAAGCACCTCCTCCTACTTCCTATTCATCATCATTTCCCGCTTCCGTTTACGGATCTTCTTCTTCCTAATCCTTCTCTTCAGATTTCAATTGAAGGTGTTATCTCAGTATCTTCTTGAAATATATATGTTTGAAACATTCATTTATGTAATATATCTAGTAATCATTACTCATATATTTGTAATGTACTCTACGTACGATGTGTCATATATATGATATGATTTGTTTCTATGTATGATATGATTCTTGCTTAATATCACTACGTGTGATTATTTTTATTAATACTGTTATTGTTATTATTGTTAATATTTTCATATTATTGTCATCAGTAGTTATTATTAACAGTGTTCTAGGTTACGACTGGTTAAGTGTAAGAAAGGAAGTATATCCCTAATTTTGCCAGAATAAACAAAACATATTCTGTCATTCTTCCTTTTGGTATGTGTCAGCCCAGTCTGCGGAGCTTGATCCTTAAGGCGTTAAGTCTAAATTGGCTGACACCGTATATAACTGGTTCGAGTCCCGATGGTCGAAAAAATGTCACCATCAGAATGTTGGCCGGCAGGGTAGGGGAGATGATGGTATAACATTTCTAATCACTAGACTGCGTGCCAAAATCATGGATTCAATTCCAAACCTCTTCACAGTGCTCGTATGGAGTGAAAGCATATTTCATCCGTCGGATGGAGACGTTAAGACTTGAGCAGACCCCTTGGTGCTATTCGACAGGAGTAGGCTATGTGCCGGCACCGTATTTCACTCTCGCCCTTCCTACTATCCATATCACGTCATTCGTTTCATCACATAAACTCCTCTGATGATATTGACGTCAGGAAGGGCATCCCGTCATAAAAACCCGCCACGACAGATTATCTCACCTCATACCCGATCCTGTAGAGAGACGGCACAAGGGTTGGACAAACAAAAATCATTTTTATTCTTTTTGTGTGCTTTTCCTTAATTTTTCCTTTAACTTGCCTTCTTTCCTGCTTTCTCTCCTTGTTGACCTGTTCCTCATTACATTCTTTATTGCTTCAGTACATTGTTTTGGTCTTCCTTCCGTCACTGATTCTTGGACTTGATTCCACCTTCTTTTCCTGCCACTTTTCCTTCCGTTTTTGCTTTCATTTCGACTTCATGTATCTGTTCCTGACTATTTCCTTTTCCCCTTATTTATTTATTTATTTATTTATTTATTTATTTATTTATTTATTTATTTATTTATTTATTTATTTATTTATTTATTTATTTATTTATTTATTTATTTATTCTCAGTCTACTCCCATAAAGTAGTAGGAGTTGGACTGAGTACTCACTTGTGAAAATTTCCCATGATATTCACGGTATGTTACATTAACAACACTATTACTTCGTGGCTAGGTGAACCCAGGCAGCCAGTTCCCATAAAGGAGCGCGTAATGCTGATTGCAGCCTCCCTGATTCTCCTTTTAAGCTGCAGCTGATGAATGGCAAAGAATCTCCGGGAGTAATAGCGTGTAAAGCGTAGGAAGCAAAACACGCGTAAAGTTAAACGTGTAAGACGTGGGATGCATCAGAGAGGTGGGCTCTTAAGTGGGTCTCGCTCTCTCTCTCTCTCTCGGGGTGAGGGGCGAGGATAGTTCTGTCAATGAATACGCATCATGTTCTCTGGATATACAGCTTAAAATTTCACCTCCAATAACGTTAAATAACAGTTATATTTAAAGACCAGCTCTTCACTCCCAAAAAATGTTAACTGTCAAATTCCTAGAGATACTTTTCACTCCCAGTTAACTAACAGTTACATTTATAGACCCGTTGTGCACCGCTTATAACGTTATATAACAGTTAAATTGAATGTGAGGTATTCACTCCCAATAATGGTAAATAACAGTTAAATTTACTGCCAAGTTGTTCATTGAAAATAACGTTAATTGAGGGTTAAATTTATAGACAGGCTGTTCACTCACAATAATGTTAACTAAGAGTTAAATTTATACACAAGCTGTTCACTCACAATAATGTTAACTAAGAGTTAAATTTATAGACAAGCTGTTCGCTCACAATAATGTTAACTAAGAGTTAAATTTATAGACAGGCTGTTCACTCACAATAATGTTAACTAAGAGTTAAATTTATAGACAGGCTGTTCACTCACAATAGCGTTAACTAAGAGTTAAATTTATAGACAAGCTGTTCACACACAATAATGTTAACTAAGAGTTAAATTTATAGACAGGCTGTTCACTCACAATAACGTTAACTAAGAGTTAAATTTATAGACAAGCTGTTCACTCACAATAATGTTAACAGTTAAATTTAAATAGAAGCTCTTCACTACTAGGAACGTTAAATAACAGTTAAATTGATGGACAATTTGTTGATTGCTAATAACGTTAACTATCAATTAAATTAACAACGCTACCGAACGAGTGGCTGCATACTTCGGATCACGTATCTCTTAGCTGGTATTCGTGAGATAGTGGATTTGAACCCCACTGTCGACAGCCCTGAAGGTTGTTTTCCGAGCTTCACCATTTTCGCACCAGGCTGTACCTCAACTAAGGCCACGCCCACTTCATTCCCACTCCTAGCCATTTCATATCCCATCCTTGCCGTAAGACTTATTTGTGCCAGAGCGACGTACTGCAAATTGTCTTTTTTTTTCAGTTAACTATAAGTTAAATATAAGCAAAACCTATTCTCTGTCAAAAACGTTATCTAACAGTTAAATATATAGACAAGCTGTTCACTCGGCAATAACGTTTACAAACGGTTAAACACCTATAAGGATAATCCATTCGCCAACAATAATGTTAGCTGACAGTTAAAAATACAGCGTGTAACAACAAGGTGCAGCAAACCTTCAGTTCACATTCCTCACGCGTAGAAGAAGAAAGTAGGTTATATGTCACGGCTCCGTACGCTTTGTATCCTGTGAGAACTCATTTTTATACAGCTCTACACAGCACATTAATCCTGGGAAAATCTCTGGAACAGAACATACGAACACACCACATGAAATGTTCAAAATGCTTCCGTTACCATTAGTAGGCCTACCTGCTTCAACCCAGCGTTGCATTGAATCCCTATTTTGCTTATGTACTATGCTAGAACCTATATTTAACATGTCATAGTGGAGTACGCGTAAGTATGTAAAGAAATGTTCGTTGATTATTTCCTGCAAATTACACTTTCAAGGACTTTTCCTTCAAAATTTCGGAATTATCGAATGTAAACCTCTGAAATTATTTGAGTATGTTAGTGGTAACCAGGCAACCAGCGTTCATCTGTCTATACTAAGTCGTCATATTCTTGCTCACTCTGTCTTCTGTACAGAGAAGGTATAAATGGCGCTGTGTTTCAAGTGAGTTCCCATTGTCTTTGACTGGAGTTTCGTCTGGGTCAAAACAAAGCCCCTTACACACGGTAACACCATCGAAGACAGTCGAATTTTTCTCATAATACGTATTTTGTGGGAATCACAATCCAAGGAGAGGAAATCAAACCCTGAAATTTGCTGACGATATTGTAATTTTATCTGAGACTGCAGAAGATTGAGAAATTGCTGAATGGTATGGACAGAGTCTTGGGTAAGGACTACATGATGAAAATAAATTAGTCCAAAACAAAAGTAATGGAGTGCAGTCAAACGAAGTCAGGTGATGCAGGAAATATTAGATTAGGAAATGAAGTCCTAAAGGAAGTAGATGAATATTGTTATTTGGGTAGTAAAATAACTAACGATGGCAGAGGTAAGGAAGAAATAAAATGCAGACTTGCACAAGCAAAGAAGGCCTTTGTGAAGAAAATAAATTTGCTTACTTCGAACATTGATACAGGAATTAGAAAGACATTTTCGAAGACTTACATCTGGAACGTGGCATAGTATTAAAGTGAAACATGGACGATAGCTAACTCAGAAAGAAAGAGAATAGAAGCTTTTGAAATGTGGTGTTACGGAAGAATGCTGAACGTGAGATGGATAGATCGATTCACGAATGATGAGATACTGAATCGAGTTGGTGAAAGGAGATTGATTTGGTTAAATTTGACGGAAGAAGAGATAGAATGATAGGACACGTTTTAATACAACCAGGACTTGAGCAGCTGGTTTTTAAAAGAAAGTGTAGGTGGTAAGTACGGTAGGCAGATTAGCAGATTAGAGGAGATGTAGGATACAGTAGTTACGTAGAAATGAATAGGTTAGCACAGGACTATTCTATGGACTTATGACTCAAACAACAACAACGTATCTTGAGAATATTAATGGCCATATAATTTTATGCTAAATCAGTTAACATTTTTCTGGAAGTAGCTCTTGATAGGTGCTGCTACCTTGTGACATGACAAGGTAATGTTTTGTGCTGGATCAGCTGCCATATTGCTGGACGTACACAATGATGCTACGTATTTCTTTCGCATTATCACAACGCTTTATTTCCACTGTGGGTGGAGTTAAAGGATGCGTTATCTGTACTCCTGCTTGTCTTAATAGACTACTAACAGAGGAACTCCTAAAGAGTATGTACTTACTCTCTCGTATTCTAAGCACAGAAACATATCCATGATTCTATCTTTTACCGTGGAGCGGAGAAATTTACGTATATTATTTTTCACAAAAAGCTTTTATAAAGAATGTGAAAAATCAATGCATTGTTTTGACACTAATTTAAGAATATTGTGTATGAATAATGTACCTCAAAGAGCACAAGATCTTTCAAGAAATTAAGAAAGATTGCACAGGAAAGTAAAGCAATTTGTTAGTTATCAGATAAACTTTGTATCCTGGCACCGTGAACGGTCACTATTTCAAATTTCAGTTTGTCAAAACATTATAATACAACTTCTTTTCTAATATAGAAAAATGTCAATGTTAATTATATACTAAAGTTCGTAATTGTAAACGTTGTACTACTAGAGTAATTTTTTTAATGACCAAAATTTTAGTCCTCCAATCTGTATTTATTTCCTTAAATATGAGTCCCGAGGAATTATGTTAAGTCGTTTCCCCATGATGTAATAAAGAACAAGAACTGAACCGGAACTACTTTCAAATTTTGTACACCAAATTCTTCTACGTCTCCCACAGCCTAATAGGGTCGAAAGTACGAACTGTGTCACACATGGCGACTTGTCATTGCTTTATGACCGGATGCCGTTCCTTACTATTAACGTGTTGTCTGTGCGGTCCGTCAATGTGACAAAGGGGTGTGTTGGGACAAACACCTAGTCGTCCAATCAGAGCAATTAACCAGATGCATTTAAAATCGACTCAGCCGAGAATCGAACTCTGGAACACCCTGAATGGAAGTCGTCAACGCTTACTATTCGGCTGAGGAAGCGGAAAATTTAGTACACCTAACCTGAGCAGTACCGAAAGAAAAATTTGAAGTTTACATACACAGCCAATACCGTTTATGCGACCTCGCTTTTAACGACCTGGATAGAACAGAGAAATCTAACTGTCCTGTATAAATCATATATAGAGCCCGGACTGTAAAGCATTAATAGGTTAGAATGCAAAGTTTCTGAAGCGACCAGCAAGTATAGTCTATGCTATGGTTTTTTTCATAAACATTAGGTGTACGGCCCATCATATCTCCTATATTTTATGTTACTCTTGCTACATTATGGAAAAGCGGGTGGCCGACACTTCCTATTAACCAAATTTAGTTTGCAATCTAACCTGTTACGGTATGGAAATCAGGGCTTTGATCATATATAAACACTGTTTTTTAAAAATCACTATATACGACATATTGTATAAAGAAAAGTGTATCAACTATAACAGCCAATGTTAATTTTTGTTTGTTACGCGTTTGGGGATTGCTGACAAAAATATAAATCTTATTTTCAAAGTCTTGTTTTCAGTAAAGTGTTGGTTTAAAATCAGTTTATATGTTACATTGTCGAGGCATGTTTCTATTCATTTTTTCTATTTGCATTACGTCACACCGACATAAATAGGTCTCATGGCGACGATGGGATAGGAAAGACCTAGGAGTGGGAAGGAAGCGGCCGTGGCCTTAATTAAGGTACAGCCCCGACATTTATCAGGTGTGAAAATGGGAAACCACGGAAAACTATCTTCAAGGCTTTTGGCAATGGGATTCGAACTCACTGTTTCCCGGATGTTATTTAGATGAACTAAATGACTTCGAATCAGAATACGGCTGAAATTTTACACCCGGTATAAGATTTCTCTTTTATCCTCTAACGTGAACCAGGAATATTTTGCATTAAAGACGAACAGGGGTAGAGAAAAGTTTCTGGTGCTCTAACGAGATAAGATTCACAACATAACACAAGATGGGGAACGAGGTCACCTGCCTTGGCTTTGTCTACCGCGGGGTTATGAGCTACTCATTCTCGCAGGGTAACGACGTGGCATGCGTTGTGGCTTAATGGTGCTGTGGCTTTCTCAATTAGATACACGTGTGATATTGCGAACAACCGCGTGCGTAAGTATGATAATGCATGCAGACATACCTTTTTCATTATGGACATTTTTGCCTTTCAGCGTTCAGTTCTTTCAAATTAATTACAGCGTGCAATAAATATTTATTTTTCCAGTATGGCTTTTTTCTCAATAGGTTTCGCTAGTTCCCTTTGCCCTAAAATGAAGAAAACGCAACGGTGTAATGGTCGAGATTTGTTTTTACTGCCAGGGCTTTGACTCGGTATACTTTCATGCTTTATTTTGCGGTTACTTAAGGTTTGATCTGGTCGACCATTTAAATTTCTCTTCAGGGCAGTAGGCCTGTGGATGTGGTTCTAAACTAACAACGGCATCGTAAAACCGTCGCGGAGCGAAACGTTGGCGTTCACGGACCTGCATACTCTTGAGAAAGCTGCATACAGCTGTCCATAGCTAAACATCTAAGTGGACCGAGCTCGATAGCTGCAGTCGCTTAAGTACGGCCAGTATCCAGTATTCGGGGGATAGTAGGTTCGAACCCCACTGTCGGCAGCCCTGAAAATGGTTTTCTGTGGTTTCCCATTTTCACACCAGGCAAATGCTGGGGCTGTACCTTAATTAAGTCCACGGCCGCTTCCTTCCCACTCCTTGCCCTTCCCTGTCCCATCGTCGAAATAAGACCTATCTGTGTCTGTGCGACGTAAAGCAACTAGCAAAAAAAACCATCAAAGTGGAGAGATTTTTTCCAACTCTATATAAAGTTTCACCTTGTGATATGTTGATTGTGACGGAGAAGGCTAAATTTAAAGGAAATTGCCTCCGTTCACCAAAGGATGATATGTAAAGAAAAACAGGTTCCATCGCACTCTATACGTAGATACTTCACTGAGTGGAAGATATTGTATCCCGATGTGTCACCTCACCCGAATTATATCTCTACAATAGGAAATAAAACGAACCACCCAGGATCAAAATTTGTTAATTGTCACTCATCATTGTCGGCTATACTAGGTGTATGCATTTGTTTCTGCCGTTTTCGTGGTAAAGAAAACACTTCATTTTCAAGAGAAATTAATTTTGTTTGTTTATTCAAAATATTGGTCATCGGATTATGTACACTTCGCCTATCTTTCAGGTAAGTTATGAATATTATGCCACCTTGCAACTTCCGCGAAATTGCTGAAGTTCTTCTCTGCGAGCGCATGCCCCATTGATGCGAAGAGGTGATTGTCAGATGATGCCAGGTCTGGTAAGTACGGCGGGTGCGAAAGGATGTCCCACCCAAGCGATTTCGTGGTGTCTTTCACTGGTTTTCCTGTGTGAGAGGGCTCATTGCCGTGTATCAAAATCACTTTGCCATGTCTTCTGGCCCATTCTGGTCGCCTTTCCATCAATGAGTGATTCGCCGGGCTTCAAGGGTTCATAATATACAATACGACTCTGGTCCCACCGGACACAAAGCATAGTCTTCTTGCCGAAGCGATTTGGCCTTGGTGTTGAACGACCAGCTTCGCCAGGTGTCAGCTACGATTTTCTCGGCTTCGAGTGTTCAAAGTAAATCCATTTTTTGTCACCCGTCACAATTCGGTACAGAAATGATTTACTTTCTTGGCGTTGAAGCAGCATTTCACAAGTGACTTTGCGATTTTCCATTTGCCGTTCATTCAAATCGTGTGGAACCCATTTTTCGAGTTTACTGATCTTCCCCATTGCTCGTAAACATCTGCTGATTGCTTCTTGTGTCACATTTAATGTTACTGTTGAGTTTGAGTTGAGTCGTCATCGAGTAACGCCTGCAATTGCTTTTGTGGTCTACCAGAGCGCGCACTGTCTCTCACATTCAAATCACCACGTTTAAATGGTCGAAACCATGCCTCACATGTTCTAATCGTTGGAGCGTGTTTGCCATATGCTTCTACTAGCAAACGATGATTTTCCACAGCCCTTTTCCTTTTGATTAAGTAAGAAAATCAGTGCGTGCCGAAAATGCTTATTTTCAGGCACAAGCGTAGACATGATCACTGAACGATACAACACAGACGCTAGTGTTTGGCGGACTTAGGTTAATATCAGACGAACAAACTGACGTACGTATCAAATTCATACGCTGCGTACTGTTCGCTGGCGCCATCTCTTAGTGAAACCGGAAAAAGACTTATCCATACACCTGGCAGATGCAGGTGGTATAGTTGCATACACTAGAAAATATTAATATAAATACGATTAATCCATTTCACTGAAGGCAAGGTTGGTAGTCATGATTGTATTGTCAGTTTCAGCATTCCGAACGTTCTCGTCTCCTCAGTATCAATACGGAACAAGGGAGAACTCGCTACCGATACACGTAGCTCTGTTCGCGTCCATATGGCGAATGTAGCATAATTATTTCACGGAAAGAAAGGTGGTTTTCTTGAAAATATACCAAGAAATCTTGGTTTGAGTGGTTCGTTTTATTTTTCTAGTAGCGGAGGGGTACAAATTTATGTCAGATGCATACTGCAGTTGTTGAAATGTTGTGATTTTCTCAGTATCAATAGGATTCATTTAATATTCTATATCAATATATTAAGAGATATAGTGAGTGTTGTATGTAAGGAGTAATCTTAGAAATCTTAGAAATTGCTGGGCCGATTTTTTAAATTTATTTAACCATTTGTAACATAATATCATACTGGTAAAAATATTCTATGTATCATTCCGTAATATGAAAAGGTTTCCACGCGATGCGCGATTGAAAGAAAAGTGGAATTAATAATTAATGTGAATGCGTGTATGTTTGCAGGTCTGTATTTTTTTACTAATTAATACTTGACTGTTAGAGTTCAAATTTGGCAACATTACCCTTACCTTCTGTTAACATATAGGCTACTTTTCATCAGACTATGTTTTAAATAGGACATGTAATGGAAGAAAGTGTGAAACATGTCAGAGGAAAACGTACGCTTGGGACACTAAACAGTTCGTCCTATTGAACACCGAGCGAATTGGACGTACAGTTAGGGTCACGCAGCTGTGAGCTTGCATTTGGGAGAGAGTGGGTTCAAACCCCACTGTCGGCAGCCCTAAGAATGGTTTTCCGTGCTTTCCCATTTTCACACCAGACAAATTCAGGAGCTGTACTTTAATTAAGGCCACTGCCGCTTCCTTCCTTTCGTTGAACAATGGAGCAAACCAAACGTACTTGAACTTCGATTTCCCGAAAGCAAATTTCATCTGAATTTTCTTGATATCTTTAATAGTTTTGTAGAAAATATGTTTCTCTGTTTTGGCATATGCTTTATCTTTAGTCTCTTTGTCTTGCTTTCTTTCATGTAAATACTACTTAACGGACGTAGCAAAAATTTGGTAAGCATACTGCTGAAATGTTTGGTTAACATAGAGGCTACTTACTATCATGTTGTATCTTGAAAAGGGCGTGAAGCGGAAATGAAGTGCGACTCATTTCAGAGGAGAATGTACCTCTTAGGTCCTGTGTATATGGTTAGATCTATTAAATACTGGCGTAAGCAAGGGGCCTGCCATTATAATGCAAACTCCTCAAATCGATTGTGACCGGCACTAGGCAAAGAGACCTGCCATTACAATGTAAACACTCCCAACCCTAATTTCACGTGAGAAAAGATGCATGGCTACCTATCAGGCGTGTTTCTGAGCAACGTTAAAAGGAATGCAATTTAATAAAATCTTACTCACAATTTGTACACTACGTCACCTACCTTACCTACGTTACCTCCTTTTTATATCAATAACCCACTACTCGACTAATTTTCATACTCAGTATGTGACAAAGAACATCACATTTGTGACATTATATCTTCTATACATCACAGCTTGTAGTATAAGTCCATATAATCTTTTAGTTGGAGATCTTTTCTACAGCGGATATTACTTCTGCTGAATGGACGCAGTCAAGATTTGAACTAACACACTGTAACTCCTTTTGCATCGCATAGATTTCACCACAGAGTTTTGTAATAACAGGAAGTTTCATGAACCGTCTCCAAAATGTGTTTGTGAATGGTGCGAACTATTTTGCGACAGATATCTCGCATTACAGTGTATATTGATTGATTGATTGATTGATTGATTGATTGATTGATTGATTGATTGATTGATTGATTGATTGATTGATTGATTGATTGATTGATTGATTGATTGATTGATTGATTGATTGATTGATTGATTGATTGATTGATTGATTGATTGATTGATTGATTGATTGATTGATTGATTGATTGATTGATTGATTGATTGATTGATTGATTGATTGATTGATTGATTGATTGATTGATTGATTGATTGATTGATTGATTGATTGATTGATTGATTGATTGATTGATTGATTGATTGATTGATTGATTGATTGATTGATTGATTGATTGATTGATTGATTGATTGATTGATTGATTGATTGATTGATTGATTGATTGATTGATTGATTGATTGATTGATTGATTGATTGATTTATATGGCGGGACTCAGGCTGTGAAGCCTGCTATTCTGTCCGACCATACATACACCTACATGAAGAGTTAAATATACACTA
This sequence comes from Anabrus simplex, assembly GCF_040414725.1. Classification (NCBI taxonomy): domain Eukaryota; kingdom Metazoa; phylum Arthropoda; class Insecta; order Orthoptera; family Tettigoniidae; genus Anabrus; species Anabrus simplex. The sequence continues at coordinate 61,887,498 of NC_090277.1, forward strand.
AATTATCTGCAGTTTAATATCTTAATTATCAATTAAATGTTTTAATTAACCTAATAACTCAGCTATGATCTAATCCTAGTATGTTATAAGAAATGATTGTTATTCATTAGAGGGCGTTATTAATTTCGCAGTTATGTTGTGCTTTCCGTTTGATTGTTACTTAAATACTGTCTTTCTTTCTCATATATGTTTGGCCATTGACTGTTATAAATATAAATAAATAATTATTTTGCACCATTATGTGAGAAACACCATAGCTCTGCGTTACCTGTGAGGAGTATCACGATGTGCGGAACACTATGAGGCTGCGTTACTTGTGTTTAGTACCGCTACTTGAGAAATACCATGGTTCTACTTTACTAGCGATAGGTGCCATTATGAGGGACCGCTGACCTGGATTTTGGATCCCTTTAAGACAACAAGCATTATCGATTCAGGATTTTACTCTGGAAGCGCCCTTTGGTCAGTATATACCATTGTATTAACACAGTTTCTGGGAAGATGGTGAATTATGGGTTGGATCCCATTATTTTTTTAAGTTCATAATCATTGTCCATGGTCGTCGTTCTTAATTCTAGTCAGTGGATTGATTTTGGAATTATTTTTAACTTTCAATATTGCAGTTGGATCCGCTGGTTATTTTAAATTCATATTCATCCATTCAATACTCATCACCACGATCTGAATTCCGGTCAATAGATGAGTTTTGGATTTTCAAATTATCATTATATTTCTTCTTATTTTATACCATTAGGGGGTGATGACCTAGATGTTAGGCCCTTTAAACACCAAGCATCATCATCATAATCATCATCAAATAATTATTTACTTCGAAATAAACAACAGCCTTCTCCAGATTTGAAGCTCAGCCAAGAGGAGAAGTTAAAAGAGTGAAAGTTGAAAAAAATTACTGAGCTCAAGGAGTTCGCCTTTCCATTTTTTCTGTCTTTGGAATTAACCGTTACTTGTATAAATTCCAATAGCGAGGTAAGGGTTCGTTCTAAACGAGGCGCTGAGTGAAAGTCGGAGGCAAAGTTGTTCTTCTTCTCCTACTCGTTGTAAGGACTGAAAAGTTAGGCTTCGCACAGGTCGTGCCGGAGAAATTCTATGCATCTCAACTAGCGAGGTGTTTACCTAATGGCTGGAAATACCCAGCGTCCTCTTCAATTCTCTTTTTATCTGCATCTTTCAACTCCACATATTCAACATTCCATCACTTCCCCTTCCAACCTTCGGAAAATATTTCCTTCTTTTTCTTTTAACCTGATGGGTAAACGAAAACTGCACACTTTGATCCTAAAACTGCACAACAGTTTCCAACAGGAAACTGCACACTGTATTGTGAGGGACCAATTTTCATACCTGGATATTGCACACACTAAATAATGTTTCTGAAATGTAAGTAAAATGTGGATCTCTTAAGTAATAAACTTTATACCAGTACTCTCTGAGATATTTACGTTATTAGTTATGTTGTATTTAGAGTCCGGATTTGTATGCATTTATAGGTTAGAATGTACACTTACTGAAGCGGGCAACAAGTATAGCCTAATCTGCACAACGGTTATGCTATGAGTTTTGCATAAACATTAGGTGTTCGTTCCATCAGAACACCTAGAATTTGTTACTCTCAGAACATTACGGAAGAGTGGTCTAGACAACCTTTTCTAATAACCGAATTAGTTTTCATTCTAATCTATTATTGCCTAAAAGTCCTGGGTTTAGTTATATTCTTGTTATTTATACAAAATATGTTCATTAAAACGTAAGTGCAAGGGATTAAAGTTCATGATACAGACTACATACTTGTCTGTAATCACATTTTTTTGAAAATATAAGTATTGTTTGTTCTCTGAAGTGAGATAAATATTCAGCACATTGCATATTCAATATTTAGATACTATTCTGTTCTTCTTTTTATATTTTTTTACAATCACATTTTTTCATTTCTAACTGTGCTTTGCCATTCGACTTATATCTCAGTTTGTAAAACTAGAAATTGTTTTGTAAATGTGTTCATTGACGGGTGGTTGGTGTGACAATTAGAATGAATATGCTTATTAATTGATTCACAAATATGTATTGTGCGTGAAGTCCATACAGTCATATCTTAGAGGAGATGACATCATTATTCCTCAGACGGAATGCACCACCGGTTACATAATAATCAACTATATTTGTAAAATTAGCATAAAAATAAGGATACCATAAATCTCAGTAGCATTTTACCGGTGTCCCCAAAGCAGCAAGGACCATCTTGGAATCGTTTCCGTGTGGTTCAAGAGTAGGTAGAAATATTTCGTGTGCTGACGCCGACGCCCGAAACTGATAACATCCCTGTTTCTTATTATTCTTGTTTGGTCTCTTCCTCGTGTTACTTGATTTATATTCATAGTTTTAACCAGCCCTTGTCCAAACTTCTGCAGTATCTCGCATCTAGTCTTCCATCCTTCACCATTATTTATTTTAAGTTCTTGTTTCCTCTTTGTTATGGTTTACCATTATCTCCTGATCCATAACCTTCTACATCTTTCTAAAATAGCTTTATTATTATAATGTTACGGATTTAGAAGACGTCCGTATGCCAAAATGTTCATCATGTAGGAGTTCGTTTAGGTGCTAGTAAATTTACTGACACGAGGCTAGCATAGTTAACACATTCAAATATAAACGGACTGAGTTAAGATCGAACCTGTCACCTTCGGCTCAGAACGGTAGTTTCTTAATTTGCTCGTTGCCTTATAAATACATGCTAAAATATCTAAATGTGCAAAAACTAAACTACAAACTGGAACTGAACAGATTGAGGTGGTTTGGACATGTCAAGAAGATAAAAGAAGAAAGACTGCCAAGACAAGCACTGGAAAAATAGATGACAGGGAAGAGAGGACGAGGAAGACGAAGATTACGACGGATGGACGCTGTGAAGAACAGCATAGAATAACAGAACCTGGACTGGAATGGAATTTAGGATGAGAAATGGTGGAGAAACAGGACGGAGTGTTGGGGATCCATATTTGCTCACACCGGGTGTCAGCTGGAAAAGCGGAATTGATGATGATGATGATGATAATGATGATGGTGATTGGACCAAGGAAATAAAATAACATTACATTGTTGTTTGTTTTGGCACAGACGGTACAAGCGAAGTCTGTCAAAGACTTTCTTATGAAACATATGAAAAATCTATCGAATATAAAGAAGCGATGCTACGTCCTCGGAGTCATTAGTGCATGCTGGTCCCTATTGAATGTGGAGAACTCGGCTCACGTAAGGACTGGCCAGCTTCTTCCCTAAGGGGCCAGCCATTCACCAGCCCTTTTTGAGAAGCCCTTGCCGTCCCTAGGGATTATACAACCAGTCACTCTCCATTAGAAGTAATTCATGTCACTGCTTCAAGGAGGAATCGAATTTGGCCTGATACAAGAGTCTAATCAAACATTTATACATCCTGATATATATGTTTGGAGAAGGCAATCTAATGAAAGAGTATAAGCGAATATAGGTGCATTTCGTTTTATAATTCTGACGTATTGACGTGGAGATAAATGCGAGGAAGTTAAGAAATCCTCCTTTGTTATTTCTCATTGTTATTTTATGAGTCTCCAGAAGACTTGGAGAAATTTCTGAATGATGTGGACCAATACGTGAAGAAGAACGATAACATGGAAATAAATAAATCCGAAAGAAATGTAATGGAATCCAGTCGAAAATAGTCGGGTATTGGTAGTAAAACAAACCTTCCAAAATAAGAAAAACTCATTGCTAAACAGCCATCTCAGTTTGGAAACCAGAAAATCATTTCTGAAGGCCTGTGTTTGGAGTGTTCTATTGTGTGGGACCATTAGGGAACAGGAAGGAACAAAACTTGAGGCTGCAGAAATGTGGTTTTGGAGAAGAATTTCAAAAAGATGTTGGATGGATCAAAAGATAAATGACCTTGTTTTAAAGAACGTAAAGGAGGATCGATGTTTGTTAAATACGATAAAGAAGAGGAAAACAAAGTTCCTTGGACACGTACTGAGACATGACTCTTCTCCAAACTATCATTGAAGGTGAAGTACTGAGAAAGAGACCCAGAGGACGACCAAGGATGTCATACAGCAGGAATTCCGTCGGTGAACTGGATTGTGGTTCATATAACAACCTGAAGAGGCTAGCAGGAGATCGTCAGATGTGACTAAAGCGTCAAGGCATTGCCTTTAGTATGTGATGATGATGATGATGATGATGATGATGATGATGATGATGATGATGCCGAATTTTTCAGTGATTCATCGTATGAACAACAACTCAAAAGATGTGCCTACATCACTACATATAGGATTGTCGTTCGGATGTGTATCTGGCAGTAAAACAATGTGTTATTCACCTCTGATGCTGTCCACAAGGAGTTGAGAGAAGTACAGATAGATGATGAAGTTGTGCTGAATGGACTTTTTATCGTCCTTCAAAAATCGGATTTCTTCTACCAAATTTGGCCAAAAATTTCTAGCCGTACTTCTGAAGGAGAAGATAACATTCTCAAATTTTCCTTTAAGGTCCAAAAGACTGTCTGTATCCGTTTATATTGGTAAGAATGAACGACATATTGTGTGAAGCAAAGTAGAACTAACATTGAGTTCATTAAATCTTGAGGATGACAGTTGTAGACGGAGGTCACTAGAATTACCTGAAGACGATGAGGAAGTGGAGTGTGTCTCTTCAGTCGAGATGACGAGACGCTTGTACCTTGTTACCGGCAAAGCAAGTCCTGTTTGACGAGGGTTTTCGCGGTTTGTTTGAGAGGTTTGTAATCGAGTTGATGTCGCGCCATTAACGGAGACCTGGCTGCTGTCTCCTTACTTCTAATTGCGCCACGGCTTCTCTTCGGGCTGGTCTGGCCTCTTCACTCCGTCTAATGGCAGCAGGGAGCGTGCTTGGTACAGTGGCTAGAGTGGCAGCGGAGACTAAGGAGGTGAGGGAATACAGGGTGTTTCAAAAGTTACTACACAGCGGGCAGAGTGCTGGGACAGTGGCTAGAGTGGCAGCGGAGACTAAAAAGGTGAAGGAATACAAGGTGTTTTAAAAGTTGTTGCACAAGCAGGCAGAGTGCTGAGGCAGTGACTAGAGTGGCATCGGAGGCTATGGAGGTGAGGGAATACAAAATGTTTCGTAAGTTGCTGTACAGCAGGCAGCGTCGTTGGTACAGTGGCTAGAGTGGCAGCAGAGACTAAGGAGGTGAGGGAATACAAGGTGTTTCATAAGCTGCTTCACAGCAAGTAGAATGCTTGGGAGGTGGCTATAATGTCAGCGGAGGCTAAGGATCTGAGGGAATACAAGGTGCTTAGTAAGTTGCTGCACAGCAGGGAGAGTGTTGGAGCAGCTGCTAGATTGGTAGCAAGGGTTTGGGAGGTGAAGGCATACAAGGTTTTAATAAAGTTAGTTCACAGTACTTGTGCATTGCCTAGAGTGACACCAGAGACCAAGATATAATGATTTCTCGTGGTCTAAATCCACCCATTCACGAAGAAAAAGTAGTAGAAAAAGAATAAGAAGACGAATCGTGTTCGCATGTTGTGATACTTGCGTTTAAATCAATACACGAGAGTGGCAACAGGAAAATGAACATTCTTAACTTTTTCAAAATTTTCACTGTGAACAAAAGTTTGTTTCGTGCACTTCTTCTCAGTTTATGAACGTTATAATATATTCATTATAAGGAATATACCTTCTACTGGTTGCAGTATAAATTTTATTAATCTTAAACACAAAAACCTTGACATAAATATGTCTTACGTCTGGGGATCATCTGGAAATTTGTGTTACGGACGTTATTTTCATGTAAGTGTAACCCTAGGCTGTGATGTAAAATATAGATGGATGGTAATCATGAAAAATAGATACGTGCCATAAGACAGGTATATATATATATATATAGGCCCTATTAGTTGGAATGTGATTTAATTGCCTGTGAATTTAATGAGAATTGAATTTATCGCGGCTATTAAATGTATTTCCCAGTGCCTTTATATGTGATTACATGATTGCTCTTAACGTCGACTAATGTATAAAACGTGTTCGCGTTAGATAGGTAGAAAATCTTCTGAAGTGATATAACGAAGGTCATCCATAGTCAGGCATCTTCTTTATATCTCCAAACTCCGCGATATTAATCTTTCAAACTTTTTGAAATAGAAATACATTGGAACACTGTTTCTTTCAGTCATACACAACATCACAAGAACCACTTTACGAGGCAATTGACAACATTAATAGCACCGACTGCAGGCTACTATGTATTTTAAAATGTTATTGTTACGGGACTACCCGTGGACCAGCAGTGGTGAAAGAAGGTGCCGGATTGAATGGGTCTAACTACAATGTCACGAATTAATTTAAAACTTTAACAAAGGTTATATTTCATTAGAATTTAAAAAAATCAAAAAATGACAATGTAACAGGTACCAGTAGCAATAAACAAGTTTAGGAAAGATAAAATTGGTGGTATAAACAAATCTTGGGCTTCAAGACCTCACTTTACAATTCCTGAGCTCCTAGCTCAAATTTACAAAAGAGCACAATTTTACACAAGGGCAGAAATCCCCTAATACATGGAGCACTAGCTCCGTAATTTACAGTATCTTTTTTTTTGCTAGGGGCTTTACGTCGCACCGACACAGATAGGTCTTATGGCGACGATGGGATAGGAATGGCCTAGGAGTTAGAAGGAAGCGGCCATGGCCTGAATTAAGGTACAGCCCCAGCATTTGCCTGGTGTGAAAATGGGAAACCACGGAAAACCATTTTCAGGGCTGCCGATAGTGGGATTCGAACCTACTATCTCCCGGATGCAAGCTCTCAGCCGCGTGCCCCTACACGCACGGCCAACTCGCCCGGTATTTACAGTATCAAGCCTCCTAGAGGCACTTTTACAATACTTGAAAAAGAGCTAACGTGCTCTCCGTTTTCTAAGCCTATTCAAGGCGATGTCAGAAAATTACAATCACTTGCCATCAAGGCACAACTTACAAATTTGAAACAGGGGTATCTAGTACCCAACCTATTGGGGCGGAAAAGAACAGGTTAAGTAAATGGCCCGAAACACAAATTGATTGGAGGCGTGTACTTGCACTCCTAAATATTAATTCTTAAAACGGAAAGAGCACTAGGCCGATCAAACAGGGGCTATTCCCAAACTATGGAAGTAACTCGTATAAGAAAAAAATTAAAACATTACGAAAAGGAAGAAACCAGTTACAAAACTTAGTCACCTCAAACCAATGTGAAGGGGAGCTCGAGAGGGTACATCACTCTCTATCCCAGATTCACAGTTAAAGATTTTATGAAGTTATTATATAAGCCGGCAAAAGTCACATGTTAAGAAAAGTAGGTTACAGAGTTAAAGTTTCGGACCTCTCCCTCGGGTTAAACTGCAGAGCTAGCAAGAAATAAAGATGTTAATTGGCCATTACCTTGTCGGTGTACTGCAGCCTGATGAAAGAGGCGCCTCCCGCCTCCTGCTTGACACACATACTAAGTTAGATGGCGATCATTTGGCCAAGAGGCGTGAAAATCCGCAGTTTATAAACCCTTGGGGAAAGTTCGAGACCTTTCATGAATAACCCAGCCACACCCTCTCGTCTAATTGGTGAATTTAAAAGTTACACTCAAAATCGAGGAAGAAGCCTGTGATAGGCGGGAAATTAATTACAGAAATTCATGATTGGCTGGATTCAAAACTGGCGGAAAGAAAAGATAAATATTGCCAACCCAAAAATAAGGAACATAAATTAGTTAAAAAACTTACGAATACAAAACTTCTTTAAATCAAATTTCATCCACTTCGCACCAGGGTGCATGATTATAGTTTTTGTAGTGACATCTGTTGAAGAAAGTCCAAGCTTTTTGATGAATGGCAAACAAAAAAAGTAAAAATTCACACAGTACTGGAAACTTCACAATAATAAAATTACGTCAAATTACTGTAGTGACATCTTCTGAGTAAAGGTTTAAGTATGTCTAGTTTTAAGATCACTGTTTCTCCTGTAGAGGAGTTATTTTAGGCGCAAGATTTAAATTCGCGGCGTTGGGGTGTACCTCCCGGTACAGTTATTAATCGATATTTCAAAGTTTCAGTTCTGTGCAAAATGTTCACTAAATGTTAGACGAAATGTAATCATGCACATGCTAAAATACTACAGCCCGGATTTTTAGGCGTTAATAGGTTAGAATGCAAATTCACTGAAGCGGGTAACAAGTATATTCTATTCTGCACAACGATTGTGCTATGAGGTTTGCATAACATTAGGGGTAGGCCCATCAAAACTCTTAGAATTTGTTACTCTTGCTACATAAGGGAAGAAGGGTTAGTCAATATTTCCTAAACGTCATACTAGTTCGCATTTTAATCTATTACGTCCTACAAATTCGGGGTATATACATTACTGTGCCGTCAATGAGTGTACAGCACCTAGTATCAGTATAAGCACAAAAGCCATACAGGTTATCAGATACGTCCAAAGTACACAGCAGTCTTGACCACAGTATTCAAATCACTTTACATCAACCAACAACAACAAATAACAACAAATAACCTTGGAACAAGTTTATTCAACCCTCTTGTCCATTATCACAGCATAAAGTCCATCATGAGAGTGTGAACAAGCGATCATCACAGCCAATCACAATCTACATCTCGATAAATAACCCTCGAGAGGGAGAGAGTAGGGAGGTGTATAAAGCGGAGGAAGAAAACTTGTTAGCATTTTTACTGCCCCATTTCGTGTGAGATGGCCTTTTCACGGAGTGCGGCACGAACGAACGACTGGGACGTGTTATGCACAGCGGAGTGCCCCAAGGATTCAATCTTGGTCCGCTGTTTTGATACATGTCCTCTAATCACACTTAACTACATGGTCTCTTGTTCTATTAACACTTCAGCTTTGAATTTTAAATGAGAGTTCTCACCATTCGCCTTTAGGGTCCATAATTGTCTTGTTGATAGCTGGTCAGTACTTAAAGCGTCGGGAAGCACAAGCAATTACCGTAATTCATAAGTTGCGCAGAAATGGTTGAAATATTTCCATACATTCAGATTTATGTGATTGGTTAATTTAATTTTTTCAGATATTTTAGGATATATTTGTGACCCATTGTGCGGAGACGGACCTAAGTCGGATTTTTTCATTTCTGACATTTTTATGCTTTTAAAATTTATTCATTTGACTTACGCATTGGCGAAGTTAGGGCTCGTGGGCCTCTCTTACACTAACCACGTAAATTAAAAGAATCTTATATATATGAAATGGGATATTGGTATGTTTGACGTTAATAGACTACTGGGCCTATTTCGCTGAAGTTTTCACGGTTCTTATTACATCTGGGAGGGATTATGAAGTGGTTTGAACGAAATCTGATTGGTAGTACGGCACTGGAGATGAGAAGCGGTGAAAAAGAAAATAGGGGAAGATAAGCAAACCGCAAGATAAATCTGATCAGCGGGTTGCCTACCCAACAGTATATGAAGATTACGATGTGTTTCTTAAAACTTATTTCTGCTTTTTTGTTCTATATAATTATATATAAATGAAAAGTTCAAGTTCTGTCCCTACGGCACAGGGGGTGAGAAGGTGAGAAAATGTCGCAAATTACAGAGATAACGGGTGAATGTATGTTCCAGCATAGCTCTCAACCAAATCTGATACTCATATAACTTACTATCTGGGGCAAGAAACCCCTAAAAGAAGGGGGTGAAACTTAAAAATCCGAAAATGACGATATTAGTGACGAAAGCATAGTCTCTGGGATAGCTGAGATGAGCGTCGACACTCCGAATGCCGTTTAAGTCAAAATTCGTTCCCAACGGTATGGTATACATATAACGACTTACTGTTTGGGAAAGAAAACTGTAGGGTAAGGCACACATACGGGCGGGATCGTACAGTATATAAAATGACTGTCATGACTGACTGATTTTCCGAAAACAAAAACTACATATTTCTTTAGTTTTTAAAGGAGACGCCTAACACCAGTTTTCACGTTTGTAAAATCTTCAATTTTTGAAATATCAGCATCCTAATTAAACGAATTCCACTCCCTTTTCAGTCCTTTTTACCCCCTCTCTTAAGTGTTTTTTCTAGAAACAAAAAATATGCGGTTCTTTATTTTTAAAAGATTAAAAATACCAATGTTCACGTCTGTAAAATGTTAAGTTTTTCAGATGTGCTGTCGATAGGCTCATTTTCAAAATTCATCCCCTTTTTCAGTTCCCCTTAAGCGGATTTTCCGGAAACAAATTACCTGTGTTTCTTTACTTTCACAGGACATTCCAAATACCAATTTTCACGTGTGCAAAATGTTGCCTTTCTGAGAAATACTGTAGATATATATAGTCTTTTAAAAAACTCATCACTTTTGTCAATACCATTCGCCTCTATTAAACTGCATTTTCCAAAAATAAAAAAGTGTTTATTTTTAAATACCAATTTTCACGTCTTTAACATATTCAGTTTTTAAGATATAAGTATCCTCATAAACATTATTCTACTCTCTATTCAGTTATTTTCACCTCCCCCTTATGTCGGTTTTCCGAAAAAATGACGTGTTTCCTTGTTTTTAAAGAAGATTCCAAAAAATCAATTTTCACGCCTTTAAACTTTTAAGTTTTTGAGATAGAGATATGTTATCATTTAAAGAAATGCATTCCCCCTTTTCACCACCCTGGTGACGGGATATCCAAAAATCCTTCCTTAGTGAGCCATTACACTCTAACGCAAATGAATGTATCCTCAACACTTCAATTCTTCATGTCCAGTAGTTTTGGCTCAACGATGATGAGTCAGTCAGTCAGTCAGTCAGTCAGTCAGTCAGTCAGTCAGTCAGTCAGAACATTTTATTTTATATAAATAGATAACTGGGCACTCGATAACAAAATGAAACTACATTGTCGATCATGCAATTTTGATAGTTCGTCATTCAGCTACGTCTCACCGAAATCTATCCGGTCCAAACCAAACAGTACCTCCGAAGTCATGGCCTTCTGAGCAAATGTATTGGCCTTTCCACTTACTCGTAAAACATGGCCTCTTCAATAAAGTTTTACATTTACTTCAGATACAAGGCCTCCTATGCACTGTCATGCCAACGTCCTTTCCTCCTTCACTCACAGAAAATATACGCTTTCTGAACGACGCTGTATTTCGCTTTTAGAAAGTGTATTTCCTCCTCTCTTAATGATGGGAAGGAAGCCAATTACGGGCATTTGATCGCGGTAGAAAATAAACACATGATAATTAAATATAAATACCTAACAGATCTTCTCCCTCGTTTGAAGTTTATTTTCTCAGCAAACCAGCGAAATGTAAGCTTTCTCTCTCTTCTAATGAATACTAAGATTCAGTGAAGAATTGCTTGATTCTCACAGAGATGTCCGCAAGAATCCCAGGAGCTGAGAAGGTATATGGTAGAGTCATGATATAAATGAGTGCGAGCCTATTCTGTCATATTATAGCTAGAGATCGGATTTTTATGCAGTAATAGGTTAGAACGCAAACATAATGAAGAGAACAATGGCTGTGCTATGAGTTTTGCGTAAACATCAGTGATTTCAACTCCTAGAATGTATGTTACTCTCGCTACATTATTGGAGAGCGGGCTAGCCAAAAACTAGATTAGTTTGCATTATGACATTACTGCCTAAATGTCAGAAGTCTATTTATAACTCTCGACTTCTATTACTCTGATAGTCTTGTCAGAGAACGATTCCGCTGGTAGGATAATTAAGCTTCCCGAAGGCAGGTTCAAAACTCCACAGAGGTGTACCTGTGCCAGAATTTACGTACTGTAGGGTGGCCAGTTCCATTCCGCTCCTCCATTCCCTTACTCCCCACTAACAGCGCGTGGCAACCCATCCAAATCTTGACCACGCCCATTGTTGTTTAACTTCGAATGTCTCACGGGATCCGGTGTTTCAACACGGCTACGGCCGTTAGCGGTAGGGTAATTAAAGCGACTCGTGAATGAACTAGTGTTTACAGACTTGAACTAGACTCAGTGCTGCTCATGGTGGGCGATATGTAAACAGTGAACTATGTGTGTCAATCTAAAGAGGTTCGGTGTAGCAGTCCACTCTGTTGTTCAATCACTCAGTGAGTGATCAAACTGGGAGTTGTTGCCTGATTTCTGTTTCATGTGTGTACGTTACGAGTGATGGTACAAAGAAGAAGACTGTACAATAATTGATCTTGTGACACTGTACCAGCTTCCAAGTTTCCGAACTTCCCCATTTTGCTAAGACTCATTCTGTTCGTTGTGATCAGACAGGTTGGACAGTTTGATGGACTCATTTCTTCAGTAAAGCTTAGCGGGTTTTCGAGTTTGGTTCTCTCGAGCGCTCACTGACCAGAGTGCGTAAGCAGGAAGATTTGAATGAGTTTAGACTTCGAAATATAGAGCAAGACCCATTTCTTATAAATGAGATTAAACGAGTCTTAAATAATAATAATAATAATAATAATAATAATAATAATAATAATAATAATAATAATAATAATAATAATAATAAAATGACATGGCGTATGGCTTTTAGTGCCAGGAGTGTCCGAGGACATGTTCGGCTCGCCAGGTGCAGGTCTTTCAATTTGACTCCCGTAGGCGACCTGCGCGTCGTGATGAGGAAGAAATGATGATGAAAACGACACATACACCCAGTCCCCGCGCCAGCGAAATTAACAAATAATGGTTAAAATTTTTGACCCTGCCGGGAATCGAGCCCGGGACTCCTGTGACCAAAGGCCAGCACGCTAATAATTTAGCCATGAAGCCGGACAATAATAATAATAATAATAATAATAATAATAATAATAATAATAATAATAATAGCCTCCGTGGCTCAGGCGGTAGCGCGCCGGCCTCTCACCGCTGGGTTCCGTAGTTCAAATCCCGGTCACTCCATGTGAGATTTGTGCTGGACAAATCGGAGGCGGGACAGGATTTTCTCCGAGTACTCCAGTTTTCCCTGTCATATTTTATTCCAGCAACATTCTTCAATATCATTTCATTTCATCTGTCATTCATTAATCATTGCCCCAGAGGAGTGCGACAGGCTTCCGCAGCCGGCACAATTCCTATCCTCGCCACTAGATGTGGGCTTCATTCATTCCATTCCTGGCTCGGTCGATTGACTGGAAACAGGCTGTGGATTTTCATTTTAATAATAATAATAATAATAATAATAATAATAATAATAATAATAATAATAATATATAATATAATATAATTATATATATCATAATAATAATAATAATAATAATTATTATTATTATTATTTATAATTTATAATTATTATTATTATTATTATTATTATTATTATTATTATTATTATTATTATTATTATTATTACTATTATTATTATTATTATTATTATTATTATTATTATTATTATTATTATTATTATTATTATTATTATTATTATTTGGTACCCCTTATACCAAACACTAAAGTATTGGAGTTTTGGGAACTTCTGACGACATACTACATAGCGAAAGAACAAAGGAATGCAGAGTTGAAGTGATGAGGAAGATGCGTTAAGTACCACAACCATTTGTGAGACGGCTTCTAAAGATCACGGCTCCCAGATTCTCGGTCCAAAGCACTTGCCTTTTCTCTCGCCCCCTCCTCCCCCTCTTCTTCATCTTCCCAATTTTCAACTGTAAATATTGGGCTAATCCCAGTCTACTCTCAGCCAACCAGTGTCAAGTGAGCGCACGCCTTCTTCTTTATGTCTAACCCTTTGATTTCACGTCTATCTTTTAAAAACTTCTCACGTTTCCTCGCACAGTAAATACACTGAAAATGGTAACGGAATAACTGATACACTTTGAACATTCATACGTTTCTTGAATAATCAGAAATCTATCAAAGCAAATTATGAAGAATATTGGGAATAATTTGGCAAACTAAAAGGTGTGAAAAACACAGTTATTGCAAAGACTATTCTTCGATTCATTGTGAACTCTGGGAAGCAGTTTAAGGAGACGTTAACTTATCTTTCTCCCAAATGGTCGAAAACATTTAAAATTCATGTTCTCGGCAAAGATTTCACCATCGAATCATAAATTTTGTCCAAATACCATGTGCATGACTGCCAATAGACAAGAAATCTCAATTCTGAATACTACAGGGATACCAACTTACAGCTCCTAAATTTTACCACTTTTATCTCTGATACAGTGTTACTATAGGTACATTTTTAAAAAGAGTTTTGCAATGAGAGCACTGAAACGAAGAGAAATTGTCATACTTCATCAACTTTCAAAATTATGATTTTAAAATTGAAAAAAATAATATTAAATTTAGTTTTTAAGAATTTTTTCTCCTAACAGAAGAAAAGAATTTTTTTTTTGTTTCGTCAAATTATTCTCATGAGGGATATAAAGCATCCATAAATTTTTTATCCAATTAGCTTCCCTAGGTTTTGAGAAAATGTACCTTATGTGGACAAATATTCAATTTAGAGATAAACGCATTCAAAGAAAAGTGGCCGTGAGCCACACCCACATTAACGACAAATTTTATTGGCCCATAAATCAGAAATTAACATAAACATAACTACGAAAAATCGTTTCCTATAATGTTTAAGGTCTGCAACATTCAAAAAACTAAAAAGGTAACCGAGCTCGATAGCTGCAGTCGCTTAAGTGCGGCCAGTATCCAGTATTCGGGAGATAGTGGGTTCGAAACCCCATTGTCGAGAGCCCTGAAGATGGTTTTCCGTGGTTTCCCATTTCCACACCAGGCAAATGCTGGGGCTGTACCTTAATTAAGGCCACGGGCGTTTCCTTCCCAATCCTAGCCCTTTCCTGTCGATCGTCGCCGTAAAACTTATCTGTGTCGGTGCGACGTAAAGCAACTTGCAAAAAAAAAAAAAAGTAAAATGTGATTTTTTTACCGGAAAGTTAGGTTAACGCCCCCTTAAACTTAAACGTTCCAGAATTGTAAACTAGCCTTTATTAGCTTTACGGGGTTTCATTTTATTCATCAGAAATCATATTATCAAGTTATCACTCTTGTAATATAATGACAGTATAAGAACAAAGGTCTTTCTTAATCTGCTTACCCTCCAGGGTTGGTTTCTCCCTCGGACTCAGCGAGGGATCCCAACTCTACCACCTGAAGGGCAGTGTCCTGGGGCTTGAGACTTTGGGTCGTGATAAAACTGGGGAAGGAGGATCAGTACCTCGCCCAGGCGGCTTCACATGCTATGCAAAACAGGGACTTTGTGTGAGGATGGGAAGAGTGGAAGGAATCAGCCGTGGCCTCAGGTACCATCCTGGCATTTGCCTGAAAGAGAAGTGGAAAACCACGGAGAACCTCTTCAAGAATGGGTGAGATGGGAATAGAGCTCTCCTCTATTCCGTTGACCTCCCGAGGCTGAGTGGCCCGCGTTCCAGCTCTTGGACTACTTTTCAAATTTCGTGGCAGAGCCGGGAATCGACCCCGAGTTCCAGGGATGGAGGTTAATCACACTAATAACGACACCGCAGAGGCGGATATAAGAATAAATTAATCAAAAATGTTTATAATATAAGCCGAACTTACACATCTAATTGTTTTCTTATGCTTTGTCCATTGAGGCATTGCCATCCTGGCATTTGCCTGAAAGAGAAGTGGAAAACCACGGAGAACCTCTTCAAGAATGGGTGAGATGGGAATAGAGCTCTCCTCTATTCCGTTGACCTCCCGAGGCTGAGTGGCCCGCGTTCCAGCTCTTGGACTACTTTTCAAATTTCGTGGCAGAGCCGGGAATCGACCCCGAGTTCCAGGGATGGAGGTTAATCACACTAATAACGACACCGCAGAGGCGGATATAAGAATAAATTAATCAAAAATGTTTATAATATAAGCCGAACTTACACATCTAATTGTTTTCTTATGCTTTGTCCATTGAGGCAACCTTCGAATAAGGGAAGATTCGTAAATAAATAAATAAATAAATAAATAAATAAATAAATAAATAAATAAATAAATAAATAAATAAATAAATAAATAAATAAATTCGTAAATACATAAATAAATAATAGGGAATAAAGTGAATTGTTCGTATAATTTTATTTTTCACTGTGTGCAACAGTAAGGTTACCCCTCAGCACTACTACTTTGTGGGGAATGATCCCTCCCCCTCAAGGCGTTTTAGCGCAGAAAAGAAAAATGTATTGTGTTTCTTGATACCCATTAAACAAAAGCGCGCACAATTCGGCTCTATGAGCAGTGCTCCACCTCAGGCAGGTAAAGGAGCAGAGCAGAATATGCACAGCCTAGCAGCTGCTTGCACGGCTCTCAGTTAAAACTAGTGAAGGGGCGCGTATCTAAACCGATTTTAAACTATTAACAATTTCGCTGTGCCAAATGTGAATTTTTATTCAGTACATTAGATTATGACGCGTTTAATTATATTAATTTCATTAGGATATGGCTAGGAAACAAAATCAAATATTTTAACTAAATACTTTTTAGACTACTACCTGTACTCATAGAAATATTGCAGGCCAAAATAAAAAAATGTTTAGGAATAGAGCATAGAGAATAAACGAAAACCGAGAAGCACGATCGTATTGCGTAAACCTAGTATTCTCTGCCAGGGACATTGCCGTGGCTTTGCTTGCGACTTGACACCACATATGGCCCTCTACTGCTGCTGTCGGCTCTTCCCGTGCTCATGGCCTTAGATCAAAGAGCGGGTCTCTCTCATTGTACACCTATGCTTGATAACATATCAAAAAATCCGAAGTTGGTAGACCGTGCTAGCCTTTGGTCAGAGTGGTTCCATATTCAATTCCCGGCTGCATCGGGGATTTTAATCTTTATTGGTTAATTCTGGTGGCTTGGGGCATGCGATGTGTGCCGTATTCTGCATTAGAATTGATTATAGGTACAGTTTTTCCAACTAGCCCGCTCTTCCGTAATGTAGTACCATGAATTCCAAAAGTTTCTGATGGACTTTACCCCTACTGCTTATGCAAATCTCATAGCATAACCGTTTTGCAGGATAGACTGTACTTGTTAATCGCTTCATTAAGTTTGTATTCTAGCCCATTACTGCACAAAAATCCGGACTCTAATCTTGTCTGAAAATTTTCTCTTCTTAATCGCCGAAACATCTGCCAAATTAGGAGAGAGAGCGATGTGTAAAGACTTTAAAGATTAATAACGTGTCCATCCTCTAACAGGCGAAGAATTTTAATTGTGACGAGGGTTCAAGAAAGTCCAATTGATATACCGATTCCATGCTTACAAGAGAACTAAAACCAAAAAGACACCTTAAGATGAAACCAAATATCATAAGTGGACGCCAAAATTTTAGGCAGTAATAGTTAATGATGCAAACTAATTTGGTTATTAACTCGCTCTTTCTTTATGCAGCAAGAGTAGTATGAATTTCAGGGGTTCTGATGGACCTCCGGAATTCATGCCTGTGCTGGCGAGATGTGGTATTTACAGTGCACTATGTCTTCTGATATGGGCTACAATAAATTTGTTACTTCCATTGTCCTGTCTCAGTCTCTTCCTTGGCTTTTGACAACATGCAAGTGACCGAGGTATGAGCGATGCTAGTAATAATTTTCCTTGTGCAGCCAGTTCCTGTGGTGAATTTGCAATCCTTCTCTTAATCATCATTATCCGGTCGAATAGATTAGCAGTTTACCTTTTCCTACCACTGCAAGCGCTAACGTGAGTCAATGCGTAGTTTCACTTAAGCCTTTATAAGCACATTCGGCGTGGAAATTTTTCAAAAATTAAAAAAAATATATTTGAGGATACTGAACCAAGGTACACATTACATAAATAATTATGTAAATAAGTTAATTTGGCTAGAATTTGAATTTTTAAAAACGAGTAAAGAAACAAGCGAGTTTAGGCAGTTTTTCTGGAACTGCATTTAGGCCGGAAGTGATTTTCATTTGTTTGTTTTTTTAGTTTGATAACGCTATCCAATTTGAAACATTTTATGGCCCTTTAGCCATTCTACGTTTGGGAAGATTGAGAACATTGCTTAATTTTATGTTTTTCATAGTAGGACAATGTCTAGAAAATGTTTTTCAATATTAAAATGGAGTGCGCACTTTAGTATTGTCATATGTTGAATATAATTCACGATATAAAACCTGCTGAATAAATACTTTAAAAATTGCTATGTAACCCTAGCCCTTTCAGACCGAGTACGCACAATTGTGCGGGTTCGTATTTTAGTTATCCCTGACCGTATTTGATGTTTTTTCGGCGCTACACCGGACTGCAGTAATTGTGCAGGACACGTGGCGTGTATTTCAATTGATTTTAGTATGCGCTTGACCGCCAGGGCGAAGGAAGAAGAGTTTAAAAAGCACAGTTGATCGGCGAGATGGCAGGAAGCAGTAGTGCCGAAAGTAAGTATTTATTCACTGCGTTTATATTAATCCAGAAGCTTTACTGAATACCGGAATATATTCAATGAAGTGTGTACTTTGGTTAGTGAACGTAAATTTTGAAGCTACACCATCGTACGTGATACAACGAGGTTTTGAATTTTGATACGCACAATTGTGTGGGTCCTGTTTTTCGGATGTTAGTTTTTATTTTGTAAAATAAACTATTAATATGTGTATTGAGGAGCATTTTAGTCAGTTCTTGACGTACAAACAAAAATTCACACCTCCAGTTTTCTTTCAGGTCTGAAAGGGCTAGGTAATTCCAATACAAAGGGTTGGTATATTGAGAATTAAGGTTTGTTCTAACGTAAGCCAGCTTCCTTATATAAGTCTGGAGCGAGGGTTTTTTCCTTGCCGTCCCAACATAAAGAATCCCTTCTCCGGTACGCCGTATTTAATGAAGGTGCAGTATAAATCATTGCTCCACACCACACTGGCGCTACATATTTCACGTTTAAATTCTCTAATACACCTGTATTGGGATGGCGGGCGGCTGTGGCCAGGGGAGGGGATGAGCTACACTACGACAGCTTGAAGAAGAACCCCGGAATGCTTCACAGTGTGAGCACTAGCTTGTGCCTTAGGACCGTGTGATTCGTCAGCAAAGTACATGACCTTACTGGCTTGCCCAAGATGAAAAACTCTGATTTTTTCTCAGTTCAGTGTAAAAATGGATGATAAAATTACTATGCCAACGAGCAAGTTGGCTGCGTGGTTCAGGCCATGTAGGTGTCACTTTGCATTTGGCAGATGGTGGGTTCTAACCTCACTGTTGGTTTTCCCCATCATCACACCAGGCAAATGCTGAGGCTGTAACTTATTTAAAGCCAGGATTGTTACCCTCACAGTCTTACGCCTGTCCTATTACATCGTCACCATAAGACGTGTCTGATTGGGAACGAGTTAAACTAATAAATTTTTAAAATGTGTAAACTTTCCCTTTGGGATATTGCTTGCTACAGAATTTTCAGCCCAAATACAGCAGTATACTTTGTGATACCAAGTGAAATTACAAATAATGATTACTTAGTATTCTTTTTCTTCTGTGAATTTGTCTTGAGACAGGTATCAACTCGACATCCTCCATGATTCTCTGTCCTGAGCATAGATGTTTATCTGAAACTAATCCATAAATATAGGAGATACGGGAAAATGTCATAGGACCAACCATGTAGAACACTGAACGAGTCGTCTGATGCTGAAGTTCATTTGTAGGTGCAATTTGATATAATCTTGCTCACTGCCTTTACAGTAATTTACGGAAAAAATCCGCATACAATGTAGAATACCGCAGGGAAGCACGGGTACATTTGCTAGTATCTCAATAAAAATGAGGGGTAATCCATTTGGTGTGGAAATGGGTACCAGGTGTGTATTCTACCATTGGATAAAGTGGTATACACGATTTTTTGTTTTGTTTTTAATGTAGGATCATTCATATTCTGGGAATTCAGTTCGTGATATGGGTGAGACATTTGGGGCAGGGTGTGTTTTGCGAATGTGTTAGTAACGTGGATGATAAGTCATGTGGTGGAAAGTTGAATTCCAGATGACAGTCCGACTTTTGAAGTAGGTTGTGTTTATGGAATATCAGGTAAAAAAATATAGATTAAATCATCCGATAGAGAGTGTTTAAGATGTGTGTCCGACGTTTGGGGCATACTGTACCTAGAGAATGATTCTCTTCCCCTTAGTTCCGTTCCTTAATACGGGGTCGGGCATAAATTGGGATTAATTTATATGACATGTTTTACGGCCGGCTGCCCTTTCTGACGCAACCTCAGTTCAGGAGCCAGTGAGGATTAAAATGAATGGCGGTGAATAAATTTGGATAAGAAAGTTGAAGTATTTGGTTGTGGCCTATGAATAGGAACTGTCCCGGCATTTGCCCTGAAGTGAAAATGGGAAACCACGATATACTATGCTCAGGACAGCCGTTGGTGGGATTCGAACACACGCGTCTACCTAATACAGAGCTCGGCTCCATACCCGTAGAGCATTAACATTCATGGCCACTCCGCTCGATCATGTTGTATCTAGAGAATATTCCAATAAAATGCAGAATAATTAATCTGGTAGAAAAATAGCATTTAATATATGTATCGGACACTTTGTGGTAAGTCGTATGTATATATGGGTCCGACTTATGGACAAATTGTGTCTACAGAATAATTAATTTCGTGAGAAATTGAGCTTGAAATGTGTAACTAACTTTCGGGACAGGTTGTACCTACACAATATTAAAATAACATGTTGGGTAATTCATAACGTGAGATAACGAGTTCGATGTGTGTGTTCGACTTTTGAGGCCGGTTGTTTAGAAAGTATTTCGATTAAATATAAGATAATTTTTGTAGAAGAGAATGGCATTTTTCAATAGGTTTTATCTTCATATTTGTTAAAATACCAGATAATTTAGTCGGTCGAGGTTTGAATTCGAGGTGTGTGTTATGCAGCTATTGGGGCAGGTTGTGCCATTATGGTGTTATTAACAGCCATTCATCACAAGGGGCTGTTGTTTAGAGCTGACGACTACCCAACAAAGACGCGTGTGATATTATTCGTGACTGTCTCACAGACCGAGGAGCTATCAACGTCTTCAAAGGGACCCCTTTAAACGGGGCGTCCGCTACCAAGGTTATTAAGGACCACCCCGAACCCCAGATAATTGAAATATAGTAGCTCCCCCCGTCCTCCACACCCCCCAGCCCCTACCAGGTTATTCCTTTATACCGTCACAACGTCCATGCTTGGAGAGTCAACTACACTAAAACCTAGAAATTTTCCTCCACCTCTGTAATGGTGTAGCACTGCCACATTGAGAGCCACGAGAGCAAGACTACCTTGATGATCTTAAACAGCTTCCTAAACATAAACAAATTGTGATGTGAATTAGAATTCGTCTTCCTGCTCTCCTGGAAATGGTCATCGTATGCATAAGTAAAAACTGGTAATCAAGTTGTGTGGAAAACAAGTAACAATCGGTAGGTTAAAGTAAATTACTATCTGAAGGTTAATCGAATTACAATCCGAATTTCAAAAAAAGTGCAATAAGTCGGTAAAAACCAAAGTACATTCTGAAGGTTAAATACAAATTACCTTCTAAAGAAAAATGACAATTTCTATATAGAATGGAGAAAAATCTGTTGTTTAAAAATTATTACAGTCTGAATTTTTAAAAAGAATTGCAATCTGAAGTTTAAATAAAAATTGTAATCTAACATTTAGAAACAATATACATTATTTATATTAAAATCAGATTTGTACATTATTATTATTATTATTATTATTATTATTATTATTATTATTATTATTATTTCTTCTTCCAAGCCCTATTCCCAGTCTATTGGGGTCGACCCTTGATACGATTTGGTCCAGTTTTACGATCGGATCCCATTCCTAGCGCCAAGTCCGTGAGCCAGAAGGATTAACCACAGACAGCTTAAATCCTTGGCATATCCAGGAATAGATTCCGGGACCCTCTGAGCACATTGACCACTCAACCAATGAACATGAATAACATCAAAAATTCAAACTAATATAATCTGAATTTTAGAAACAGCTTACACTCTGCAGTTTAAAACAAATTTATAATTTTAAAGTTAAGAACAAATTCAGTTTCAATTTTAAGTACGGATAAAATATGAAGTCTCGCGCAAATTATAATCTTAACGGTAAAACCATTTCATAATCTACAACTCGAATGGAAATTACAACTGGAAGTTTAAATGAAAATTTCTATATGAAGGTTAGACTCAATCTGAAGTTTAAACATAAATTACAATCTGAATTGTAGAAACAAGCTACAAACTGAAGGTTAAAATACAAATTACTATCTGTAGATTAAATAAACATTAATAAAATATTAAGTACAAATGATAATATGAAGTTGAAATACACATTACTAGCTTAAGGTTAACTGGGCAAAATAACAATATTAATTTCTGAATTTTACAATAAGTTGCAATCTGTAGGTTAAATACAAATAGTAGTCTGTATTTTAAATACGAATTTCAGTCCGAAGGTTAAAATCATAATACATTCTAAAGGGTATGAAAAATTACGATCTACAAGTAAAAACTTATATTTCGAAGATTATTATTAAATACTTGTTCCGTAAGTAAAAGAGCAAATTACAATGCATTTATTTAGAAACCAGTTAATCTGAATGTGAGCAACAAATATCTTTGTTCGGCTAAAATAAACAGCAAATATGTATATCGAAAACAAAGTAGAACTTGAATTTTAAGACCAAATTAATATCTCAAGGTTAAAACAAATTATCCACAGGTTTAAAGTAAACTACTATCTGAAGGACAGAAACAAATTTTTATGAATCTCTAAGTCTAGAAACATTATGAATGGATTGTTAAATGCGAATTATAAATATTATGGCCTATAAGTTAAAGCCAAATCAGAATTTGAAAAGTTACAGTCTCTAGGATAAAAGTAAATACAATAAATTAAAGAGTTTAAGGATTTTGAAATACCGGGAAGGTTTTAATGTTCTTTCTTCACTTAATAACAAACAGTGGTTAGGACTTGCCCCCATAAGTGAACAGACACATTCCTGTGTCCTGCAGGTTCCATGCGTGTTTGTTATAAAATGTGTACAACTTGAAATAGAATTCCACACAAAACAAAACCAAATTAAAGAGCTGGAGAAAGCAGAATGCCTCGTGATTCTCGCTTAATTACATTGCGAGCTTATTAAACAAGTGTATGGCTTCCATTTCTTGTCGAGAGAAAACCCTCTTTCTGAGTCCCGGTAATTGCTAACGGTATCACGATACATATATATCCACCGAAAAGTCGTTTTAAGGATTCTTTCTCTATCTCATTTAAAATTATTCTAAATTTAATATGATATTTGTTGTGCATGTGAAAGTCGAGATAATCCCATTCCATCGCGCACCCTCGACTCTAGAAATACATCTTCCATCCTTCCTTCCCTCGTCTCTTCTCCCGTACGTCAGCTGCACGAGATTTTAATACACGTAAAATTAAAATTAGGGGTTGATTTGCATGGCGTAATGGGGAGAATGACAAGACCTTGCCTCGCCTCGCCTCGCCTTCCTTGCCGCGCTGACGGAACCACCATCAAAGTTTTCCTTTCCTGGGATGGACCCAGTTGAATCGAGTTGCGTGCTAGCTTGGCTGGAGAATATCTTCAGCTGTTCCGAGATATTCATTTCGACATATTATTATTGTTATTATTATACACAATATTACAATAATTACATGTACAGGATGATTGGGGGGTAGGTACAATCTTAAGGAAGGTAGGGATGAATGCCCGCTCTTCGTAAAATATTATTCCTTAAAATTTATCGAGTGGTTTGTTCGAGGGAGGAATTTGAAATAGAATACGATGTTTGTGACATAGGTAATAGTTTCGCATGCCCCTTGGCTTGTACCTCCATGCTTCAGGCAATAATGTGAAAGAAGCAATTCTAAATACATGACTGCACTACGGTTTCAGCAAGTTGTATAAAAACGTTTTACGCACTAGAAGCGAACTTTTTTCACACTAGAAAGTATTATAATATATGCCAGTAAAACCCTATGTTATTCTCATAAAATACTACCTGAGCTACAAACATCAAATTTCCAACTTCATTTTATTTTATTTTTGAAATAGGGCATTATGTTAACGTCATAAGTATTCAAAGACGAGATTTATTTTTTACTTGTCGCGAAAACATCGTGTGTATCAGAACATCATAATGAAAACAATTTTTCATGTTATTTTTTATTTGCCTTATTTTGCTTGGCGCAGTTAAAACTATAAAGCCTCCTCGCATACTAAATCATCATAATCATCTTCTTCTTCCTGTCCTTTTTCCTAGTTATCTGGGGTCATCACTAACGTGGGTTAAGTTTTATTTTACGGCCAGATACCCTTCCTGGCGCCAATATTATTTTGTGAGGATGAATAATGTATATAACTGCGCATTTCTATCGATGTTATTAGTGCGATATGTTGTGTGTAGGTATCGATGTGTGTTATAAGACGATCAAAACACTCAGTTCCCGAGTTAGAAGAATTAACAAGACGTGGTTAATATCGCCGGCCCTATTGAGAATCGAACCCAGAGCGCTATGAACAGATGACCACTGGGGTGAACATTCAGATCGATTTGGACTCGTGTACACTATATTATGGTTAATAATTACGTGAAAGTGATGACAAAATTTATAATGTAACTGACCGAGCATTTCTAATGAAATGTATGGTAAGATGTCATATAATTGAAGGTTCACTTAAAAATAAATGCTGGGATGAGTGGTTCAGACGGTTGAGGCACTGACCTTCTGACACCAACTTGGTAGGTTCGATCCTGGCTCAGTCCGGCGGTATTTGAAGGTACTCAAATATGTCGGCCTCATGTCGGTAGATTTCCTGGAACGCAAAAATATCCCGCGGGCCTAAATTCCGGCATCTCGGCGTCTCCGAAGACCGCAAGTGTAATTAGTGGGACGTGAAGCCAATAACACTCTTGAAATTTACTTTTTAATGTAACCTGTCAAATAACTATATTAGGTGTTTAATAATCTACTGTATTTATTAAAAGAGTTTACTAAAAACAGCTCTGGCGAATACGTCCGTCCGTTCTACTGGATCAGTTTGCCTCATTTTTGTTATATTTTCTCCGGAATTATCTGCCGGTGAATCACGAGACATTGATAGGTCTCTTAAGTTCAGCCAACCTTGTGTAATCATAAAATCAAATCATTAAATGATCACTCCAATAATTGCAGGTGAAGACTTACCCTCACCCGCAATACATTCTGTAGTTAGGTTGCTAATCGACTAACACTTTAATTAATATTCTCATATATGTGATCTTCATCTTCAGCAATGTAATTGCATGCAGCCATGTTTGATTACTATCTGTCAAGCCAACGAGTAGACACTTCCTCTGATCACGGAAGAATACTATTCCCTGCTAGATACTCATTGATTCTCTAACCTTTTCCAGCTTCCAAATATATTCAACAGATAGCAGAGGGTTCCTAAGGACTTACATTCTCCTAAGAAAAAACAGTCTACGTACAAACAGACCTCATCATGACATATGCCTTAGATATTATCTAGGAACGCCTGTCGAAGAATAACCTAGCTACACTTGAGAGAGTGAAAGCCATGTATCTTAAAAAAGTTCTCTCCCTGGAAAAAAAACACACCATCGATACTAACTTATGAGCTGACAAGACAACCGTTCTACATGGATGAAATGCGATTAAAATATCATTGCCTTCTACGACACAATATCAAGATTCACCCCAAGAACTGCAGGATAAAGAAGCAAATACATGGATAGAATTTTACCAAACACACGGCATGATGGCGTTAGATTGAACGAATTCTGACTACGAACTGCACAATACCATAATGCGCTTATTTTTAAATGTTCATTAAAAGCCATTGAAAAGGGCAGGCAAAACAATGTGACTACGGCAGGCATATAAAGACGAGTTATCTGACCTCCTTATAACGAATACTGCGGAGCAGAAAGAGTCATCTAGTAACAACAATTTTAATTATCATAACAATAAGAGTCATAACTAAATATAAAGTAAATATTTCTCATTCTGGTTGTTGAATGACGAGTCTAACCTAAGGCTCTGTAACTAATCGTCTGGAATGGAATTCCAGAAACACGTTGTCCCTTCCGTGAAGGGGTGGAGGTGCCGTGGTGAAATTTGAAGGATTTTCCTGTTGCGAGAGTTGATGAGTCCCCGAGAGATTTGCTATTGGCTTTACGTCGCACCGACACAGATAGGTCTTATGGCGACGATGATATAGGAAAGGGCTAGGACTGGGAAGGAAGCGGGCGTGGCCTTAATTAAGGTACAGCCTCAGCATTTGCCTGGTGTGAAAATGGGAAACCACGGAAAACCATCTTCAGGGCTGCCGACAGTGGGGTTCGAACCACCTATCTCCCGAATACTGGATACTGGCCGCACTTAAGCGACTGCAGCTATCGAGCTCGGTCCGAGAGATTTGTAAACCTGTTTGCTTTGGTACCGAGGTGTAAACATACCTGTAGTCACTGGGTGCAAATTTTCCTTCTCTGTCTGCAGGTTCAGCACTGGTTACGGTATGGAGAGATCCGTTGACGCGGTTTTACACTGAAAATGAAATTAATGTCTTAATTACAACTGTTCTGTTTTATATTTTACTTTCAATCTCACCGACACATATAGTTCTTATAGCGACGCTGGTAAAGGAAATGGCTAGGAGTGTGGAGGAAGCGACCGTGGACTTAATTAAGGTACATCCCCAGCAGTTGCCTGGTGTGAAATTTGGAAGAAATGGAAAACCATCTTCAGGGCTGTCGACAGTTGGGTTAGAACCAGTATCTCCCGAATGCAAGCTGATAGCTTCGCACGGCTAACTCCTCGGGAAATTACAAGTGTTTTGCAACTTGATGGCTCTGAGTTAATATTACTATATACTTCATCACAGCAGTTAGGCTTTCATTAGGGTGTTTATTACGTTACACCATACGGCAGTATTAGGAGATGCAGATATTAGTATATCCAAGTGGCTATGGATCTATATAAACATTATGACCATCTACATAATAGCTGGTATGTCCAACTTTGGCACGGATAATAGCGGCGACACGTCTTGGCATGGTAGCAATGAGACCTTGGTAGTTCGCTGGAGGGAGTTATCACCACATCTGCACAAACAAGTCACCTAATTAAATCAAATTTTTGGGGAATTGTGTTGATTAGCTCTGATGCCACGTTCAATAACATCGCATATATATTCTATCGGGTTAATATCTGGCGAGTTGGGGGCCAGCATATCAATTGTAACTCGCCACTGTGTTCTTTGAGCCACTCCATAGCAATCTTGGCCTAGTGACATTGTACATTATCTTGTTGAAAAATGCCACTGCCCTTGGGAAATATGATCGTCGTAAAGGGGTGTACGTGGTCTGCAACCAGTGTACGATACTTCTCGGCCGTCATGGTGCCTTGCACCAGCTCCGCTGGACCAATGGTTGCCCACGTGAATGTTTCACATAGCAGATCTGATCCACCGTCAGCTTGTCTCCTTCCCGTAGTACAATTGTCAAGGAGCTGTTCCCCTTGAGGTCGACGGATTCGCACCCTCCCATCAGCATGATGGAGAAGGTATAGCGATTCATCAGATCATGCAACGCTCTGCCACTGCGCCAACGTCCAGTGACGATGGTCACGTGACCATTTCAGTCGTAGTTGCCGATGTCGTGGTGTTAACATTGTCACATGCATGGGTGATCGACTGCGGAGGTTCATCCTTAGGAATGTTCGGTGCACTGTGTGTTCAGGCACACTTGTACTCTGCTCACCCTACGACGTAAAACATTTGTAATGAGGGATGGTTGCCGAATCCCTCGACGTTTGTACGTGCTTCACCTTGGTTTCGCCACTTGTTGAAGACACTCACCACAGCACTCCTCGAACGTCCGACAAGTCGTGCAGTTTCTGAAATGCTCGTGCCGAGACTCCGGGCCGTCACAACCTGTCCTCGCGCGCTTTCCCCATTCTTCACACGGACACCACGTTCACTGATACTACATGCACCGTGCATGTGTCTGACTAGCAGTCACTCCTCGTCAGGTGGCGCTGCCATTGCGTGCAGATAGGTGGTCATAATGTTCTGACTGATCAATGTATGTACAGCACCATGTCAAAACATCCATGAGACCTTGGTCCTACATATTCAAATATTGTCAAATGATGATGTACTAATATCTCCTGAATACGGTAACATGATTCTGAATTCATATGTTATCTCATAGCTTCATATTCTATACTATGTTAGCTCATGGCCTCCTGAACATTGTCATATAAAACTGTACTAATATGTAAATCCATAAATAGAGTACACACAGTTAGGCAACATTGGGCGTAGTCACTGTCTGGATGGATGACCACTCCTCAACACACAGGATGAGAGCATCTTCCTAACACTGTATAAGAACCAAAACTTTAAATTCAAAATTTAATTTACTAAACCTGCCGCAACAGGTGTGAGCACTGTGTCACTGCGGAACGACATTCAAACAGAGGTGCTTACCACTCCTAAATTATCATTGCTATCCGCTCTTTCTGTATCTCAGGCTGGTGCAAAGTCCGCTACAGAAAATGCAAACACAACTACAAAGTTCGTTAGAGGAGCGCTTAGATTCACGGGGAAAGAAAATACACTGTCGCTCTTTCTCCTCCTGCTCCCATTTGGGAAACAGCAAAATTGGGAGGGAGAGGGAAGAATGGTCATAGTAGGATGTCATCTACGTACCTTATCAAAAATATTATTATATTTTCCTTTGGGAAAATCAAATGTTCATAAATATGCCTTTCAATAAACTGTGTGACGCCATGTTACCTACTAACCGTACAGGCTGTGATATGAAGTATTGCTGGATGGCCATGACATACAGATTCATAGTCTGTGCACGTCTCAAGGTACTGTTGCTAGGTAACATCGTGAGATACTATTTCGTTACACAAAATTTTCGGATGATCCCCATTTACAAAGGTTGGAACATTAATAGTTGAAACTATTTAATTACAACTGATGCAAAAGAGATACATGTTACCATGTTTCACTGCCCTTCACGGTAGTCACCAGCATTGTGTACAACAAGTTTCTAGCGATGTGGAAGTCCTAGGATACATTTAGCAGCGCCTGAAGTGTTGATAGTTCGAATGGAGTGGTCTGCTGCCTGACGAATCTCTGGAACAGTTTTGAGGTGAATGCAGTTGAATGTGCCAGAGGTCGTACGGCACGACAGTGTCTTCAAGGTCTTCAAGAGGCTTCAACGATTTTTCTCTTGAGCAGGTGTTCCTTCCGAATGTTAATCACAGTCGTAAGTGCTAATCCGGTGTCTCGGGCCAGCTCACGAATCGTATGGCGTCGATCAGTATCCAGTAACGTGGCGACACTGACACGAGGACGATCTGGCCAACGTACGTCTGCCATATTTTGGCGTCCCTCATTGAAGGCCTTTACACACCGTTCCACTGTTCTGTTATCCTACTTCTCCTTCCTTGAATTTTACCTTGAGAGATAAGATGAAGGAGTATATATTTTATCATTTCAAGTAATATGGACAAAGCACTCCAGTACTTTGTTCACGCGTTCGAGTACGTCAGTGTTACGTATTCTGTCAACCCATGATATTCTGAGCAGGCGTTTGTAGCACCACATCTCAAAGAAACGAAGTATTTTTTTGTGGCGTTCACTTTTACGGTCCAAGTCTTGGCACCATAAAGTAATACAGAAAATTCGTAACACTGGATTAAACGGTGACAGAGATTGGTCTTAAACTCTCTGTTAAAGAAAGTTTGCTTATTCTCTTGAATCCGGGACCTTATTTCAACAGCATTGTTCCAGCTGTGATCAAGTACACTGCGTAGATACGTACTTAAAGCATTGGACTAGCTCCATTTATGTGCCAGATACTGTATACTTGATAGGCTGAATGACATTTTTGCTTGTGACTATTTCTTTGGACTCTTTCATGTATAAACGCAGACCTGCTGCAGTACTGTAGTTGTTGCAAGCAGAACAGTCTTCTTCTTCTTTTCCTATCACTTTTCCTACACCTGTGCGGTCACATGTGTGAACTGCGTCGCACATGTGGATTTGGCACTGTTTACGGCCGGATGCCCTTCCTGACGCCAACCCTATACGGAGGGATGTAATCACTATTGCGTGTTTCTGTGCTGGTTGATAGTGTGGTATGTTGTCGGAATATGAAGAGGAGAGTGTTGAGATGGACACAAACACCCAGTCCCCGAGCCAGAAGAATTAATCAGAAGCGATTAAAATACCCGATCCAGCCAGGAATCGAACCTGGGACTCTCTGAACCGAAGGCCAGTACGCTGAGTATTCATCCAATGAGTCGTACTGTTGCAAGCAGAACAGTATTATCTGCTTATCGCAGATTATGTATTGAGATCCCTTTAGCAAAGATGTCCTCCAGTTTTCCTTTTAGTGCTTTTTGAAAATACCCTTACAGAGTAAATATTGAAGAAGAATGAAGATAGAAATCAGCCTTGCTTCACTCTTTGCTTTGACTGGCTTGCTCTTCCCTACTGCAGTGAGATTACAATAAATTCTTCGGTTCTGATTAGCCGTACCCCTAGTGTTTATGCAAAGCTCATAGCATAACCGTTGTGCAGGATAGATTATACTTGTTACTTGAGTAGTAGGGCCCGGACGTTTATGCAGTAATAGGTTAGAATGCAAACTTACTGAAGCGAGTGACAAGTCGGGTCTATGTTAGGGGTTTGGCCCATTAGAACCCCTAATGTATATTCAAACCTCATAGCATTACTGTTGTACAGGTAGACTCGCGATCTAGTGATGTCAACTCAAGAGCAGGAAGCTATCTAGTTTCACAAATCTACTATACTTACATCTAGCTTCCTTGAATGACTGAGAAATGTTCTTTGCTACTAAATTTTGCGAAGGAAATGGATTGCAATTGGGCAGTGGTAATGATAGTAGCAGTATGAATAGCTTTAATTGGCACCCGACTAGGTTCCTTGCGCAACCCCTCGCTCCATACGTGCACCGTCTTCACCTAGACTACTGCTACAAAACTTGGGCTAAACTTTGGGGCGGTCGTTTGGTCTCTTGCCCTCACCATACTTCCAGCCTCGTTGTCGGCCTTGTGTGATAATTGATGTCGCTTTTGTATGTGTATGTGTGGGGGGTGTTTTAGAGTGAGAGAGACAAGGAGTGGGTGGCAAGAGAAGAGAGAAGAGCAGAGCAAAGTTAGCTGCGCACTGTGAGGGCTGGACACACCCCCCCAATAGGGCACGCCCCCTCCCACTCCTCTTCACCTCCCACCACACCCCCATTCCTCTCCATCTCACCACATTCTCTACTACAACTACAGACAGCCCTTTTGGTACCAAAACTCTAAGACTGCCTTTTAAACGCAAAATCATAGAGAGAGAATGCGAAGCAATGGCAGGGGGCGCTAAGGTTTAGTGGGAACGATCAGATTTTGCAAAGGCTAAAACGTGATTTGTGTGTTAAACTTCTTGAGGGAAAAGGGTGGAGTTGAAAGGGAAGGGAATTCAGCCTCTTTCTCTTCAGTTGAAAATACCTCTTTATATAGCTTTGTCTGTCTGTCTCTATCTTTCTCTGTGGTGTGGTGCCTACATCGATAATAACGGAGCAGGACAACGAAGAAGCGAGATGCGAATATTCACACATACGACACTGAATAAGAGGATTCCAATTGGGGGAATAACATTTTTAGAGAAAAAATATGAGAGGAAGGGATTAATTTTTAAAAAGTATATTGAGAAATGGTGGTGATGATGAAGTGAAGTGCATTGAAGAGGAAATCTTTAAGCAGCTTTCGTCGTATGTTACAGTTCGAGATGACAGTAAATAAAGAGAAGGATGCTGTAGGGAGCAAGACTACATCATTATTATTTAACTTCTAGGTGGGTGACCAATGAACGGAATCTAATAAAGCTGATTTCTTCTTGTATCTGTGTCTATTTCCTCATACAATTAGAGAAGTGGGGAAAAGTTATTAGCTAAGCCCCGTTATAACCAGCTCCCTCTTCCAATATACGTACTGTACACAGCAGCATTGAGAATGATTATGATGTCGTCATCCTTCACCCTAGTAGTATGCAACCTTCAAAACAACTCAGAGTTAGGAGGGAGGTAGCGTAGACAGGGGCTATTTTATTCCAGGTTTCAAATACTACTCTAGAACAGCGGTTATCAACTGACGGCCCTTGGGCCGCATGAAGCTCGAGAAGCAACATATTGTGGCCTGCTAAGCTTATTTTAAAAAGTATTTTAAGAAATAGGAAGAAAATCTACGAAAATGCATAACTCGTTCAAATACCTTATTCATTATTTTTCATGCCCATTACAGACCCGAGTGAGAACTAATTCATTAATATTATTTCCATTTTAAAGTATTCACTTGAGTTAAATAGAGTACATTTCATTGATTTTTTAAAAAATTCCTGTAGAAATGAACCTTCATAAATGTTAGTGATAGGTCTTTAAACCATTATAAACCTGGCTGTGGTATCCATTCCGGATTTTGAACTCCATGCCAACCTCAGCAATGGAAATTTTATGCAACGAAGCATACAACGAATTACAAAACAATTTTTATTTCTACTGGTGTAGGAGGTGGTTTCAGTTTTTCATTCACTGAACGAGTTGGCCGAGCGGTTAAGGGAGCGCGGCTGTGAGCTTGCATTCGGGAAAGAGTGGGTTAGAACACCACTGTCGGTAGCCCTGAAAATGGTTTTCCGTGGTATCCCATTTTCACACCAGGCAAATGCTGGCGCTGTACCTGAATTAAGGCCACGGCCACTTCCTTCCTACTTACAGCCCTTCTCCTACCCCATCGCCACCATAAGACCTGTCTGTGTGGTTGCGACGTAAAGCAACTTGTAAGAAATAGTCTTCATCATTCTCTTATTGGTAGTACTGACTGGTACACAGTACTGCAACTTCACATAAATTTTCAGGGACGTACTTTCAGAGATACATTGCTGGGATCATAGGCTCTTCTAACTGAGTATCAATGTTCTCCCCACAAGGGAAATCTTTGGATTATGACCAGACAAGAAGAGGGACTACATTTTTAAAACTGTTATCCAGTAAAAGATACTCAGTCTTATGAAAATTTGGACTAAAAATTACTTCAGCGCATGGGATCACGTAAATATATGCGAGTGTTTTTCCCTCAAAAATTCATTAAAAATCAGTACAAAAGTCGTGTTGCAGATTCTTATTTTCTCCAACTTACGAGATTAGTAACAACAGAATTGGAGGTGATAGACTGATAGATGCAGCTGATCGACCACTAAGTTCTCATTTTTGAAGTTTTAACTACATGTTAATTTCAGTTTGTCTTTAGACTAATATTTCTGTTTTGCTATTTGTCTAATATTAATTATTTTGAGTCACGCTACTGTACATGTATCGATATTATAGATATAATCTGTAGTATTATAATTTAATAAATAAAACTCTGAAGCTTCCCAACTGTCTGTCCTGGATAACGCGCATATTTGAATAACACATTGCCTGAGGGACATTGGAAAGAGTAGTGAAACTACTGCCTGATGATGATGATGATGATGATGATGATGCTTGTTGTTTTAAGGGGCCTAACATCGAAGGTCATCGGCCCCCATAGTGAAACTTAAACGCATATTGAAATTCTACATAACTAACTGTTAAAACATCAGATCAAACGGGTGAATGGTGTAGAGATTTCGGACATATTTGTGGTCCAATGTCAGCAGGAAAACTCGCACCAATTCGGTACGTAAGAACGCTCTACAACTGTTGCATTCTTTCTTGAAACAAGTCGGTCCAGAACTGTTGTCGCTGACGCTCAATATCTTGTTAATCGACACTGAGCCAGAATTGATGTCCGAGTTGATCCAACATGCTGTCGTTGCGCCTCTGAAAACAGCTATGTGACGATGTTGCTGGAGAATTACTGATCCGCAGCACTTATCTCATTAAGAAGGAGAATTCCTTGAGGATTAAAGCTTCGACGACAGATACCAGTAAAAAGTTCTAAGAAGAAATAGTTTACATAGTGGTTTACGCAGGCAAAATGAGATATATTGAATCGGAATCAGATCAGGAGAAGTTGGTGGCCACTAGACTACTTCAGTCTCAATCAGTTGGTTTATATTCAGGTGTGTTCAATGTGAGACGAGTGTTGACTCTTTGAAGGTTTGTATTAAGGTGGTGTTTCACTACGAACATCACGCAACATGTAGGATATCAATGACGTATGCCTGAGTCGTCAGGAATAGTGGCTCAGACGATAAAGTCTATTGATCCTAAATGGGCAGTTTCGATCTATAGTCCGATGCTATTCCAAGATGCTCAAATATACCAGCCTCTTGCCGGTAAATTTAACAGTACTTAGCAGAGAGAACTCCCGTGGAACAAAATTTCGGTACCTTGGCGTCTCAAAACCGCAAAATTATTCAGTGAGGCTTTAAACAAGGATCATTATTATTATTTATAGCATTTCGTGCCGACTCGTTAGCTGAATGGTCAGCGTACTGGCCTTCGGTTCAGAGGGTCCCGGGTTCGATTCCCGGCCGGGTCGGGGATTTTAACCTTCGTTGGTTAATTCCAATGGCCCGGGGGCTGGGTGTTTGTGCTGTCCCCCTAACATCCCTGCAACTCACACAACACACATAACACTATCCTCCACCACAATAACACGCAGTTACCTACACATGGCAGATGCCGCCCACCCTCATCGGAGGGTCTACCTTATAAGGGCTGCACTCGGCTAGAATTAGCCACACGAAATTATAATTATATTATAGCATTTCGTTCTACCTAATAAAATGAAAGTCCACAGCCTATTTCCAGTCATATGACCGGGTCAGGAATGGAATATATGAAGCACCATCTAGCAGCGAGGATAGGAATTGCGCCGGCTGCTGAAGGCTATCGCACCCCTCTGGGGAATTGACTGACTGAAGGATGAAATGAAATTATATCGAAGAGTATTGTTGGAATGAAATATTACAGGGAAAACCGGAGAAAAACCTGTCCCGCCTCGGCTTTTTCCAGCACAAATCTCACGTTGAGTGACTTGATTTGAACTGGAACCCAGCGGTGAGAGGGCGGCACGCTGTCGCCTGAGCCACGATAGCTTCCGTTATACCTAATAAATTCTATTAATACACAAAGTGCTGATAAAATCGGTGACACGAACGTCAGAGAGTCTCATTTGTGAGATAGTTTTGTCATCTCTATGTCCAACTATAACAGTCTTATTAATTGTAAGCTCTATAATTTCAGAGTTCCTGTCATAAAAGCTTCGGAGGTAGTGGTTTGGTATATTTAACACAGGCGCAGTGGGAGATTCCAGCATCATCCCTAATGCCTGCTGCTGTGTTAGGATATCGGCTCTAAGTAAGGGGAGCCTGTCAAGAGGTCATCTCGTCAGGTCGGGTGATTTGTCACCGTCTCGACCACTTCACTTCTCTTGTCAAACTCTGCGAGGCGCATTGACTGCGATTTGGCCAATTTCAACAACAGCCGACGTTGGATGGTTTTTTTTATATATACCTTCCGGGCCTGTCTTCTTTTTCCTATTTTTATTCTCCTCAAACTCTTCAGTCTGAATGGTGACTTGAGGTTCGAGACTTCCCCTCTCCACTCTTAAGACTCATTATTACAAGTACAGTGAGCTCAGGTTTATTAGTCTCTGCGAATAAATTGGAATATTTTTGAACAGTATTAATCGAAATATCACGCTTAAAAGTATGTCTTTTTTTCAATGAAACGACTCAAAAATCTAAGTGAAAAATTTCACCAATAATATTTCAAAATCCGACTTGACCCATGCCTCAAAGGATCATATTAGGATTATTTTATTTACCATAAAATTTTAAACAGGAATATAGGTCTAGAGTAAATGGACGAGCTCCGGGTACTCATAAAATGTTCCCTAAATTGTTGTTTTATTAATATTTAATACCTATGTTGTATCCATAATTTTAATTGCATTTTATTTTAAGTAGTATGTTAGTATCCGATTTTAGTAATACCCATTTAGAGAAATTTAATTTACCCTAAGAATCAACTACTCACATATTAATCTTGAATGTAATTGCTTTATTAATATTAAGTAAATCGTGAATAAGAGGTAATACTACTATAGTCAATAAATTCGTGGATTAGCGCCTACCGTGTAGGCAACACATGTACTATAGTCAATAACTTCTTGGAATGGCTCCTACATTATAGGCAACACAATGTACACCTATGTACGTAGTATAGTCAATATGTACGTGTACTGGCGTTGACAGTTCAAGGATCACATAGTCGCCTGACCTGATTTTTTTGTCGTGGTGATCCGCGTAATTTTGACTTAATCATATCAAACGTTTTGTTAGCGGATTTGTCTATTTTTCGGCAGAACTTGAAATTTGCCCGTTGCTCAAACTAAGACAGTCTCAAGTGTCAATGACGCACAGTGTTAGTAGTATGAAAAATAAGACGAAATTGGCGCAAAACGTCAATAGACGGCACGAAAATCGCTACCGATAGTTGGGGGTTTCATGAGTTCTTCTGATACAGCAACGAACCTTACAGAACCTTACAGAAGCGCACGTGTTCATAAGTTACAAATAGCTAATTCCGCAGCACGAGTGCATTATTGCGAGTGATTTCTGCCTCACCTTGTGTTCTTTATAGCCAAGCCGGGCTGAGTGGCTCAGACGGTTGAGGCGCTGGCCTTTTGAAACCAACTTGGCAGCTTCGATCCTGGCTCAGTACGGTGGTATTTGAAGGTACTCAAATACGTCAGTCTCGTAGCGTTAGATTTACTGGAACTCGTACGGGACGAAATTCCCGCCCCTCGGTGTCTTCGAAAACATTCAAAAATAACGTAAAAAGTGACGTAAAAACAATAACATTATTGTTGTGTTTTCAGTCGAGAAGTGATTCCACCTAACTGGGCTTATCAATGCTCACAATAGACGTGATTGTTGTTCAGAAAATCCACATCCTGTGGTGGAAATTCCTCTTTATGATAAGAAAATCGGAGTTTGTTTTGCCATTAATGCAACACGCTTAATCGGTCCGATATTTTACGAGGTACAGAAAATTGAGGGAAGGCAGAGTACAGGCTGGCCTATCCAGGTGATCCGCAAGTCTGAGAGGGGCAGGGCGAAGCCAACTGGTCGCCGAACCATGCTTCTGCCACGTGCAGCTGTCAGGTTTTATATAGAATACACTGTCTGTATAATTATTTATATTTAATCTTTTTACTCTCCATGGTTGGTTTTTCCCCAGACTTAGTGAGGGATCCCGCCTTTACCACATCCAGGGCAGTGTCCTCCAGCCTGAAACATTCGGTTGGGGATACAACTTTGGAGGATGACAAGTACCTCGCCCAGGCGGCCTCACCTGCTATGCTGAACAGGGGCCTTGTTGGAGGATGGGACAGATTGGAAGGGATAGACTAGGAAGGAAGTAGCCTTGGCTTTAAGTTAGGTTCTATCCTGGCATTTGCCTGGAGAAGATGTGGGAAAGCACGGAAAACCACTTAGAGGATGGGGCTGATGGGGGAATTGAATCCCCATCTACTAAGTTGACCTTCTGACGCTGAGTGGACCTCGTTCTAGTCCTGATATTACTTTTAAAATTTCCCGGCAGAACAGGGAATCGAACCCGAGTTTCCTTGGATGGCAGCTCATCACACTAATCACTAACTTTCTTTAAGAAATAGGTAATTCAAAAATTTATCCTGAGAAATGCATATAAAGCCCTATCAGAGAATAAATATAGAGAAATTAGGAAAAAATGTTCTACGTTTGTTTAATTTCGCAATGGGGAAAGTACTTCACAATTCGTTCTCTTAGACACTTGCGGCAAGGAACGGAAACTGCAGTTTTGCCACACTGGACAGCAGCAAACGTCCGATTCTGCTTCAGAAGTTCCAAATTGGAACTCAGGATTGTCATCCACCCATCTCTTGCATTGTCTCCATTGTAATCATCATTTAGAACAGTGTCCACAAAGTCATGAAAATCCGGGTCAGTGATCATCAATATTTGCACGAAGAGTTGAAGTTTATTTTTTTATTTCTTTACGTCCATTGTAACTTCAAAATGGAGAAAGGATTCTGCGGCACAATATCACTGCAGTATAATAATAATAATAATAATAATAATCTTATGGCCTCAGCCACCGTGTGCAGACATTTCAATCTGACGCCATCTGGCTGCCTGCTCGTCAATTTCGACGTTCCGTTTTACTTTAGGCCCACTAAATGGCAGACAGAGTAAACCGGATCTCTCTCTTGGGCGTCTGTGGCTGAGATTTTAATGAATTTTGTCGGGTAAACACCAAATGTGTCACCAGAGATCTTTTACATGCCGACATCGTACGACATGGAGTGTCGAATGGACTCTTTTCCGCCCTTCAAAAATCCGACTACCTCTGCCGGGTTTGAACCCGCTATCTTGGGATCTGGAGGCCGCCACTCTACCACTGATCCACAGAGGCAGCTACTACTGCAGTAAAACGAGGCTTTGCATTGCCAATCACTTCTTTCTCGTTAATGTACTGTCTGATGAGTCCAAAGTTCCTGTCACACTGTGAGAAGCTCTTGCAACCACATCAGTTTTAAACATATCGCACTGGATCTTTCGCCATTATTAACTAGAGAAAATGGCAGACAAATCTGTTTATTCTGCGTAAAACAGGTCCATAAGTCTATGTGCCCTTTTTACGTCGACCACTCTCAATTATAGCATCTAATGTTATTTTAACTCTGTCACATATTTACGAATATTTTCAAACATGTCGTTTCAGAAATAGAACTAGAATTTGATGTATGTATGAAGCGAAAAATACAAAGGCTAGCGTTTGTATGGAAGGAAGTTTGAAATGTGTAGACTACAATCGATAAGGCACTTTGCAATACATCGATATAAACTTGCTCGTGGCCTATTAAAACTTCCGGCAAACACAGAAACAAACAAACAAACAAACAAGAACAGGAATACAAGCAACTTTTCTCTTACCTTATCAAAGGTACATTACCTTAAAGTAGGCTAGATCAACACTCAACGCAGATGCCTGGATTGCTAAGTGCTGTGGAAAGGTACTTACTACAATGACCTGGATGTAAATTACACAGAAAACTTATCATATGTTTCGTCTTGATACCCCGCAGTGTGGGGGTAGTGTGCCTGCCTCCTACTCGGAGAAACCGGGCTCGATTCCTGGCCAGGTCAGGGAATTCACCTGGATGTGAGGGCTGGTTTGAGTGCCACGCAGTCTTAGTGATTACATTTGAGGACTAAAGAGAGAAAATTATGAAAGTGGCTAAATATGGAAAATGTGTTTTTCTTCTAATTAGTGTGGTGTCACATTGAGCTGAAACATGTACATTAAGAAAGAAATAAGAAAAGTATATATATATATATATATATATATACCACGGGATAGTACGAGTACCTGTGGTTAGTACACTTATGTGACGAACACCATAGGTTTGAGTTGCCTATAAATTGCGCCGCAATGTGCGGCACAGCGTAGGTCTGTAATACACGTGCGAATTTCATTACCTGTGAGTAGTACCATAATGTGTGGAATACCGCGAGACTACGCTACTTTTTATTAGTACCGCAATATGACAAATACCATAGTTCTAGTTTTCTAGCGATAAGTACCATTATGAGAGCCGATAACTTGGATTTTGGACTCCTTTCCACTGCAAGCATCATCGATTCAGTATCGTGCTATAGAAGCAGTCCCTTGGTCAGTAATACTATTGTTTTACGCCAGCTTCTGTGCATATGAGGAACTGTGGGGTCGGTCCCACTGATCTTTTTAAATTCACATCCATCCATCCATCCATCCATCCATCCATCCATCCATCCATCCATCCATCCATCCATCCATCCATCCATCCATCCATCCATCCATCCATCCATCCATCCATCCATCCATCCATCCATCCATCCATCCATCCATCCATCCATCCATCCATCCATCCATCCATCCATCCATCCATCCATCCATCCATCCATCCATCCATCCATCCATCCATCCATCCATCCATCCATCCATCCATCCATCCATCCATCCATCCATCCATCCATCCATCCATCCATCCATCCATCCATCCATCCATCCATCCATCCATCCATCCATCCATCCATCCATCCATCCATCCATCCATCCATCCATCCATCCATCCATCCATCCATCCATCCATCCATCCATCCATCCATCCATCCATCCATCCATCCATCCATCCATCCATCCATCCATCCATCCATCCATCCATCCATCCATCCATCCATCCATCCATCCATCCATCCATCCATCCATCCATCCATCCATCCATCCATCCATCCATCCATCCATCCATCCATCCATCCATCCATCCATCCATCCATCCATCCATCCATCCATCCATCCATCCATCCATCCATCCATCCATCCATCCATCCATCCATCCATCCATCCATCCATCCATCCATCCATCCATCCATCCATCCATCCATCCATCCATCCATCCATCCATCCATCCATCCATCCATCCATCCATCCATCCATCCATCCATCCATCCATCCATCCATCCATCCATCCATCCATCCATCCATCCATCCATCCATCCATCCATCCATCCATCCATCCATCCATCCATCCATCCATCCATCCATCCATCCATCCATCCATCCATCCATCCATCCATCCATCCATCCATCCATCCATCCATCCATCCATCCATCCATCCATCCATCCATCCATCCATCCATCCATCCATCCATCCATCCATCCATCCATCCATCCATCCATCCATCCATCCATCCATCCATCCATCCATCCATCCATCCATCCATCCATCCATCCATCCATCCATCCATCCATCCATCCATCCATCCATCCATCCATCCATCCATCCATCCATCCATCCATCCATCCATCCATCCATCCATCCATCCATCCATCCATCCATCCATCCATCCATCCATCCATCCATCCATCCATCCATCCATCCATCCATCCATCCATCCATCCATCCATCCATCCATCCATCCATCCATCCATCCATCCATCCATCCATCCATCCATCCATCCATCCATCCATCCATCCATCCATCCATCCATCCATCCATCCATCCATCCATCCATCCATCCATCCATCCATCCATCCATCCATCCATCCATCCATCCATCCATCCATCCATCCATCCATCCATCCATCCATCCATCCATCCATCCATCCATCCATCCATCCATCCATCCATCCATCCATCCATCCATCCATCCATCCATCCATCCATCCATCCATCCATCCATCCATCCATCCATCCATCCATCCATCCATCCATCCATCCATCCATCCATCCATCCATCCATCCATCCATCCATCCATCCATCCATCCATCCATCCATCCATCCATCCATCCATCCATCCATCCATCCATCCATCCATCCATCCATCCATCCATCCATCCATCCATCCATCCATCCATCCATCCATCCATCCATCCATCCATCCATCCATCCATCCATCCATCCATCCATCCATCCATCCATCCATCCATCCATCCATCCATCCATCCATCCATCCATCCATCCATCCATCCATCCATCCATCCATCCATCCATCCATCCATCCATCCATCCATCCATCCATCCATCCATCCATCCATCCATCCATCCATCCATCCATCCATCCATCCATCCATCCATCCATCCATCCATCCATCCATCCATCCATCCATCCATCCATCCATCCATCCATCCATCCATCCATCCATCCATCCATCCATCCATCCATCCATCCATCCATCCATCCATCCATCCATCCATCCATCCATCCATCCATCCATCCATCCATCCATCCATCCATCCATCCATCGTCCTCACGTTTTGAATTCTGGTCAGTGTAGGATTTTGGAATTTAAATTTGTCACTCATTTCGCCCCGTTTCGTACAGCTAGCGCCGATGACCTAGATGTTAGGACCTTTTAAACAACAAGTATCATCATCGTCATCACTATTCCAAACCATGATACAGAACATACAGTAGTTATACTATTTATAGGATAATATGAATAGTGTACATATAATCATTAGTTAAACATCATATTTCTAAATGTCACTAACATTAATTTACTTCTCCTCCATAATTTTGTATCCTTATTGAAAATCAAGAACTAAATATTACTTTCATTTTACATTAGCCAGATCGACATATTACAGGTTTGAGTACCGAATTAAACATTTCCATTTAAATAGCCTCCGATTGTCTATCCCTCTAATTTCTGATGGGATTGATTTCCAGGAACATTATGGTAGCAGGTATAAATGAGTTGTATGAGTTAATGTGATAGATGGGAATGCACAAGAGGGATCGTGTGGATCACTTTGAGGAAGCTCTATCACAAGTCTGTTCTGAGATAGTCTGGTTTTCTCTTTCACAAAACACTGTGGAGGAGGGAACCAGCGTGGTATTTACGTCGTTCGGTCAATCTCAGCCATGACAGCTGAAAGAGGAAAGGGCTAATATGAGTTCTAACTCGGATATTTAATACGAATCGAGCACAAACATTGTAGACTCGCTGTAGTCGACATGAAAGTTTCTCTCGTACTATTATAAACTACATCTCCGTAGTCAAATAGCGGGAATAAGAGACACTGAATTGATAATTTTGTTGTGCCCAAAAACATATTTTTTTCAGAATGTAATGTATAGAATACAAATTTTTGTGACATGTTCCTATCAACTTAAATATTTATCGAATACTACTCAAAGGTTTTTTACATAATAACTAATTGTTATTTGTATTAAACTGAGTATAACACTGGGTATAGATGTGTCTTGTAGTTTAGTGTGTGATTTATAAGTACCAGTTATGATGGCCTATGATTTTAATGGGTTCACATTCAGGGTAGTTACTGTAAAATGAAACTAATTAAAGTGGTTGACGTCCAGAATCCACGGCTGTGGGCCGTGAGGGTGACTACATTGTAGGTTGAGAGTTACAGTACCTTGTACAACTTGAGAATACATTGCATTAATTTTACCTGCTTTAACATAATCCTTATTACTTATTTATAGGTTTTACATTTTATATGAAAGGTCGCAATTTTTTGTTATGGCAGGTGGTCCCGTAGTATATACATTACGCCCCCGATGGTGACATTGTTTTACAGTAACGGGACTCGAACTGGTTAACCACGATGACAGACCGTAAGGACTTGATGCTTTAACGATAATCATCACCAGACAGTCTGCTGTAATTCAGTATGAATATAGAAAGAACCACAGAATATTTCCTTTTGTAATTCTATTGACTGCTCTGTAAGGATCTGTCAGTGTGTATTCCAAGGATTGAGAGTGGTGGAAAGACTTTTCCAAAGGGTGGAATGGCCGCACGGCCCCCCTCACGTCTCACCCCCTGGTAATCTAAAATTTAACGCTTCCCCTTCTCTTTGGGGACGAACGGGGCGGCTTCAGCGGGGGACGGCGGCTCTGAACCTAACCTTGAATGGAGTGTAGCTTGGGAGTAAATGCCAGTCTGTCTGTCGTATTGTTTTAACAGTCAAGAAGGATCTGGAGAAATGGAAGGGGACCCTTCTAAGTGAAGCAGGTTATTTACCAATATGGAACAAAACTAAAGAACTCAACCAAAAATGTGATAATAAGATGGTTGTTTACACAAAGCCAAAATAAGTCTCAAGGTCGTACAACCAGCTGATTCGACCTGTGATAGAAGAATATAGCACTGATTTATAAGGGGAAATTGTGTGATGTTTACTATTTATGGTGAAGATTTCCATGCTGATTTCAAATCCGAAAATCGTCTTGCTCAATTACGTCATATGTTTTATGTTTCAGGAACAGCATCCAACAAACATACATAACATCGCAACCACCATGTGTCCGTATATTGACTATTTTGGCGAAATTTTCATTCACTTATCTGTTTCAGATGTGATAATGACCAGTTGAATATTTTTTACAATATGGAATTAAAGGTAGATTATTAAAATCAATCAAAGGCATTTATATTGACAATTGGGCCTCAGTGAGAATTGATGGTAGAATGAGTTCTTGGTTCAGGGTACTTACAGGGGTTACACAAGGCTGTAATATTTCACCTTTGCTGTTCGTAGTTTACATAGATCATCTGCTGAAAGGTTTAAAATGGCAGGGAGGGATTCAGTTAGGTGGAAATGTAGTAAGCAGTCTGACCTATGCTGACGACTTAGTCTTAATGGCAGGTTGTACCTAAAGCCTGCGGTGTAATATCTTGGAACTTGAAAATAGGTGCAATGAGTATGGTATGAAAATTAGTCAGTAGGTAAGAAATTCAACAAAATTGAATGTCATATTGGTGATACAAAGCTAGAACGGGTAGATAATTTCAAGTATTTAGGTTGTGTGTTCTCCCAGGATGGTAATATAGTAAGTGAGATTGAATCAAGGTGTCGTAAAGCTAATGCAGTGAGCTCGCAGTTGCAATAAACAGTATTCTGTAAGAAGGAAGTCAGCTCCCAGACGAAACAATCTTTACAACGGTCCGTTTTCAGACAAACTTTGCTTTACGGGAGCGAAAGCTGGGTGGACTCAGGATGTCTTATTCATAAGTTAGAAGTAACAGACATGAAAGTAGCAAACAGGTGGCAACAATGGCAGGTGGGTACTCGGAATGAGGAGATAAAGGCTAATTTGGGAATGAACTCGATGGATGAAGCTGTACGCATAATCCGGCTTCGGTGGTGGGGTCATGTGAGGCGAATGGAGGAGAATAGGTTACCTAGGAGAATAATGGACTCTACTATGGAGGGTAAGAGAAGTAGAGGTAGACCAAGACGACGATGGTTAGACTCGGTTTCTAACGATTTGAAGATGAGGGGTATAGAACGTTTAGTAAATTCACAGAGGCTCGGAGACTGAACGTTGAAGAGCATAACAGTCTACAA
Source organism: Anabrus simplex (assembly GCF_040414725.1). Taxonomy (NCBI): domain Eukaryota; kingdom Metazoa; phylum Arthropoda; class Insecta; order Orthoptera; family Tettigoniidae; genus Anabrus; species Anabrus simplex. The sequence continues at coordinate 61,932,455 of NC_090277.1, forward strand.
TGATAATGTATGTGTATGTATGTATTTGGGGTTTGTTTGTTTGTTTGTTTGTTTGTTTGTTTGTTTGTTTGTTTGTTTGTTTGTTTGTTTGTTTGTTTGTTTGTTTGTTTGTTTGTTTGTTTGTTTGTTTGTTTGTTTGTTTGTTTATCTGAGTTCTTATAACTAGAAACCTACTGGATATATTTCTACCAAACTTCCTATTTAAAATCCACCTGTCCTTGTGTATGTGTTAGGGCCAATATACGAAACCGAAACCGTGATTCTGCACTCCCACAAAATATACACAACCAAACATAATGGAAATATACCTGCCTTAAAACCCGTAAACGCTCACATTATTTTATGTTTAGTTTGCGTACATGAATAGTGACTAAATATGTAGACACTTCAATAAAGTTGAATATACTTGACAGAAGCCATTGATATTGAGCCTTATTGAATTTGGTGGTGTCTGCAGACTTTTAGTGGCTTAGTATTTGGCTACTTCAGTTCTGTATGTCATTCCATGCACTGTGCTGCCATTTGTGATGAAAGTGGCTAAATATTTAGACAATGAATTCTTGCATACCTGGCAGTATCACATATTCATATTCTCAGTTTTCTGCTATACTGTATATTGAGTGTTTCTGGAGTGATTTCTATATTATATGCAGATATTCATAATATTCATGTACTGTGTGTATAATGATTTTTACCTACTGTAATAATCCATGTGAAGCTAATAGCTAACAGTGCACATATTTAGCCACCAGGTTCTGAAGCTCATTTGAAAGGGTTATATGAGAAAATAATATCAAATTAAATGACATCCAACTAACAGTTACCCCTGCTACAAACAATGGTCTTCTAATAAAAATAAAATTTGATCACTCAGGGAAAATTCAGGTGGCTAAATGTTCATAAAGGTTTAATAGAAATTAATTTCTAAAACTCTTTTCATCATGTGCATCATTTCGATACGGGTATTAACAAGGGGGATTTCATCAACGTAAGGTTTTCCGTCTAAGTACGAGCGGACATTTTTAGCGTTTTTGTCGATTTGCCTGTTTGTCGTTTTGTTCAGTTCTTGATGATGATGATGATGCTATTTGCTTTACGTCGCACCGACACAGATGGAACAGGGAAGGGCTAGGAGTGGGAAGGAAGCGGCCATGGCCTTAATTAAGGTACAGCCCCGGCATTTGCCTGGTATGAAAATGGGAAACCACGGAGAACCGTCTTCAGGGCTGCCGACAGTGTTCAGTTCTTGTAACTGGGGAACTACTCTTATATATTTCTACCAAACTTTATATCTGTCCTTGGGTATTAGAGTCAATGTTATTTGTAAATATACGTGACCAATATAATGGAAAACGACCAGCCTAAATAGAAATTAATTTCTAAAAAAAATTTTCTCATATTCACCTATTTTTATAGGAGGATAACAAGGTAGTTACCATTAATGGACTGCTTTACAGGCTGTCATGTCATTTCAATTTGGGATAAATATTTTAACTAAAGAGCCATTTCATTCTTTTCGACAGAATAGATATTAAGGGAGGTTATCATCAACAATTGGTTTCACGAGGCTTCAGCCACTCTGCCACTTTCGGTTTCAGATGAACGACAATATGTAACCGAGAAATAGGGAGAATTACGCACAACTTCGGACCAGTGCTGTATAGTTCAATGAACTCTCTGTGATCTCCTCTTTGTTCAGCTTTATCGTACTTCACGTTGCTGCCACGTGCTTTTGTAGAAGAATATCAGTTTAACATGCCGTATTAAACGTTTGAACACAGGCATGTAACTTCGCATAAATTCATGAAGGAATCGTGCTTATGCTAGTCTTAGCTAAAGTCATGTTCATTAGTACTCCATGTGGCAATCAATGCTTTTCTGTCTGTGAGTTGTTTTTCTTTATACAACGTTAAAAATATGTAAATGTTTGATGTAAATCTAAATAACGGTGGGTGATAGAGACAAATGATTTGCATATTTAGAATGAGCATATTTCTGCCGTCTTAGAACCCCTTTTGGATACCAAGATATCCACAGAAAGTCATTATTTGTTGATCAGTATAATTAGGGATTTTGGAACGGAGACATTGTGGACTGTGAATTAAAACGTTGTTCGTACAGGTTGCTCTGCGGAATATTTAACATTGAGAAGACTGGTGTATTCGTCAAACGTTGGTTTGTTTACGGCGCTGCAACACCCATGGATGAATTGCATCCGCATCATTCGACAACAAACTTGTTGCAAGTTGTCTGCGGTATGAGAAAAACCTCAACATTACGATAGTTGAGCTTTAGCTTTGGTACAACCGAAACTCCCTTCCAAGCTTCCAAGCTACATCGATCACAAAGTCTAATTTTCCCATTCATTCGAATGAGGTTACATCATAGGGTCCACTGCCCTGTCGATGGCAGCATGCCGAGAGCGGTGATCTCAACTGCAGCATATCCTATCCAATAGTAGCTAGTCATTTCCATTCATTTAGGTTTATCGACACAGTTGCAGATTTTTTACCTAGTCTTCTCTCAAATGATTGCAAAGAACTTGGAAAACCTCGTTCCGTAAATTAATATTTGTCCCTATTTTTCTTCTTTAATTCCAACCAAATCTTAATATTTTGATCCTTCCTAACTTTGAAAGCTCCACTCAAGTGTTTCGTCTCCTTCTTACCAAGTCCTCCCAGCCTAAAATGTGCAACATTTTCCTAACACTACTCTCTTGTCGGAAATCACCCAAAACAAATCGCCCCGCTTTCCTTTCGATCTCTTCTAGTTCTTGAGTCAAGTAATCCTGGTGACGGTCCCATACACAGGTCCCTAATTGGATTCTTTCCAGTGACTTATAAGCCATCTCCTTTACACCTTTACAACAACTCGTAAATACCTCCATAAACATGCGGAGAGATCTGTAACCTTTATTTACAACCGCATTATGCGATAACCCCAAAGACGATCTTTCCTTATACCAACCGTTAAGTACTTAGTCATCCCCTTAAACTACTTTCATCCGAACAACAAAGTAAAGCGACCGAGTTAGGGAAGGGGGGGGGGGCAGCTGGGAGCTTGCATTCAGAAGACAGTGGGTTCGAATACCACCGTCGGCAGTCCTGAAGATGATTTCCCATTTTCACACCAGGTAAGTGCTGGCGCTTAATACTGGCCAAGGTCGCTTCCTTCCCATTCCCATTCCGTCGTCGGCGCCATAAGACTTATCTGTGTTATAAATCAACTTTTTTAAAAGAAAAAAAGAACAGAAATTAAAACACAGAGGTGAAGTATGCAGCCTGTATTTTCATCTCCTTTATCACTGGACCCTCACCTGTGAAAAATTTAGAGATATGGTGCAGTTGAGCTTTGAACATTCTGTTATGTACTGAACCCACAAATATTGTGTCCTGTTCATTTTTGTATGACTCTGTGTCATTACCATTAGTAGTTTGAACGAATGAGTTATGGAATTTAATTGTAACACCATTGGTTTTGATGTCTATCCTGTACATTTTCTTTTATGCTTATGGGCGAAATTAATATTTGCATATTGCAAGTTTAAATTTTGTTTCACCCATAATGATTTCTTCGGCAATACAAATTTCTTCTGGTCATACTTAATTTTACCAATAATTTATTTTATTTTACGGATAGGCTTTACAGGTGCCCGTAGATTCTTAAGCGCCATTTTTCTCATTTTATCTCTGTACTCTTTCTGTGTTATTATGATTATTAATAATAATTATTAATATTAGTACTTAAGTCACGTAAATCTTAACTAATTGTGTCTTATGATTACAAAGTATGCTCCAGACAATTGTCTGTATTTTGTGTCTAATGATCATACAGATTACTCTCACGTTAAATATTAACTTTAATTTTATTATTTGCTGTAATGGGGTCCTCGAATATTTATTTAGTGTTACTAACGCGTGTCTAAGTTTGTGGCATATTTCTCACCGTACGTCACGAAATATTTAGTTGAAATCAAGACCTTGGGTTAATAACCCATCCAAATACTTTTGATTTTATAAGCATAAAAAAATCGTACATTTGACATAAAGTTACTTGAAAGTTATTCACTATTTCATTTACTTTCAGAATAAGAATATTTATTTTTAAAATTCTTAGTATCTAGTAATCAAGTCCGAAGATCCCTACGGATCAGATTCTCTATTTACACCACAAAACATTAGAAGGAAAATTAGAAGTGAAAGAGCGTAGAAAATGGGAAAAATTCTAGGACCGAGAATTAGAGTACATTTTCCGAAACCTAATATGGAAATATTTAAATAATCTCCAAAATTATGGACACACGCACATGCGAAGGACACAATTCATGGGTCACTTAGAAAGAATGGACTCAACCAGCACGACTCGCAGAATTTACACATTTTCAAAGAATAAAACCACTAGATCAAATTGGTACAAACAGACAAAGACCTGAAGAAAGTATGACTACGAAATCTAGTGGATCGTGATTAAATCAGAAAAGTCACACTGACTCAGGGTTTTAAGGTTGATGAAAGAAAGACTAACAGAAATGTATGGTCCCTGAAACGAAAACACACACATTCACTACATATGTATGAATATTGGGTGGGCTAAGAAAAGCCAACAAATGTTGATTCCGCAGGGTCCTAAGTTAGCCATTTGTGATTCGCGACGAAGGAGGAGTAGTAACGTCTAGAATAACTCTGTGCAGCTGGAATTGCATTTATGTACTTTACCAGAATGAAAATCCTCTCTAGAGACTTATCAAGAAAATGCAAAAAAAAAAATCCTGTCTTGAAGCTTACCAAGAAAATTCAAATTAGAAAAATTCAGTAACTAAAATTTGTATCAACTCTGAATGGGGAGGAAGAAACACACTGAGGAGTGTGATTTCATTTTTTTACTTACAAATTCACGACATTTTCTCCCTTGTAAATATTAATCAAATTATCTAGCATCATATTAAACTGGTACGACCATTTATTGCGGAGATAAATCGTTCTGTTTATTATTTTTAAATGTGAGGTCTATTACCAGCGGAAAGCAGTCAGTCGGTCTATTTTGAAGTCACCTGACCACTTTAACTGCTACAGCTCTACCGTTTATTAGCCCGTGGCCGATGGCTCTGCCTGCCTGCCCTCCTGTCTATCTGTCTGTCGTTTGGCCCCTTGGTAGCGACCTCTCTTTTCTCCTAATTCTCTCCTTCTACTCCTCCTCCTCACTTCACTGAGGTTCGTAATTACGAAAGGAGGGGTGGAGGTAAATGGGTGGGAGAAGACAGACAGTGGTACTATAGCCTGTATCGCCCTATCTCTCTCTCATTCTAACATTGCTTGCTACTTTATGCCCTAACAGGATTGAACCTCTCGCTCTTTCTCTAGGTCTCCCGTGCTATGCACTTATAGCATAATCTCATCTGATGAACCTCTATTCAGAGTACTCCTTGTCGTAGACGTAGGAACCTCACTCTCCGCAACCAGTAGTGCTCAACGGCGTGGCGGGCAGCGGTCCACAAGGGGCTAAGGGGGATACTAGCTTTTTCCAAAACCTCTTGCACTGCAGAAGGTCTGCTCGAATGAGCATAGTTTATTCTTCATCATTTTGTAATCAAAATATCAACACGTAAACAATTTAAGAAGTGAATAAAGTTAAATGGTAAACATCATGCGAATACTTTATGACAATCAAATTACAATAATATCACTCATACCGGGGAGAACTAAATAAGTCAACTTTTATTTTTTTATTTTTGCACTAACCTACCAAGATCATTGCTCTGTATCCTTTGACATGAACAAGATAACTCATGTTGTCATGTTATTGAAGAAATAGCCAATTGTTTTCAGATTTCTCAAAAGTACAGGACAGTCCCCGGTATGAAACAAATGGTTTGAGCTATCTTGGTAATATTTGTTAATAAAAATAGCTAAAACCCGAAAAATCAATTTCTTATGTGTAGTACATTTTCTGTGGTTATTGTGGTTATTAGCTACATATATACCAAAGTGACTTAAACGCTTTGTTTTCACTAGTCCACATAAGAATATAATGCCTAGTCAATATATGACAAGTCAGTGTAGTTCACGATCTAAAGCAGATACTTCATTCATTTATGGAATTAAAAAATCGAAGAAAAATTATTATTTATAAAGCTCTTTTAAATAATGCAGAATGGTTTGATGACATTTGGTGATTCGGTGATTTCGTATTGTTTAAAAACACAGAAATGCTTCCCCTGAGAACTTTAATATTTTCACTTATCTTGTTTTTCCCTGCTATGAGTGATATGTAAATGAAGAATTTATTTGCAATGTTTTAAACAGACTTTAGTCACTCCTTTTAGGGAATTTACTCTTATCCCATGTGTCAACAACTGAGGGATGAAGCTCGGATTTTATTGTCTTATTAATACAGTAAAATATGTTTTAAAATGACGCTCTCTTAAGAGAAAACTTGCTTTTAACTATTCCAATCTCTTGAATTTGGCGTAAAATGTAATGCAGATCACCCTGGATTGAGTGGAAACTCTCAAACACGGAAAAGGAAGCCCAAATATTCTCTTAAGGGGTATCACGAATTTTATGAATTTTTTGAAATTTTGCCATTTTTCACCGAAAATGAAATTTTCAATTTTAACTGTAAAAATCTTCCAGTTCTTCCTCTTTCAAATCCCGTTATCACTTTAGCCTTACGCCATGTTTAAAGTTCTAAATGCCGTACTTAAACGGGAGCGGCACGGCGTATGTAGAGCAAATCTACATCCATTTCTCTCAAGTTGTCAGACACTATTGGCTTCAAAGTTATTTTGGACCATCATTTCAATAATCCTGCTGGAATATATTTACCTTGTAGCAGGCCTAGCTTGTGCGTAAGAGGAGACAGAAGTCTGACGGAGTAACTTAGAGTCCGGAGTAGTTTGAATGCAAGTCCGTTTCTTAAAACGTTCAATTGCATTGTACAGGAATTAAAAGTACCGGGTGAGCAGCACAAAGCGGAACCGCTCCAACATGTGCGCGGGAATTCCTGAGTGAGTGAGTCAGCCGGTGACGAAATACAGTGCCGGATGTACTCGAGGCCGCGTTGCTCAGTCTTTCTTGAACTTTTGCAAACGTGACACGTGTTTCATTGGTGACATTAGTACAGTGTGTGAAATCAATGAAATGGCTCAGGTGGTTCAAGTAGAGTATCGGTATTCTGTTCCCCAAAGAGTATTCATTAGCGATTTATACGGCCGTACATAAAGTGCGAGTTCTGTAAGGAGATAATTTAAAGATAAGTTTATTGATTTTTAAGTTCTAGGTCGGACTTCGATTCATAGATTAGTAAATAAATAATAAACCACGTACAGTACTCACACAAGAAACTGTAGGTAACATTTTGTAAAGGTATCCTACAAAATCATTTCGACGAGTTGCTCAGGAAATGGAAATTTTCTATGGTTTGTTCAAATGGGTACGAAGTTACTGAAGGGTAATGACAATTTCCTAAGCAGGTACCAGAAATTTTTGAACATCGAAGGGAGGCAGTTTCAACATCTGGCGTGATATATGTGAGTAAATTTATTTTTGTGTTGTTTTATGCTTTCTCTTTGTTTGTTAGAAATAGCTTACGCGACAATGTATTTTCTTCGGACTTCCTGTAACGCACGCACCTCCGGTATGCAGGTTGTGCTGCCGTTCTGTGGGACCGGTTCCGCTTTATGTTGCTCACCCCCTAGTTTTGTATTTTATTAACTGTTGAACATTGCCTTCATATTTTTGTTCCTAAATAGCACCAAAGTAGAGTTTTGCTTATATGAATAATGAAATATTGAAAACTTCTATCTCCTGACTGAAAAACCAAGAATATTTTTGAGAAGTCTGAAAAATTTTAACCCAAAAGTAATGAAAAATGTGCCTTAAGGGACAGTTCCCGTGCAACATATAGAAATGAAAATTACTTTTCGCAACAAACTGTAACAAATTAACTAATCAACTTCAAATTTTGTGTGCTGCTCTAAACCCCATGGCACTTAACGGCCTTGAAAGGGCTCTGGCCTGATCAGCCCGAAGGCCTGCCGATTACGAGGGGCCGTGTGGTCAGCACGACGCATCCACTCGGTCGTTATTCTGGACTTTCGAGACCGGGGCCGCCATCTCACCGTTAGATAGCTCCTCAATTCTAATCGCGTAGGCTGAGTGGACCTCGAACCAGCCCTCAGGTCGAGAGAAAAATCCCTGTCCTGGCCGGGAATCGAACCCGGGCCTCCGGGCAGAGGCAGGCACGCTACCCCTACACCACGGGGCCAGCTGTGTGCTGCTCTATCTTATTAATATATACTTGTATTTTATATTTGGTTGTGATAAGTGCTTAATTGCAGAAGTTCTAAATATCAGTTGTGACCTCGCTTAAAGAGAAATTCTTCAATCCTCCTGGTTGATCGTTAAGCAATATTTTAACAATCCTATACTTTCTAGACCGTGCGTAATGCAAATTTCACAGGACATTCCATTTTTACCAAATCTTTTTGGTTTGGGAATTAACTGCTAGGTTTTTCCTTCGACCATCTTGTTGACCGTCTGGAAACAGTCCAATTTCCATCCCCCCACTCATGACACTACAGCCTCGAAGGAGCTTGGCCTACCAAGCGACCACTGCTCAGCCCGAAGGCCTACAGATTACAAGGTTCCATGTGGTCAGCATGACGAATCCTCTCGACCGTCATTCTTGGCTTTCTGGACCGGGCCCGCTATCTCACCGTCAGATAGTTTCTCAATTCAAATCACGTAGGCTGAGTGGACCTTGAACCAGCCCAGATCCAGATAAAAATCCCTGACTGGGCTGGTAATCGAACCCAGGGCCTCCGGGTAAGAGGCAGGAACGCTACCCCTACAACAGGGGGCCGGCGTCCACTTTCCATACTCTACGAATGTTTGTCTACCACACATTGTTCGGTAGCTCTCACTACAAAAGTAAATATGGAGAAGCTTTTAGTGCAGATTAGAGTTACCAAGATGTACCTAGGTATTCATAAGTTTAAAGAAGCTCCAGGCTTTTACCCCACGACGGGATTTTCAGATGTGTTTGTTGTAATTTCTGAGGCTCAAGTTTTGGCTCAGAATCAGGCAGTCGTACTCAAACTGGTGCACGTGCCTTCACCTACCCCCCCAGCCCACCCCCCACCCACACACACACACATGCTATCCATTTAATTCCAGAAGAAAATACAAAATCACTATACATCATTTTTGAAAGATCAAAAGGTTATCAGGCACTTAATTCACTGTAAGAAGACGAGTTGTAGCCAACGAGAAGCGAGGTTTATGATAAAGGATTCTGGACTCTGTGTTCCGATACAACATCTACTTCTCCCTGCTCAAACTTATATATACACAAAGGCTAGTTATAGCGGATAATTAATGTTTTAGAACATTATTATAAAGGAGTAAAACCAACGTAATAACCTTTTATTGTGAAAGGTGGTTCAAGTGGCTACTACAAAAGGTTCTCTGACCACATCAATTAAGATACATAAAGAGGCTGCTACAAGAGAGACGAACCTCACGTCGAGTATAGTTAATATCCAACATTTCACATTTTCAAAATTATTAATTTTGATTAAGTTCTGGTACTTTGGAGACTTTATGTTCCACTGCATTGTTTATTATCTTGATCCAGGATTGTTACGCAATGATAGGGTTGGATGCTAATTTGGTTATTAGGAAGTATTAACTAGCCCATTCTTCCGTTATGTAGTGAGAGAAACATAAATTCTAGGGGTTCTGATGGGCCCTACCCTTATAGTTATGCAAAACTCATAGCATATCCGTTGTGCAGTATAGACTATACGTTTTAGTAAATTTGCATTCTAACCTATTACTGCATAAAATTCCCGGCTCTACATTTCCGAGGTCTCTTTATTACAGACGTAAGAGTTGAAATATTAGTGAATAGTGTGGCTATGTAAAAGTCTAGCTCTTTGGGTTAATGGTCAATATCAGTTCAGAGTTTGATTGCCAACCGGGTCAAGAAGTTCAGCTGCGTCTGATCATTTCCTCTCTCTCGGAGATTGGGAGTTTGTGCTTTTCTGATTATAAACATCACCCTGCTAAAAACTACAGAAGAATGCAATAGTGAAGACGTCCCTCCAAGTAGGTCTGTACAACTTGGCTTAAACCACTCGTAGTGAAAACCCGAAATAATTGACAAGAGACCAGGAAGAAGGAGAGGTGTGATAGCCATGTTCGAACATCGGATGACGTACGATATGTTAAGTAACATTGGCCGTGATATCTACTTGTATGGATAACCCACGTTATGTTGGCTAGATAAAGAGTTGACAATGCATCGTTGGTGGTCTATTTTGAGGGCTAAAAGAGTGCTCTATCATTCAGGTTTACATACCAAATTTGATATTATGGTATCTTTTCCTGAATATCTCATTTGTCTAATATATTATTTTCAAAAATAACTAGACAGCACAAGAATATGAACGAAAAATACAGAGCATTAGGTATGTTAGGTATGTTTAGGCGTATGTAATGATTAGTAAATTAGTTTATTTGTTTGATTATTTTACCATTTTCTGCTTTACTGCTATATTTTAGTTGATTAAGTAATATCATTTACCACATTCTCTTATTAATTTCATTACTATTTTTATTGTCATCACTAGCAATATTATCATCTCTGTTAACATTATATTGTAAACACTATTCTGTCATCTTCTGTTGCAAATGGGTGAAGTACGCTTATTATAGGTGAATAAATAAATAAATAAATAAATAAATAAATAAATAAATAAATAAATAAATAAATAAATAAATAAGTCCAGCGTATTTCATGCTAAGTGAACAAATGTTAAGTTTGGAAAATGGGAAAGACATAAAGAAGATATTTATTGGCGCTTCGGGAAACAAAATATTAGCAAGATGATATTAAATAAAAGACTACGGTGCATAAGATATCGAAGGCAGAGGGAAGTCTTCCAAACCGAATGTTGAAGTTTGAGTCTTCTTGAAAACAACCAAGAGGACGTCCAAGAACAAGGTCTAAGGATCGACTGATGGGGGTGATGAAAACGAGGGGAGCTACTGTGGAGGATGCCACGGACTGAACAAGATTGGCTAATAATAATAATAATAATAATAATAATAATAATAATAATAATAATAATAATAATAATAATAATAATAATAAACTTCGTGTGGCCATTGCTAGCAGAGTTCAGCCCTTGTAAGGCAGACCCTCCCATGAGGGTGGGCGGCATCATCCGTGTGAAGGCAGGGGTGAAGGATAGTGTTATGTGTGGTGTGTGAGTTGCACGGAAGTTGGGGACAGCACAAACACACATCCCCCGGCTTATTGGAATTAACCAATGAAGGTTAAAATCCCCCACCCGGCCGGGAATCGAACCAGGGACCCTCTGAATCGAAGGCAATACGCTGACCATTCAGCCAAGGAGTCAATAATAATAATAATAATAATAATAATAATAATAATAATAATAATAATAATAATAATAATAATAATAATAGCCAGTTAGGTTCAGAAGGCTAGTGCACTGCTGTCTAATCTACCTATTCCGGCATCATTTTATTATTATTATTCATTTATTCATTCATTCATTCACCTCGTTTCGGCCAACTGTGAATCACATCATAACAACTGTCTAATTCTTTGGACTTTGAAGATTTTCCCAGTACTTCCCCATTCGTTTTTGGTGTTGATTCATTCTGCCCTGTGTCAATGATTTTCTCTTTCATCTTCTTCTTCTTATTATTATTATTATTATTATTATTAGTATTGTTATTATTATTACATCCATTTAGGAAGACTCAGCTTGTGCCAGTAACATAATGGGCTGACTCGGCCTAAGAAAGGTGTCACCCTCTTGATGATTAAACTATAGGTACATTATCTACAAATATTTACAACAGAAATAATTACAACACATACATTTATAGAATAAATATGCACAAATGATGTTGCTAAACTACATTTTTTCTCCCCGTTTTGGGAATCTGTTCTTCAGTATCACTGGAACTGCGGCCTGGAACTTGATGCTGTTTGGCGTAAGTCAGAGGAAAAGTGGTTCCTGGAAACTTTCTCACAATGTGGCAGGTGCTCAGGAGGGCGGCTTTCTGTAGTTCGACGTATGTGTGATGATGCAGGTTTAGTGCGGCCACAGGGCTGTGCAAGTTTTTCGGAATAACACCAGTACATGATATTACTATTGGAACTGTGATGATTGATTCTAGTTACCATAGGCGTTGTATTTCTCTTGCCATGTCTGTGTGTATTGATATCTTCGTCGCTATTGTTGTTTGCAGATTGGAGGTGTTTGGTTTGGTCAAGCAATTTCTATAAGGGATGCGGATCTTTTTGATTTATCGATTAGAATAATATCTGGCCTATAGTTGCTGAGGGTAACATCGGTTATGACTACTCGGTCCTATGGAAGCTTGTGTGAAGAGTTTTTAAAAATTGTATTATTATTATTATTATTATTATTATTATTATTATTATTATTATTATTATTATTATTATTATTATTATTAGGGGCTGCCAGGCTGAGGCGGTAAAGGCGCGCTCGGTTCGCCCGGAAGGACGTGGGATCGAAACCCCGTCAGGAAGTCGTAAAATTTAAGAAACGAGACTTCCACTTCCGGAGGTGCACTTGGCCCTGAGGTTCACTCAGCCTACACCAAAAGTGAGTACCAGGTTAATTCCTGGCGGCAAAGGTGGCTGGGCGTAGAGCTAACCACTCTACCCCCATCAAGCGCCGAGGTTACGGATAATGGAAACCCTTACCTTTTACCCCTCCAAGGGCCTTCGTGGCCTGTACGGAGCTGACTTCGCTTTATTATTATTATCATTAATAATAATAATAATAATAATAATAATAATAATAATACGATACTAGAAAGTATGCTTGGTACCATTGACCACGTTACGGGATCAAATATATTACATACATTTTCAGCGCGCTGTAATTTTTAACGATAAGCCATCAGTTATTATTTGAGTACTCTTAAACAATCGGCTTAATTTTCTAACAAAAGGGTATACAAATGAACCTGTTGAACATAGAGAGAATGACTGGTATTCCAAACCTTAAATTACCATGACGTGTGTCTACAAACATTGTACCCTCCCACCACGAAGACGATGTCATCTTACCAGTAACTTGTGGGGTTTCCTCATAATGGTCCGTGTAATGAGGTTATTGAACAAGAGGTCCAGCATGCCCCTATTGTCCTTCCTTCTACTGGGCTCCCGTCCAACACAATCTAATTTACCGCCAGGGGATGCTGGCCACAAAATGATCCAGAACCAATTAATGTCATTCTCCTGGTAAGCACTACGCCGAAAAAAATGATCTGGGACACAATTGAAGACATTAAGCAATGAAATAATTTTCTTTATGATTATTATTGTACCGGGCGGTACACCTCCACGCCGCTAATTTAAAATTTGCGCCAGTTGAAACTCCTCTGCTGGAGGAAGTCTGAACTTTATCGACGGTATTAATTTTCAAGTTTCTCAGAAGATGTCACTACTTGGAAATTTTGGAGTTTTTGAACTGTGTCACTTTTGATGTATTTTTGTTTTACCGGTAGTAAGAAGTGTGAACTTTCTCTTCTAGAGGACACTACTGAAAAACTACAATGGTGCACCCTAGTGCGATATGAAAGAACTGATTTTTGGAGAAATTTTTATTTCAAAAGTTGTTTCTTGTTAAATTTCTTTCTGTTATTGTGTAAGTTGGCTGTATACCCCTCTCTTTCCCCTTGTTTTGTATTTAGCCAATCCAGAATTTCTTTAATTAATTTCTGACCAATCTGATGTATCTTCCCCCAACTTGAATATGCTGCTTATCCCTAACCAATAAAGCGATCGTGGGCGGGTGTTTTCTTCCCTGAAACGTCTCGAACTTTCCGCGAGAGTATATAAACTGCTGATTTTTGGGTCTCTGCGCCACTTCTGTTCCATCTTTTAGTGTGTAAAGTACATAGCAGGGGGCGGGAAGCGCCTCTTTCTTCGGCAGCGGTCAACAACAAGGTAATGGCCGATTAATAACTTCTTTCTTTGCTAGCTTAGCAGTTTAACTCTCGGGGCGGGTCCAAAGTTTTTCCATAATGTAACCTTTTCCTAAAATGTAACTACTCTTAGCGTCTATTCTCTTTTAAAGCTACATATTGGGATAGAGAGTGCTTAACCCTCTCGAGCTCCCACTCATATTGCTTTGAGGTGAACTTATTTCTCACAACCGATTCTTCCTTAATGTAATGTAAATTGTTCTTTTCTAAAGTCACCTCTGTAGTATGGGATTAGCCCTTGCATCAGTGGCCTAGAGCCAAATTAGGTTTTGAAACAAATACATTAGGAGTGCAGATCGCCTCCTCTCAAATTGTTATTTTAGAGGTAATGTAATTAACCTTTTTCACTTAATAGACCTCAGTAGGTTGGGTTTTGTACCCCTGTGTTTACGTCCTTAGAGGACAGCTTGAAGGTGGAGTTTGGTGTGGCCTTTGAGAGGCTTAAAGTTTGAGAGCGAGTAGCTCTTTCTTGAAAATTGAGTATTGTATGCCTCGTGGAGGCTTTTCTGTGTAATTTGGAGCAAGTGCTCCTGAGCATGAATGGGGTTTTCTGCCCCTCTGTTAAAACTTATTTTGGAGTAAAGTTGGGCTAATTGCCCTAGAAGTGTGAATTCGGGGCTCGAAGCCCAAATACTGTAAATACTGTAATTGCACCTTTTGTTGCCTTGCTACTCTGTACCTGCCGTGCTTGTTATTTCTTAATTTTGAAAAGAAAATATAACCTTGTTAAATTTTACATTAACTTTGATTCCGTAGTTTGAGACCCGTTCAAGCCCGCACCTTCTTTCACCTCAACCTACCGCAAAAACACGGTAACAATTATTATTATTATTATTATTATTATTATTATTATTATTATTATTCGCTGGGCCCATCGAGGATCACGTTTAGTCTTGTAACATTTACCGATGATATTCGCTTTCGTTTGAGACCAGAATTCCCTCATTGCTTGTGAGTGGGCCTGCTTGAGTTCCTCTGTCCAAGGGACACCGTGTCTTTCTTTCTTTTGCTCGTCTCGGTTTAGCCCGCTTATTACTATATATTTTTCCGAGGTGTTCTCTCGCGGGTTTCACTTGTAGCGTTTGGAGGTCTTTCCTAGTCTTTCAAAACCAATGCATCATGGTTTTGGGTTTTGAATAAGAAGTGAAGTATCTTTTGGTCAAACTGTTTCCGTCAATTCGTTTGGTGTGACCTTAAAATCGTGCCCGTCTATTGCGGATTGCGTGTGTAACTTTCCCTATTTTGTTATTATTATTATTAATTATCGTTTTCATATTAATACACCTTCATTCTAGACGGTTATACATTTTAGCGTTCAGTCTGCAGGCCTCTGTGAATTCTCTTACTGGCTCTGTCGCCACGTTTAGTCCCATACTTGTTATTTATAAAACTTTACAAAGTGAGTCTAACCATCGTCGTCATGGTCTCACTCTACTTCTCTTATCCCCATAACCCTGTCCATTATTCCCCTAGGTAACCTATCCTCCTCCATTCGCTTCACATGACCCCACCACCAAAGTGCGATTATACGTACAGCTTCATCAATCGAGTTCATTCCTAACTTAGCCTTTAGCTCCTCGATCCGAGTACCCTCCTGCCATCGTTCCCATCTCTTTGTACCGGCGATCTTTCAGGGTACTTTCACGTGTGTTAAATCTAACTTAAGATATTCTGAACCCACCCACCAATTGATTCATTGATTATTCATTAATTATTACTTAGTGTTCTTATTAGTTGTTGCTTGCATATTTATTTATTTATTTATTTATTTATTTATTTATTTAGGACCACGCGGATCAATATTTCTTGAACTTTCCACCTTGCCCAATAGTTCTTCATTTTCATCAATTGTTGTATTTCTGTTCCTCCGATCAAGTACGTCGTGTTGGTTTCCTCTAGTCTTCCTCAAATCCCCTTGTGTGAACAGTTTTCCTGATTACATTTCTATCCTGCAGATTTGGTGATCCTAATTCTGTGAGGTCTTTCTCTACTTACTTATACCTTTTTTGATCTCGTACATTTGATTCGCAAAATTATTTGTATTCGGTAAGTAAGTCTGTTGTTATTCATTATTTCCAAATAGCTTACAAATTGAATTCGTCACAGTTTTATTGTATCAGTAAGTCTGGATACTTTTAAACATATTTCCGAGTTTTGTTTAAATTATTCAATTTTTAATTCTTGCCCTAATTTTTTATGATTTTCATTTCATTAATCTCTAAGCGTGCCTATAAATCTGTATAATGTAAAATTGACAGTTTTTGAAGCAAAAAGAGCTTCAGATTTGATCACTGCTAAGTGATGAGGAATTTTACTCTTCCAGGACAAGCAAGTTCTTGTTGTTGCAAACATTCCTTGTGTGTTGAAAAACAATTTCCATTTTCTGAATTCTCGAAGCTACTGATTTACTTTCATTGCAATTTTCAGTAATCCATTCACCTCAGTACTTAAAATCATTTACTCTTGTAATTTTATTCATATCAATGGTAAGTTCAGATAGAGCATTTTTTATATTTTTATTAATTTATTTACATCAGTTGAAAGACGCCCAGTGGCTGGCTTTGTACTTAGATGACGGAACATGAGGTTCTTGTTAACTTCCTGTATTTGAAGAGTCACCTCAGAAATTTATAATTCCTCTAACAGTGGCAATAAAGCCCATCAAATGAATGTTAAAACCGTTTGGTAAATCTTGTAATTGTTTCTTAAAGCTCTCACCACCTGAACTAATCCTGTCGTAACCCTCGCTACAAAACCAAGCTTTATTAGCTCTTCGCCAGCATTACGACCCGTCTTTAAATGCTACAACAGGAACTGTCGACACATTCACTGCTTCTCATTCGTACTAATGTGTGTATTGTAATGGGAATGCTGTAATAGATACTGCTTAGTCCTAGCTTCTAGTTTTGGCCCTACCTCTGGACTTCTGTATAATTAAACTCTTCTATTGTCAGGGGTAAAGAACATTATAAGAATGCCTTCAATTCCTCCGTTGATGACGTCCAATTTTACTTCACTATCACATTGCCTATGTCGATGTCGGGCAAACTATGGTCTCAAGTTTATCATGTAATCGTAAGTGAATACACCTTAGGATTAAATTATTGTGAATTATGTGATCGTAAGGGAAGATTCATCAGGCTCAAATCAATGTTCATTACGGTATGTGATCGTAAGAAACGTGACCTCAAATATAAATCAATGCTAATTACGTGGTCGTAAGAAACGTGAGAAATTTAAATCCATCATATTTCTGGCATCGTAAGAAAATACCTCCTGATTAAATTAATATTAATTAAGTTATTGTAAGCAAAGATACATCGTACGAAAAGTGGCCTCAAGTTTAAATTGATGTCAGTTATGTGGTCATCAGAAAAGATGCGTGACGTTTAAATCAATGTAAATTCTGTGGTTGGCGGGCGAGTTGGCCGTGCGGTTAGGGGCGCGCCGCTGTGAACTTGCATCCGGGCGATAGTGGGTTCGAACCCCAATTGGAGACGGCATTCCGTGGTTTCCCAATTTTCACACCAGGCAAATGCTGGAGCTGTATTATAATTAAGGTCAGGGCCACTTCCTTCCCACTCTTAGACCTTTCCTATCCCATCGTCGTAATAAGACCTATCTGTATCAGTGCGATGTAAAGGAAATTCCAAAAAAGAAATGTGTGATCGTAAGTAAGGATACCTCAGGATGAAATTCATGTTAATTATGTGATCATAAGGAAATATACCTTTTGAACAAATATTAATTACGCGATCGTAAAAAAGATGTACATCATTATTAAATTAATTATGTGATCGCAAGGAGAGTTATCTCAGGTTTAAATAAATTTTGATTATTTAAATATAATTTAAAATCTTTCAGATTATCGTTCAGTGCGTTAGATATTAATCTGGTGAACTTATGTACGATTTATCTGTAGGAATAATGGGTGACAGCAGAAAAACCATCCAGTCTTAAACCCCTAGTCAATTCCAAAATTGCTGTGAGCTTACATTCGGGAGAAAGTGGGTTCGAACCCCACTGTCGGCAGCCCTGAAGATGGTTTACCGTGGTTTCCCATTTTCACACCATTCAAATCATGGGGCCGTATCTTAATTAAGTCCACGGCCGCATCTTTCCCACTCCTAGACCTTTCCTGTCCCATCGTCGCCATAAGACCTGTGTGTGTCTGTCCGACGTAAAGCAAACCTTCAAAAAACAAAAATTCGAAAATGAAGGCTAGGTACATCACTGACCGTAGGCAATCGTTGGAATTCGACTTTCAAAACAATAATTGGCTACGTTTATTGCCCGGCTCCATGGCTAAATGGTTAGCGTGCTGGCCTGTGGTCACAGGGGCCCCGGGTTCGATACCCGACAGGGTCAGGAATTTTAACCATCATTGGTTAATATCCCTGGCACGCGGGCTGGGTGAATGTGTTGTTTTCATTATCATTTCATCCTTATTACGACGCGCAGGTCGCCAACGGGGGTCAAATCAAAAGACCTGCACCTGGCGAGCCGAACCAGTCCTGGGATCTCCCGGCACTAAAAGCCATACGCCATTTAATTTCTACGTTTATTCCCAATAGGAGTGAAGAGAAATGGAAATCAGATTGATCTTAATTATATGAATATATTAAAATAGGGAGGTTTTCACAATAACTTTTATCATGTATGTACGTTGTATCATTAGCCAATTCTTACGGTGCAATGCTGAGTTCTTCTTCGATACAGTCATCAGCGAAAACTTTGTAGTAGTTGGTGTTGTCCAGCGTCAGGCACGTTTGGAGATATGAAGACGTGCCTGACAGCGTCACTCAGTCCTGCGAAGTAAGGGGCCGAGAGAGAAAGAGGTCTGACGTGGGGAGACGGAGGAAGGAGAGAGGGAGGTGGTAGCTGCCCGTATCTGGCCACCAGTTCCGGTCAAGGCAGTACACAATACGTTTGAAGCTATTGTTACAGCAGGCTCTGGACTGTGTCGTCATACCCTAGCGACTTCATCTTGTTCCAGTGATTCCATCCGTCACAGCATTTCTCCCTAACAAAGTTTTGCGACTACTAGATTGCTACTTGCATTTTGTTTCGCGACCGTATCAAAATTTATTAATAAAAGGGGGGATAAAAGGGGCAGAGTACAGGGATACTAGGGTTCGTCAAGGCAATCCCTTGAAGTATGAGGTTCATGTTATGTGCACGAGAGTCAACTAACCCGAACCGCAGTCGTGTGCGGCTTCAAAGAACGTTCCAGAAGCTTCACTCTGTCTCTCCTGCCCTCTCAAGGTAAAATTACCCGTCATGTAACTCCTGAAACTAGCAGCATTGTTTTCAATATTTTGTAATTACTTTCTGTCTGCTGAGAATGGCATAAAACTTCCAAATAAATTTAATTCCCTAAGATTGCTTGATCACTTTATTTCTTTCTATCTTAATCTGGTTACCCTTCAGGGTTGGTTTCTCCCTCGGACTCAGCGAGGGATCCCACCTCTACCGCCTCAAGGGCAGTGTCCTGAAGCGTGAGACATTGGGTCGGGGGATACAACTGGGGAGAACGACCAGTACCTCGCCCAGGCGGCCACACCTGCTATGCTGAACAGGGGCCTTGCGGGAGATGGGAAGATTTTAAGGGATAGACAAGGAAGAGGGAAGGAAGCGGCCGAAGCCTTAAGTTAGGTACCATCCCGACATTTGCCTGGAGAAGAAGTAGAAAACCACGGAAAACCACTTCCAGGATGGCTGAGCTGGGAATCGAACCCACCCCAATCAGTTGACCTATCCAGGCTGAGTGGACCCGGTTCCAGCCCTCATACCACTTTTCAAATTTCGTGCTGGAGCCTTTCATCGAACCCGGGCCTCCAGGGTAGGCAGCTAATCACGCTAACCACTACACCACAGAGGCGGAATTGCTTGATCACATTAAATAAAATATTTTCTAGAGAAATACCTGTCGTAAAATTGTGTTAGTAAATTTCCTTCTTTACGCAAGAATACGGGATATTATGCTGGAACGGCCTGTCATTTATTGGTTCATTAAAAAGGTAGATTTTTGACTCCCTGTTTCCTTAAAATGAAATGGCGTATGCCTTTTAGTGTCGGGAGTGTCCGAGGACACTTTCGGCTCGCTGGGTGCAGGTCTTTTCATTTGACTCCTGTAGGCGACCTTTCGTAGTGATGAGGATGATATGATGATGAAAACGACACATACACCCAGCTCCCGTGCCAGCGAAATTAACCAGTGGTGCTTAAAATTCCCGACCCTACCGGGGATCGTACCAAAGGCCAGCACACTGACCTTTTAGCCATGAAGCCGGACTCCTTGAAATAAGAAAGCATATTTGTAGTATAACGCGGTTACTAATATATCGTGTTCGTGACTACGGAAATTCCACCATTACGTAACTTCAGAAGACTAGACATGTGACTTTTAAATTTCAAGAATACTATAATATAGACCGATTAAAAATCCGGACACCCTTATAAGAAATCAGTGGCAATTTCACTCATTTGTCACACCTCACCTTACCAAAGAAATAACGTTGTAAATACCATTATTTATTTATTTATTTATTTATTTATTTATTTATTTATTTATTTATTTATTTATTTATTTATTTATTTATTTATTTATTTATTTATTTATTTATTTATTTATTTATTTATTTATTTATTTATTTATTTATTTATTTATTTATTTATTTATTTATTTATTTATTTATTTATTTATTTATTTATTTATTTATTTATTTATTTATTTATTTATTTATTTATTTATTTATTTATTTATTTATTTATTTATTTATTTATTTATTTATTTATTTATTTATTTATTTATTTATTTATTTATTTATTTATTTATTTATTTATTTATTTATTTATTTATTTATTTATTTATTTATTTATTTATTTATTTATTTATTTATTTATTTATTTATTTATTTATTTATTTATTTATTTATTTATTTATTTATTTATTTATTTATTTATTTATTTATTTATTTATTTATTTATTTATTTATTTATTTATTTATTTATTTATTTATTTATTTATTTATTTATTTATTTATTTATTTATTTATTTATTTATTTATTTATTTATTTATTTATTTATTTATTTATTTATTTATTTATTTATTTATTTATTTATTTATTTATTTATTTATTTATTTATTTATTTATTTATTTATTTATTTATTTATTTATTTATTTATTTATTTATTTATTTATTTATTTATTTATTGGAACATTTTCTTTTACAGAGATTAACTACAATTACAAAAGGCAGTAAAAAGCACATAAATACAAAATTTACAAAAAGTTGGCAAAAAGGAGCAGAACCAAACAACTGAGCCTGTCCCGCAGAAAAACAAATCATTTTCCTGTAAAACATTATTTATTTTCAAATTCTAATCTTTCTCTCTTTATTCTTCTTCTACTGATTTCCAAGCATCCGTGGCGTCGCGTGTTCGACCTATGTCGCAAATGTGGATTTGGCCCTGTTTTAAGGCCGGATACCCTTTCTGACACCAACCCTGTACGGAGTGCATTGCGTTGTCGAAATATGAAGAGGAAGTGTGGGACAAACACAAACATCCATTCCCCGAGCCGGAAAAATTAATCACACGCGATTAAAATCCCAGACCTGCTCGGGAATCGAACCCGGGACTCTGAACCAAACGCCTCAACACTGACCATTTATCAAAGGATTCGGACGTTTCAAACTCTATTAAGTGCATTAATTAATTTTATCTGTAAAAATTTACAGTAATAAGATGACAAAATTTACAAGAAATTGTATATATAGCAATATACTGGAATATTTAGTAACGACAGCTTAATTCTAACCACCAATATGCTTAAACCAATGTAAATCAGAAATTCGCAAAATCGCATTGCAAACTTAACATTTAAGGCTGTTTGATTGGACTGTTCACATATTTTCATCAGTTGGGAATTTATTCGACTAACGGGCATGGAACGTCCAGAGTAGAAATTCATCAATTAAATAGCCTGAAAAATATAGGTTTAAATCTAAAAGTCTTGGCCGTAGTGATAACACATGGAAGGATAAAGGGTACAGATCTGTGCATATGGTTTTGAGGGTGTCTAGGGTTGCAGTAAGGATCCAAACGAGAGGACATATATTATATGTCTCTGGTAAGACCCCAAGTAGGATGTGTTTCCAGTGTATACCCTCACCAGGATTACTTGATTCAAGAACTAGAAAAATTCCCCCCCGCCCCCCAAAAAAGCAGCTCGATTTGCTCTGGGTGATTTCCGACAAAAGTGTAGCGTTACAAAAATCTTGAAAAGTTTCGGCTGGGAGGGCTTGGGAGAAAAGAGACGAGCTGCTCGACTAAGTGGTATGTTCCAAGCTCCAGTGAAGAGGTGACGTGGAATGACATCAGTAGATGAATAAGTTGAAGTTGTGTCTTTAAAAGTAGAAAAGATCACAATATGATGATCAAGTTGGAATACAAGAGGACAAATTGGGGCGAGTATTCGTTTATAGGCAGGAGAGTTACGGATTGGAATAACCAAGGGAGATGTTCAATAAATTTTCAGCTTCTTTGCAATCATTTAAGAAAAGGCTAGGAAACAAGAGTTAGGGAATCTGTCACGTAGGCGACTGCCCTAAATGCAGATCAGTAGTGATTGAAATATGGAAACAGATTTTATTTTATACTATGACGTAATTGCCTTGTTTGGTACTCAAAGGAGTACGGAAAATACTGTACTGTTTTGTTACAAATCATCTGGATTGGTTGAACTCCGTTTCATAATAATAATAATAAGAATGTTATTTGCTTTACGTTCCACTAAGTACTTTTACGGTTTTCGGAGACGCCGAGGTGCCGGAGTTATTTTATATGCCAGTGAATCCACCGACACAAGGCTGTCGTATTTGAACACCGGACTGAGCAAGGATCGAACCTGCCAACTTGGGGTCAGAAGGGCAGCGCCTAAACCGTCTGAGCCATTCAGAGTAACGCAAACTGATAGAGAGATTGAAATCGAGGAAGCCTAAACTTAACCTCGTGGAATAATTTACCAAGGGAGATGTCTGTTTTCTGAATGTTCTAAGGATTTTAATTCTGAGCCCCGTGAGAGCTATTGAGGAACTGTATGATACGAGAGGCAGTAAACCCGGTCAAGAAAGCTAAGCAAAACGGCTGATGATTTCGTTACTGTGACCATGTGGCACTTCAGTATCTGCTGTGGAACTTGATGGCTTGCAGCCGACTTGGAAGCCAATGCGCTAAATCAATTTTTACACCACAGGAGGGTGGAGATTTCCCTTTAAGGGGAATAAAAGCAAAGTGAATGAGGAAAATTAAATGAATCAAAAATAGTTGATGTCCTTGAGGTACAATAGTCGAGACCACGTACAAAACGCTCAGAACTTAGACTTGAAGACTTGACCTCCTGAGAACGATCCCCTCTTCGATGTGTGAAACAGGTGAATCCTATGAGTATTCAGGAACTTTTGGGCTGTCGTGTGAAACATTCACCAGTTCAGGGTAAAGCACAAACAAATTTACATAGTAAATATGTGTCTTCATTCTCAACAGAAAAACTTATCATTTGTTACAGTTTTAATGCATAAATGTATATTTTCCGTGAAATAGCAAGTACGATGTAAAACTAGAAAGAAAAATGGAATTATGGGGAATTTTTGTATTGAATTTCATGTGAAGTATTTATTTTAACCAAATTTTCTATAATAAGGATAATTCAACACCTTTCTACCCTAAAATTGGTTAAAAAAGAATCTAATTTCTTCCCTTATCTGATGACTGAGTTAGGCATAAAGCATGAAGAGACTCAGCCGTAAGTGGGACAATCTCAATGCATCACTGACACATTTTCAAGAATTGCTGTACGGACGTCCACATATCATCAATGGCAAAGTTTAATTTATCACGAAAATTACAAGAAAAAGCACAGTCAGTCAAATTACTGGTAGTTGAAAATAGGTGTTATGATGATCGAACGTACTGTGTGCGTTTCGACCACCTTGTTAACCCATAAATAATATATCATGATGTGCTGTGAAGAAGCATAACTCTCCGGACGAATTCAAATACTTGGTGATAGCTGAATGACATTTTCAGTGCCTTCCTACCAAGGCGACCGCCATTAAAATTGCGGATAATGTATGAGGGATTTTCGAATTACTATTCTTATGGTTTGGATTTCATATAATAAACGGGGTTCTGTGAATAGAATAACGCCACTCAACATAGGATTGTATATATAGGGTCATTGAACTACGAAGTTTACCTGAAATAAAGTCAGCCTCTGCGCTGTAGTGGTTAGTATGAATAGCTGCCACCCACTAAGGCAGGGGTTCGATTTGCGGCTCGCAGCGAAATTTGAAAAGCGTGTCGAGGACTGGAACGGGGTCCACTCAGCCTCAGGAGGTGAGATGAGTAGAGGCGGCGAGTGAGGGTTCGATTCCCACCTCAGCCATCCTCGAAAAGTTTTTCCGTGGTTTTCTAACTTCAGCCACGGCCGCTCCTCTCTCACTCCTAATCCATCCCATCATCGCCATAAGACTTCTCTGTGTCGGTGCGACGTAAAGTAATTTTCTTACAGCTTGTTTTACGTCGCACCGACACAGATAGGTCTTCTAACGACGGTCGGATAGGAAAAGGCTACAAGCTGGAAGGAAGCGGCCGTGGCCTTATTGATGGTACAGCCCCAGCATTTGCCTGGTGAAGGGAAACCACGCAAAACCATCTTCAGGGATGCCGACAGTAGGATTCGAACCCACTATCTCCCGAATACTGGATACTGGCCGCACTCAAGCGACTGCTGATATCGAGCTCAGTTAAGTAAATTATTATTTACCTTAAGTCAAGTAACTCGTAAACAGATAAAGGACCTAGGAATGGTGTTCATTCCACTCCACGAAGGGGAGGGGCGGGCCAACTAGAAGGTAATGCCTTCTCTCTGGCCAGGAAATATGTGACCATTGGGCTCATAATGGAACCGGCAATACATTACAGTACCGTTGCCAGGATCACCAGATGAGGTGGGGGGTGGGGGGTTGCTATAGAGTTATGAAATGAAGATATAAGACAATGAATGTGCTTGAGCGTGTTCGTGTGCGCATGCAAGACTTACCATTATAAAGACACTGATACAATTAACTTATGTTGATATTCAGACGACAAAATCGTACAATGAAATACAATGACTTAGCAAATGTCATGGGATGGTCACCTAATAGCGTGTGGGGCCTCCTGTGGCTCTGCGAACTGCAGTGAGACGCCGTGGAAGCGAATCGACAAGTCCCTGGTAGTCCTCTGGACGCAGCCGACACCAAATCGTTTGCAGAGCGGCCGCCAATGCTGGGCTATTCTTGGGTACAGGATCCATGGCACGGAGCCTGCGTTCCAGGACATCCCAGATATGCTTGATAGGGTTCATATCAGGGCTCTTGGGTGGCCGTGGCAATCGTTGGACCTCCGCTGCATCTTCCTGGAACCATTCCCGGGCGACGTGGGAGCGATGTGGTGGCGCGTTATCATCTGTAAGCACCGCAGAACCGTCTGGGCGCTGGAAGGCCAAAAATGGGTAGAAATGGTCTCCGAACAGCTCAACATACCGCGTACCATTCAAAGTCTCTTCCAGAACAACTAGGGGGCCTATTCCATACCAGGAAATTGCACCCCAGACCATAACAGAGACACCACACCTTCGATGTAGGGGGGATCCATCGCTTCATGTGGTCTGCGCCATACACGGTGCCTCCCATCGGCATGGTTCAGTTGAAATCGTAATTCGTCCTACCATATCACGTTACGCCATTGTTTCATTGTCCATCCCTGGTGACTGGCGACAAATGCGCGTTGTTGTGCCCGATGACGTTGGGTTAACAGTGGCACCCGTGTGCGGCGCCGGCTCCCATACCCCATAGAACGCATGTTCCTTGTCCACTGGGAGACGTGTCTGGCATGGCCTGTGTTTAATTGAGCCGTGATTTGTTGCACGGTTGCCCGTCTGTCGCTATTGACAATCCGTCTCAGATGTCGCCGATCACGGCCATCGAGGGTGGCTGGACGGCCGGTCGTTCGTCTGTTGTGGACGGTGACACCCGCATTCAACCATTCACGATACACCCTGGACACGGTTGATCGTGTGAAGCCGAATTCCCGCACCACTTCTGAAATCGCACTTCCCATCCGTCGGGCACCGACCATCATACCCCATTCGAACGGTGTTAGCTCACGACGAAGTTCCATGTTACACCTGTCACATGCACAGCCACTGCTCACAAGGTCTCCTATACAACTGCCGCTGGCACAGGGGCCTGTGGTGCGCAGACAACTCATCTGCGCATCAGTGCTCCGCTATCCCATGGCATTTGCTCAGTCAGTGTACAATGAAGGTCAACGGGTTTAGAGCGAATGGTATGTTCAGTTTACAATCTACAATCCAACTTTCGAGGCCTCTTAGAATACAGATTCAACAGATCTGTTAATGTACAATTTTGTCTTTAAATGCATATTTAATTTTTTGTTTATTTTTTGTTTCGGTTTATTTTTGTAAAATGTTCACCGGGATGTTTTAATCCCCAGTAACTCCCTTTGGCTACGCCCCTCATACATTTACAGGGTACTAATATCCAATGAGATAATGTACCAAGTTAGTTTTTAACAGAACTAGGCCTATACTGATTTTTCTACATCTATCGTTAACGTTACGGACATTACTAATTTAAAATTTTGATTATTTTGAAAATCGGTTAAATACTGCCAGTGAAAATGGAATATACTTAAATGTATTTCATTACCGGCCCCGCGGTGTGTGGTTAGCATGCCTGCCTCTTACCCGGAGGCCGCGAGTTAGATTCCCGTCCAAGTCAGGGTTTTTTACCTGGATCTGATTACTACTGAGGAGCTATCTGACGGTGAGATAGCGACCCCGTTCTAGAAAGCCAAGGATAATGGCCGAGACGATTCGTCGTGCTGACCACACGTCACCTCATAATCTGCAGGCCTTCGGGCTGTTGAGCGGTCGCTTGGTAGGCCATGGCTCTTCGGAGCTGGTTTGTTTTTTTTTTTTTTTGTTATTTCATTAGTTGGCTGTTCAATTGAATCACAAACCAGGTGGCTAAAAATCTCAGTACCACCTCCCTCATTCTACTAGATGACAAGCAGTCAGCATACCTCGTCATCTGTTTTATCGTGTATCCAAAATGAGTCTTTATCTTCTTTTAATTTTATTTTATGTTTAACTACATTCCTTCTGTTGGCTCTGTTTTATGATTTTAATGTGTTTTTAACTTGAATGATATATGATTGCTCTTCCAGACAATGCCTTATTCTACCTCAATCTATTTTCTCTGTCATTTTATAAGAAAATAAGACATTGAGAATTAAATTCACTGATTACTTTAAGTGAATATTCATTCTTCATTATCACTTTTTAAATTCTAATCAGAGGATAAATTTGAACATTTTAATTATCTTTACATTTCGCTCATGTGTACAATTAGGGGCCGATTGCCTAGATGTTTGGACCGTTTAAACAACAATCATCATTATCATCAACACCATCATCGCTAAAAGGCTCAAACATAAGCTAATGATTCGAGCCAGGAATTTTATGCATTAATAGGTTAGAATGCAAACTTACCGAAGCGAGAAGCAAGTATAGTCTACCTTCACAACGATTATGCTATGGGGTTTGCATAAACATCAGGAGTATGGCCCATCAGAACCCCTATAATTTATGTTACTCTTTCTACATTATGGAAGAGCGGGTGGTCGACATTTCCTACTAACCAAATTAGTTTGCAATCTAACCTGTAACCGCATGAAAATCTGGGCTTTACTAATGATATACTGAGTTCAGCTTGTGATGGCTAGAACTTCGTTCTATCGTGGCCGTAAATGTGCTATGAAAACCTACACAATTTAACACTTAAGCCTTAGATAACAGGTCAACTCCTAGAGTGTGAAAAATGTGAGACGGAAAGAAGAACATAAATTTTTTAAGTATATTAAATATAATAAAATATAATAGTACACTGAATGACTGAAAAGTAATGGTAATTGTGGTGCAAGTGATTATTTTTTTTCAGGAACTACAACTAGGCTATCATCCTATGTTAACATGAATCATAAGGAAATCGAGAATAAGCTTGAGTAGAGCCTTTAAACGTAGGTTTCTTTACAATTGGCTTTTCGTCGCACGGATACAGGTAGGTCTTATGGGGGCTGTGAGATAGAAGAGGCCCAGGAGTGGAAAGGAATCGGTCGTGACCTTAATCAAGGTAGAGCCCCAGCATATGCTTGGTGTGAAAATGGGAAGCGACATAAAAGCATCCTCAGGGCTACCTACAGTGGGATTCGAACCGAATGCAAGCTCACAGCTGCGCGCCCCTAACCGCATGGCCGAATCTCACGGTAAGATTTTAAATTAAATTTCAACATGAGATTAATAAACAATTATGTGGATTATATGCATTATATACATTATATGCAAGTAAGGATGTTTGAAATACATTTCTAAACCAAACCCTAACGCCATGACGCAACCGTCCAGAAGGGTCTTGGCCTACAAAGCGACCGCTGCTCAGCTCGAAAGCCTGCAGATTACGACGTGTCGTGTGGTCAGTACGACGAGTATTCTCGGCCGTTATTCTTGGCTTTCTAGCCCAGGGCCACTATCTCCTCAATTGCAATCAAGTAGGCTGAGCGATCTCGAACCAGCCCTCATATCCCGGTAGATTTTACTGACCTGACCGGCAATCGAACCCTTGACTTCCGGGTAAGAGGGAGTCAAGCTCTCTGACACTGTGGGGCCGGCATAAATAACTGGGTAACTTAAAATGTATTCAAAGTCAAGAGATGAATTAATGAACGAGTTACTTGATTATACATCATTTAAATAGATATATGGCTGAGATGTAGGAGAAACCACAGAGGAGGACATCCGAACGTCTAAGAGTGTGGGACATGAAATCTCAGAGTTGATCTCAGAAATACGCCTCAGCCACTATAACGTCTCGCCAGATTTGCATGTGCCGCCCCGTGGTTCAGTGTCAGAGGACCCGCCCGCGACCCACGACCCGTGACTCGCCCCCTTTCCCCCACTCACCCTCTGTTCGATTCACGGCTCGGCGGGTTTGATAAATTACCGCAGCGGAGCGATAACCATGGCGGGTGGGTTGCCTGCCTTCCAGGGGGGAATCAGTACGTAGACTCATTGTCTTCAAGAAAACTGAAATAAGTAACGAAGTGGATAGAGAGTGTCATGGGGCAGGGGAGCTGGTGCGGGCACACTGATATAGAAGGGTGGTTAAGCATTGATGGCTGTGCAGTAGCCGGCACATTGTTTGACGGAAACCGACAAAGAGGGCCGGTATCGGTGGCGAGCTAGCTTAATTTCCTTGTAATTTTATTTATGCCTCGAACGCTGAATATTTCCATGACACAAAGAACCGTAATTGATCATATATTGTCATGTAATAAGATCTGTTACCCGTTTACCTACACGTTTCAACAATGTCGATAGATTTCTCATAACTTGGTGACTTTACTTTCAATACCTGAATGATGATGATGATGATGATAAAGTAAACTCGTGTCCTCATCCCGAGGTGGTGCAGCTCTTTTCAGGCACACCCCCATTGGAGGTGAGCTGCATGTACCATTTCAACCACATACCAGCCCTCCTGCCATTCTTAAATTTCTGGCAGTACCGGGAATCGAACCCGGGCCCCCGAGGATGGCAGCTAATAACACTAACCGTTACGCTACGGAGGCGGACATGATGATGATGATGATGATGATGATGATGATGATGATGATGATGATGATGATGATGATGATGATGATGATGATGAAAGACAGACTGTAGTACACTTTTCAGCACTGAGGTCTTCGGTTAACATGGTCCTGGGTTCGACTCACGGCCGAGTCAGGAATTTTAACCACGTCTGGTTTAATTATAGCGTGGGGCTGGGTTGTTTCCTCGCCTTAACACATATCTTCATTCACACACTATACTACTTGGAAACCACAGAAAGAGCAAGTAATAAATCAATCCTTTACATAGGTTTCAATAAATAAATAAATAAATCATCGATCTGAGTGTAGGCCTTTCGCCATAAAACAGAATACCTGAACAAATTGACTGGTGAGAATGATGCCAATCTCCACGAGGAATGAAACGTTAAAGGGAAGACTCGAAAAGTATTGCAAATCAATGGAATGCATTACATAAATTCACCAGGTGAACCTAATGAACTGAACTAAATGTTCTTTTTTAAATGATCCACTCGTTAGATTAAATTTCATCCTGAATATGGGCAAATTAACTGTTAAACTTCTGTAAGATAACACTGATTTAAAAGAGCTAGATATATGATATGATATATACTGTTACCGGTGCGGCTTATCATGGTGATTTCAAATCTGAATATCGTTTTGCTCCATTACGTCGGATTTGGAAGATGCCAACAAAGTTTTATTTTTCATGCAACAGCGCTCATCGAGAATTGTTTTCATAGCTTTTCGTTATCTTTCGTTCAAAGCTGAATATTTTCATTTGCTGCTCCTTTATTTTTAGTGCAGTGGTTATTATAGAGTCTCTTTTGCTACCTGTGAGGCTATGTAACAAACAAATGCAATATGTGTCATGTGGTGAATTTGCACTAATCTTAGCTAAAGGCATGTTCATTAGTGCTCCATGTAGCAATCAATCCTCTAGTGAAACTTATGTCTGCGAGTTTATTTCAATGAAACAATTTTAAACATGTGCAAATGGTTGATGTACATTTTACAAAGGAAAGTATTTATTGCGTCCTTCTGTTCAATACATGTATCCATGTTTTTGATGGAGTAATTTTATAACTTGATATATATTATTTCTCATCGTGTTTTAAGGACACTCTTTTAACATTAATTCTTGTAGTTTTAACATTTTTTAGTGAAAATGGCTCCTGAACCGAAAGATGTTTGATTAGAATTACTCCATCAAATAGATGGATATATGTATTGAACAGGAGGACGTAATAAATACTTCCCTTTGTAAAGTGAAAACCGTAATACGGAATGATATTAATTCTTGTAATGATGTCGTACATCTCAAGAACGGTCGGTAATAGAGACAAATGGTTTGCATAGTCTGAATCAATACGTTTCAGTTGTATTAGAACGCGTGTTGGATACCAAGATATCCACGGAAAGTCAGCTTTTGCTGATAAGTGTAATTGAAACATAATAACAACAGAAATACAGAAGATTATCAGTAAAATAACACCGACACATGTCATCTTAAAGGATCGCAAGCCTTCCATAGTGAGGCCTAATGACAAGCAAGGTCCACATTTTCGATATGAAAACTAGAACCCTACCTGAAACAAACTTACTTAAGTAACAAGTATAGACTATCCTGCACAACGGTTATGCTATGAGTTTTAAATAAACATTAGAGGTACGGCTCGTCATAACCCCTACAAATTATGTTACTCTCGTTACGTGACAGAAGAACGGGCTAGTCTTTACTTCCTAATAACCAAATCAGTTTGCATTCTAATCTATTACTGTCTACTCATGTGTCCTAGTCTCCCAAGCGACGTACTAGGGACGAAACTAATAATGGATCTACCTTTCTCACAAATTTGCAGCCACACTGTACACGTCTCAGTTTCGCTTGCTTTTGACTCTTCAACTTTGTTCGTCTCGCGTCTTCCTCCAATTACTCATATTTCTATTATGGAAAGAGCCTTTATTATATCCTACGAGAATACAGCATACTTTGAGCTAAAGTTTAGCTGTTCTTTAATCCTTGCATAACTCACACAGAAAACTTAGCCGAAGGCATGTCGATGGCAGAGAGGGAATATAGTTCTGAAGCAGTTCATATTTCGCAACAGCAACAAGAAGGAGCTGAATACCTGATTAGTTAGGCTTGTAACAACCATCCAGATGAGGAGTGGGGTTCACTTACAATATTGGTGTATTCTACGGAAAGATAGACGCTGTTTCCCTTCTACTCTTGACGCTTCTCAACAGCCTTTCTCGCTGCATTGTAATATTACTACCTTTCTTTAAACAAAGAAAAAAAGGAGAAAAATTTAAGAAAAAACTAGAAGAAGTTCTTAGAAGCCTCTGGCGCATGCTTAACAGACAAGTCAGAAGTAAGTCAGCAAGAAGCGAACATTTCTAAGATATTGCCATAGCAACAGCACTGTGTAATGTGGGTGTAGGCTTCACAAGGGGAGTGGCTTCTTGTCTGAATACAATATTTAACAATAAGGAAAATACAGCTGTTCCAGGTGTAAGACGAGGTTTCTTCTGCAAATAATAATAATAAGAAGAATTTCTGTACGAAAACAAATTTGAAAAATATTTAAAAAGACAGATTTTCTAATAACAGAAATTAGTCAAATAAGGAAGTTAAAGAAATTCAAATATTTAGGGAGGGGGGAATTTCAAGAAAATGGTTTGAAAAAGTCCGCTGTAGAAGAAATGTGGAATAACTAGGAATATCTACAACAAAAGGTGTTTATCTAAAAACTTCAAAATACAACACTACAGCACAAAAGTCAAGCCGGAATACGCATACGTGAGAAAATGTCTAGTACTGAATTACAAGCTGACTAAATTAGAAGACTTTTTTTACTAGTTGCTTTACGTCGCACCGGCACAGAGAGGCCCCTAACGGCGACGATAGAATAGGAAAGGGCAAGGAGTGGGAAGAAAGCGGCCGTGGCCTTAATTAAGGTTTGAAAATGGGAAACCACAGAAAACCATTTTCAGGGCTGCCGACAGTGGGGTTCAAACCACTATCTCCCGGATGCAAGCCCCCAGCTGCGCGCCCCTAGCCACACGGTCAACTCGCCCAGTAAAATTAGAAGTACTGGAAAGAAAAATTATACGGAAAATACTCGGTCGGCTAAAGAAAACTATACAACTCTGGAAATCAAGAAGTAATGCAGAAATATACCGGAACATAGAAAACATAACAGAAACAGTGAGGAAGAGGTGATTTATATTTTTTAGACATTTACTGTATATTGAATGGATGGCAATTTTATAGAATTTGTACAGGAATATCTAAACCAGTTCTGTTTTTAAAGCGTAATATATTTGGAACTAAATAATAATGAACAACATTAGTATAATCAGAAATATCATTATGTGATATAAATATCACATAAATATCAAATATCTTTGGAATAAGAACTCAACGATAACCTGGATTCAGGAAATCAAGAAAGATTTGGACAGAAACAATATGAGAGAAGCGGAAACAGAGAGAGGGATTTTTAGAAAGAAACTGTTAAAAATGGTAGGATTCCAAGGTCGGGATAGTACGATAACAGGCTGAAAATGGTTCGAGGAGAGGAAGAGAAGACATAGTGAGCAAATGAAGGATTAATGGAGAAAGAAACAAACAACAACAAACGATGAAGCATTAAAACTGTCACCTGGTCCCAAGAAGACCCTAACGGAGAAGGAATAATAATAATAATAATAATAATAATAATAATAATAATGATAGAGATACATTCTGGCTGTCCATTTAATTATTTCTACCATGTAATTTCTCTACATTATGCACGTGTGTGTGGAACGTATTTTTTTTAAACAGTTGTTTTCCAAGGAGAGGCAAAAGTTGAAATCACACATTTCACAGCGAGTGTTAGTTCTGATAAATTCTAAGCCTAGAATCTGCTGTACAACCACAATAATAGAGACAATTAAAAAACACACTCTGCATGACCCGCACAAGCATTGAAGCTCCGTGATTACATGGTAAAATAGACTCTTTAGAGCGCCATATCGTGCAGAAAATCGTTAATTATAGAAAATTGTACAAAAATACTTAAATGTTTTAGAAAATTATAGGAATGTTTCAATTAATATTGAACCTTCCAGAAGAAAAATTATATTATTATTTCCCCTAATGATTAATCAGATTTAAATAAACTGAAATAAAACCATTATGTTAAGTGGTGAGATTTAACTCGTCGAGATATGTGGACAGATAAATTAATTTTCGATATAAAAATTCGCAGGAATACAAGGAATCTTGACAGATATGTTGGCATAATATTACAATGAATGTCACCGTTCTTATATTGTATAAAATGGTTTCCAGATCCATCTCAAAATTTGAGAGTATATCTTAAGTACGGATGTATTCAAACATGAATCGAAGATTGAAAGAAATGTTGATGGAATTTGAGGCAATATCGTAAATATTTCATTGTTACAGCTGATATTTATCACAAATATTACTATTATTACCTACAGAAATACGGTGGTTTAACATAATTCTGAATTTATTAACTTAATATCACCGAGCTCGATAGCTGCAGTCGCTTAAGTGTGGCCAGTATCCAGTATTCAGGAGATAGCGGGTTCGAACCCTACTGTCGGCAGCCCCGAAGATGGTTTTCCGTGGTCTGCCATTTTCACACCAGGAAAATGCTGGGGCTGTACCTTAATTAAGTCCACGGCCGCTTCCTTCCCATTCCTAGCCCTTTCCTATCCCATCGTCGCCATAGGACATATCTGTGTCGGTGCGACGTAAAGCAACTTGCAAAAAAAGAAGTATTATTGGAAACGGGTCATCACCATTATGACTTTTGTGTTCGCTTGGCACCCAGTATCGGTATAAAGTAGTTTATTTATTTAATTTATTGTGTACTTATTTGTTATTTTGCATTGTATGCTACCACCAGTTTTTAGCCACTTGTAACAGAAATAAATACTTGCTTGCTAAAATATTGAACTGAATACGATATAAAAACTGAAAATTTGCAGTGAAATCGATTATGTCAGCACGTACTGATATAGGGACTCTTGTAGAAATAAGTAGATAGGATCCAGTGGCAAATGACAATTCTATATTAATAATCGAATGTACAGAATGTCAAGGGAAGGAAAGTTAAATTCTTTGAAGTTGGTGCAGCCTCGAATGCCGAATCCATGAATTCAAAATAATGATTATGTATTCAGAGCTGAAAGGAAGTCTGCACAAGATTGTAACCTTTTGAATAATAATCACTGCGAATACAAAAGAACTATGTACATCTAAATACTTATTGAATTTCTATGCATCACGCATAACTTGTGTCATGAAAAGAGACACGAATTACGCATTAACCATTACATAATAGAAATATAACGATATGAAAATAACCAACGACAGACAATATTTAGTATAGTACCAAAACGCCTAACGCTTTTAGGCGTGTATTTCACACATTGAATCAGTCGAAAATTTTATAGAATTTGTACAGGAATATCTAAACCTGTTCTGTTTTTATAGCGTAATATATTTGGAACTAAATAATAATGAACAACATTAGTATAATCAGAAATATCATTATGTGATATAACATTGATCCAAAGGAGGATAACTATTGCATGTTCTTAATGGTTTCATAACTGATATTATTATTTATTTGAAGTAAAAATAACAGTTCTCTGTCGCTTATCATAATGCATAAAAATATGTATATATTTCAAAGCTTAGTTCATTATTTACTTAAGTTATAATTTCCTGCGTAAATAAAAGCTTTATGTACATTCCCATGATTTCATAGGGATGGTCCATTTTACCAAAGTACGATTCAAGAAAAATAGAAAGAAAGGAAGGAAGAAAGAGAAAAGAAATAAATTATTGTTTTAGTTTATGTCTAAAGTCAATATAATTTTATTTAAGTGACAATAAATTATATAAATTCTAAAATTATTGTTGTTACACCTCATGTATGTAACGTAACTCCGACTGTCATACACATACGATTGCAGCAAATATTTTAGTTTTCTATTTATTATCAGTTAATAGTTGCTTTCATATAGAATATTATATCTGCTGTAATTTAACACAATCACACTCACTGTCGACTTTAGGCTGGAAATGTAGACAAATTAGAATCATTGTTTACAATTGAGCTGTCCACTCTTACAAGCCATGGACTTAATTTTCCTTGTGAAAGCTTAAACCCTTTTGTTAGTGTGTATGTGTGGAATGCCCACTAATTCCTCCCTTAACTCCCACCACCTCTCTTCATACTCTCTTGAATGTGCGTGAAAATTGGCGTAAAATCTCTGACCAAAGAGAGGAGATACCTTCCTCGTTTATCATCGTTAACTAGATCCTTCCACAAGGAGACGGAATGGGGCCTGTGTAAAAACACACATACATATACACACGTACAAGGTTGAACAGTAATCTGAGTTAATTTGAACCTGTGGCAATTATAAGCTAAGCGGTGCTGCTCCTGCTGCTGCTTGCAGTGCCAAAGCGCACAGATCAAAGGTTTTTGCTTTCCCACTACAAGCAAGATACTGAACAGACACCACAAGTGCCGGAAGTGTTAGATGCTAAATTAACTGCAACAAAGTTGGCTCACAGAAACGGAGCATATCGTCGGGGTATTCCTCCTAATATGCGTCAGTCTTACCGAATTTATTGATGAATTTATTTATTTATTTATTTATTTATTTATTTATTTATTTATTTATTTATTTATTTATTTTTTATTTTTTATTTTTTATTTATTTATTTATTTATTTATTTATTTATTTATTTATTTATTTATTTATTTATTTATTTATTTATTTATTTATTTATTTGGTGGAATTTCAAAACTTCATTCACCTTCTATAATTACTTTGTTTTTTGCTAGTATTCATCATGTTCGTTATCCCCGAACATAATTTTTGTTCCCCTTGTTTTATTTTTGGAGAGAGCCTTTACTCGACATTTTTTCCTCCATACAGTCCACTGTTTTCCATACCTTCTGCTTTTATAAGCATCTTCATTGTAGACATTCTCTAGGTATGGGAAATATTTGAAGTTTCAGGCTCTTGTTGTACAGAGCAGTTCAGATGCTAACGGTGTATTACTATTAACAAATATATCGCAATTGGGAAATATCCCGATGGGAATGATCACTTATAGAAGTGTGACAGTAAAGTTAAAGCATAATTACCCAACAACAACAACAAGAAACAACTACAACGAGCAGTTCCTTGGAAAGCTAAAATTACAAAAGTGCCACAAGTTTAACATTCTAAATGCAGCAGCATCATCATATACAATTTCACACACAACTTAAGTATTTCCAGTGCTTAACACTACGGCATACAATACCATAGGTATAGTTTACTACTAGCATAATAATACAAGTGATAATAATGTAACGTTAAGACCTAACTACCCAACAACGTCCCTATACATCACTCCTTTGCCGGTCATGGCAGCGTCTACTTAACAGATGTGTAGGCATCACTGAAATTCACGTCTGCATACCACTTCACAGCCTGCCCTAGTACAGGAGTACAACAAGCAATTCCATGGAAGTAATATATTACAAGAAATACTACTAGTTTAACATTCCAAATCCAGCATCATCATAAACAATTTCATATACACGTTCATGGACGAGATTCCGTCATTAGTATATTCGTGATGTTGTCCCGTCATAGTGCCTTCGGTTTTTGATTCTTTGTGCTATAGACCACACTTATGCTTTAATTAAAAAGGAGAAAGCTCCGTTTCATGGATGGGTCCTTGTTATGTCGTTTTTTGTGAACATTGACCTCTCGTGTTGCTCTGAAAAATGAACTTCCCAAGTTTCAGTTGGAATGTGAGATTCAATTGTGGATTTTCTGTCATTGATGATTCTATATGCATGGCTTCCACTATCGCATGTGTAATAAGAAAGGATATTAAAAAAAACCAGTGAATGTATGTGGGAAGTCTACGGACTACACTGCTCATTACAGTTCCACCTGTTTGAGTGCATACTAAGAAAACTCCCAGTCTCCCATTATTCTAAAAATGAACTTCCTCTCTCGCATTATTCTAAAAATGATTACTGACAATGACAATCAAACACCTTCTGGTCTAATAAGTCTGTGAACGTTGTGTTTAATAAATATATCTTCTACCCTTACTTCACTTTTTCTATAAATCCAAATTAATTTCTCCTTTATTGATGTTTCTGGTTCCAATCTTATGAAGTGTTCCTAGACTACCACTTCCCTTTTTTATTACTGTGATCGAAAGTTTTCCATTTTGTATGTAATCCTGGCCTTTGCCGGCGAGACCTAGTGTTTACGGAACACTACGTCATATTGTATAGGCTAGAGAAATTGTGATACTTTCATTGCTCCGTCTCTGTCTTATCCTTTGCTTTGAAAATATGAAAGTGACTGAGGTGTGAGTGATGCTAGTAATGCCATTCCTTATTCAGCCAGTCCATGTGTGAAAATGTTGCTCATAGGGTCAGTTGTTGCATGCATTTCAGTGGTATTGGCAGACTGATACGTAATAGCAACGTCTATCTCAGTGAGGAAAGCAACGGGAAACTACCTCACTCCTCATTTCCCCAGTACGCCTCTTCATTGACGCCTAGGCCATCTATGACAGCTGATGACGTAGCTGTTGAAGATCCAACCAGCCTTCGGGTTGAGTACTGAACAAACCTACATACATGCATATATAATCCGGGTTTTTATTGAACCGGGAACTTAAATTGTTTTAAGAATTTTTTTTATTTTCTGACATCGACAAAGGTTTGCTCAAATTTTCTTCTCATCTTCCGTACATTGTTCAGGTATTAATTGCCTTAGTCGTATATCAACAATTCTTTGGCATCCCTATACATCACTCCTTCGCCGTTCATGGCAGTGCCTACTTAACCGATGTGTAGGCATCACTGCAACTCACGGATGCATATCACACCACAGCCTGTCCTAGTTTGGGCGTTAATATACTTTACGTCCTTGTAAAGAGTATCAACGCATTCTCCTCGGCTCTGTGGTAAACAAATCTTACGATCTCCTGCTATCATCGGGTTAAGCTTTAGAGGGCCATCGTATTTGTAGGCCAAATCCCAGAGCGGCCCTCAGATGGGACAGGCAGAAATAAAAATAAGAAAGAGGAGACAAATAAAAAGAGAATCAAGGACGGCAAGACATTTCCCTTTTCATTTCTTTGTATTGTGGGTTTCTCCAGCACTTCAATTCCGATCTCACTGGGGCAAGCCGCGAAAATAGCAATGGGAACTTCTTAAGGATTTAATGGCAGTAATGATTCCAGGTTATGATACATTTAATATTTTTGTAATTAATGTTTATAAGAGCAATAAACATAAACACTACGCTTCCCAGGCAAGAAGTAAGTCAGAGACATTTCTGTACAGGACTCGAAAATATTTCACTATCCATAGCTAGGAGCCCGGATTTTTACGCAGCAATATGTTAGAATGCAAACTTACTGAAGCGAATAACAAGTATAGTCTATACTTCACAACGGTTATGCTATGAGTTGTGCATAAACATAAAGAGGTACAATCTTTTACAACCCCTAGGATTTATGTTACACTCGTTACAGTACTGAAGATCGGGCTAAACTACACTTCTTAATAACCAAATTAGATTGCATTCTACTGAGCTCGATAGCTGCAGTCGCTTAAGTGCGGCCAGTATCCAGTATTCGGGAGATAGTAGGTTCGAACCCCACTGTTGGCAGCCCTGAAAATGGTTTTCCGTGGTTTCCCATTTTCACACCAGGCAAATGCTGGGGCTGTACCTTAATTAAGGCCACGGCCGCTTCCTTCCCACTCCTAGCCCTTTCCTGTCCCATCGTCGCCGTAAAACCTATCTGTGCCGGTGCGACGTAAAGCAAATAGCAAAAAAAAAAGTTTGCATTCTAACATATTATATCTGAACATATGGGGTCTGAAACCTGAGCACTAAGAGAGATAAAATAAATAGCTCTATCCTCGACCGGTTTTGCCTCAGTATATTCAATTTTCGGATGTTTGAGTGTACCTCAGGACCATGTCTCTCTCCAGAAGCGAAAATCTCGTTCCTGACGGGGAATCAAGCCGGCTGAATCAGCATTGGTTTCACTGTCTCAGCTTAAGGTAGGTAGAAACATATCAGGAACAAAAACATAAATGGAAAGTTCCCAGGATCACTGTAAATACCTAGGTGTTAATACACGGAAAGATCTTTATTGAGGTAGTCGTGTCCGGCTCCATGGCTAATTGGTTAGCGTGCTAGCCTTTGATCCAGAGGTTCTCGGGTTTGATTCCCGGCCGGGTCGGAGATTTTAACCTTAAATGGTTAAATCACTCGGCCCGGAGACTGGGTGTTTGTGCTGTTCCCAACATCCCAGCAACTCACACACCATACATAACACTATCCTCCCCCATAACAACACGCAGTTACCTACACATGGCAGACCGCCCACCCTCATCGGAGGGTCTGCATTACAAAGACTGTACTCGGCTAGAAATAGCCGCACGAAATTAAAATTAATAAAAATAAACAACAGTTGAAAATTTCTTCATATGCTCATCAGAATATTTACGATCTACAGTGATGATCTAAAGGAGAATGTATGTAGGTAATTTGTATGCCTCCAGTCAGAGTATGGTTCCAGTGTTGGGATCTCACCAGGATTGCATGATTCGAGCTCTGGTAGAAATACGAACGAAAGCAGCACGATTTGCTATGAATTCGGTCAAAAGAGTAGTATTACGAAAATGTTGCCAATTCCTGGCAGGAATGACTTGGGAGTAAGGAGAAGAGATGCTCGACTAAGCGGTATGGTCCGAGCTGTCAGTGGAGAGATAAGCGTGGCATGACGCTAGTAGACGAACGAGTTTGAATGAAATTGCAAAACTCATAAAACAAAGATAATATTGAACTTCAAGAAGACAATTTGTGCACGAATTCGTTTATATGAAGGAAAATCTACTGCTGAGATTTTGGATTAATTTCCAACTTTAGGAAAATATTACTGGTAGGGAATCTGTCACCTGCGCAAGAGTCAAAAATACAAATAAGTATTTATTGACGAATGATTGATGTGAGAATTCTGAAATTATACGTTACGCCCCTGTGGGTAGCATTTCAAGTAAGGTTCTTTCTACGCTCAAAATATATCAACAGTCGTGGAAAACCCCAAGTTTACTTGTATCTCTTTGTCTGACAAGCATTTTCTATTGATCCCTTCTTCCCTCTAATTGGTTATGGCTCGATCAGAGAATTGAATTTATTTTCTTGGCCATTTTGTGTGGAAATATATTAAAGGAAAGATTTATGTGGGCTAAGACAAACACAGTTTCTTTCGAAGCATTCCTTCTATTCGCTGATGCAGGTGTTGCCATTAATACGGAAAGCAGCCCACATCGTGGCTAATTGAGGATTGAGGCTAGGTAATTGTCTTGGAGGCTTAATTGCTTCACAACCATTGCGTCAATACGCTTGCGTCTCCACAGCAGCACGACGTCGCGATGCCGATAGTCTTCTCTAATGCCTCAGCCATTAAGCCAGCAGAGTCTATTAACGTGTCTTAAACGTCGAACATAACTAATTCTCAGTTGGATTAATATCTTCAAACCGTACGATGAGTCTACAAGAGATTCCTTATTAGGAATAAAGCCGAATGTATACGTATTATTAGGAGAAACTTTTTTGTATATCACAATGTTTTAAAAACGTAGCATACCTCAGGGTTCAGT
Source organism: Anabrus simplex (assembly GCF_040414725.1). Classification (NCBI taxonomy): domain Eukaryota; kingdom Metazoa; phylum Arthropoda; class Insecta; order Orthoptera; family Tettigoniidae; genus Anabrus; species Anabrus simplex. The sequence continues at coordinate 61,974,017 of NC_090277.1, forward strand.
ATTGGGTCTCGTAAATTAACCATTGTATATATGAACCGGTACCTATATATCCAGCTATTATAAAAACTGGCATTATAATATCCCCCTGTCCAGAAACATCATTACATTACTTCTTAACAGCTAGATATTATAAAATGACACTTTTTAATGTACACAGTTAAGGTGAAGGCATACGTTCATTTACATTTTATTTTAAGTTGTCGCAGCTGTGAAATATTTCGGGTGATACTATTGTGAAGAGTAATATTTCTTTTTAAGTTACTCGAGTAACACAAGTGGAATAAATTGATAACTCAATATGCATACCCTGTTTCCTTTTCAATAGTTTCGATTCGAAAGTATTTGTATTCTGTGGGTATCTTAGACGGGATTAATACGTGCTTTGGAAGGCTGTTCCGAATGTATAATGTCATTTTTATTCTTATTTTTTAAGAATTATCCATTAATAATCTGGCAGTAATTTCTCGATCCTGATCATCCTTGAGATAATGGAAAGCAGAAAGTGATATTTCAAGCTTCACATTCAAAACCACATATATATCTCGTTATTCCGAGGACTATTGGATATAAACGGATTTATCTCTTATACGCGTATTCGCAGTGTATGATGATGTCTTCAATTTAGTATTAACGTGAAAAGTACCATGGTAGATACCTTTCCCAGGAAACAATTTTCTTTCTGAATTTAAACCTTCTAGTCGTAGCTTAGGTACCATTGTTCGAGACGACATCAGGCGTCACGTTCAAAAGCCACTTCAAACAACGGTGAGCTCATAGGGGTTTGTATATCCCTAATGTAGCGACGTCACGCTAGGAGATGAAGTCTCCTCAAAAGATGGAACCGGGTGCTGTTTATCGGTTAGCTGCTAGATGGAGCTAGTGTTACAGTGACGTAAGGGGGAGGTGACAAGGGGCAGGGTGTGGGGTGAAGGGAGTTGGGAGCCGAGATTTATAGCATTGTAATAGGGGCAAACGCTTCACAAGTCGCCAGAGCATCAGCGTTTTGTCGCCTGCACACACCCACCCACACACAGAGAAAATCGCTCGTTTTTTTCTCTGTGTGAGTGTCTTGTTTGTTGTATGTGGAATGAAATAAATTGGGTTTCCTAAGGATTCGTCTTCCTTCCTGCAATAAGAAGCCAAAAGAGAGATAGTAATTACCTTAGGAAAGGCGCCGAACGGGAAACATCTTCTTCTCTTACTACTACTTGCTTCCCCCCACAGCAAGTAATTTATATTCTGAGGACCTCGCCTGGACCAACCTCTATGGCAGTGCGGTGATAGGTCGCAATACAGAGATACCGCAAGGAACTTTTCTTGGTCCATAGTAATATGCATTTTATCTTATAAATGTAAATCTTATTGATCAAACTAGGTTACTGCAAGTACCTTTTCTTGGTCCATTGTAATATTATTTATATCTTCTAAATATAATAGCTTGCGTTGATTAAAATTGCCATCGTTCTAGGAGTTATAAGTATGCTTTCAGCTCGACTGATCACTAAAAGATTACTGAAAAATGAGTCTTCCATTAGTGAGAAGTCGTACATTTCGTCCTGAGAATCTTGTATCATATATAATTGCCAATAAATTTATTCCAAGATACTTTACACTATTTTTAAGAAAATAAGAACCGCGCGTGTGTGTATTAACGATGGAGAGTCGTGATTTCGTATACCATAAGGGTCATCACATAGACTGCCTCAGGGATCCTTGGCAGAGTATACGACTCATGATCTCAAGCTTTTAGGTTCAGTTCTTGCTGAGATAGGTGAATTTTAATGGCACAGAAAGATTTGTATTGGGTCATGTGGCTGCTGTTACAATACCGGATATTCTTCGGGTATAATCACGGTGGTAACAGACTCGTAAAATGCAAGGTCAGCGTACACAGGTCAGGACACGTATGTTACTTATGTAGCCGCCATTTTTGGATTCAATGTGGGCATTCCCTATAGCATTTCTCTGTTGCATATAGGCAGGTTTTGGATTTTAAAATGGATTTAAGAACACAAAATATGTTAAAATTAGCTTAATTTTCCGCGGATTACATGTAATTAATACTTTTCCTCTAACGTGCGAATCGTTAAATAATTATAAGGGATATAAATATTGAATTTTCACGACCGCATTGTAATCGAAACAGACTTTCAACGTATTAGGTCGTGTTACGAACATGTAGTACATGTTGAAGAGATGTTAAGTACAGAACAAAAATTGCCAGCCGGACACCAGTGACATGCACCACAACGGGCGACTTAAACGCACTCTACAGTGTGCTAGCAGCAGTGCCAGACCTGTAGCTCAGATCCTTTCAAACAGAACAAAGATGGCCTAGGCCACCATAGCTCAATTGGAAGAGCAACCGACGCGAAATCGGGAGGTTGTGGGTTCGGATCCTACTGGTGTCCGGCTGGCCATTTTTGTTCTGTACTTAACATATTTTCAACATGTACTACATGTACGTAACACGACCTAATACGTTGAAAGTCTGTTTCGATAAGAGATGTACTTTGTCATCTATAAAAATACGGGTTTTATATATATTGTGAATAGTTGCAATGAAATTCAAAACAAACTATATGACAAATAGTCATAATTTTTTCAGCCAGTAGGCCTAATTTAGGGTACATAAGCTAAAACAAAGTATAGTCGGTTAAAATTAAATAATTACATTTATGTTTAGACCTGAAACAACATTATTGTCAATATATATTACGACCAGCAATTTATGCTACATTCCTGGTAACAGGAAATCATATCAATATTAGAAAACTGCGATGCATTATAATAGCGTGTCCGCCTACGTAGCGTAACGGTTAGTGTTATTAGCTACCGTCCTAGCTGCCCGGGTTCGATTCTCGGTACTGCGAGAAATTTAATAATGGCAGGAGTGTTGGTATGTGATCACCTCCACTGGGGGTTTGCCTGAAAAAGAGCTACATCAACTCTTGATGAGGAGATGAGTTTACTATTGTAATAGAGTGAGATAATGAAACGAATTATTAATTTCACCTTGCAATTTTGTACAGTGTGTTAATTTTAGACTAATGGGCCTTGCACAATTTACCCGATGAAATGCGACATAATCGGAGCGTCCTTCTCTTATGATAAAGTTTTATGAGTAGGCCTACAACTTTCTGAGTAATAATTACAATATTGTTCAAATAACACAATGACGTCATTCTTCCTACCAGTTCCATTTCCTACTGAAGGCAGCCCTCTTTCCTTCGGGGCCTTCCTCACAAACGAGGACGATATCAGGGCATTAGAAACGTCGAAGAGTGTAGGAATGGCATTACATTTAGCATCTTCTTTCCATCTGCACTCTCTACTTCGAATTGACATTCCATAAAATGAAGATGCAGGAAAATATTATAACCAATATATTGTCAGTAAAAATAGTTGGATAGACAAGCTTTTTAAGTAAGCAACTATAATAAACTTGGTGATTATTACTAATTATTTTTCTAGCATAAGTTATACTAACGCCACACAGCTGTGAATGCTCTGCTGGCTGCCACTTATCAAGTCGGTAATTCTGCACCCATTTTGCCCTCCTATTCTTATCTCTTGGGAATCTAAACTCTCTAGTCTCGTTAAATGTGTGACTGTTTAAAATTTGGATCTACACAATAAACCATTAAAGCTTTAATCTCACAACAGAAAGTAGAGAGGTTTAGCCTCAAAATGGCCGCTGCCGCGAAGACTTCTGGGAGTGTAATCATACCTGTGTATACAGATCGTTGTAAAAGGAGGTATACTATTGTTATAATTACGATATGAACAGTTACGTAAATCAGTAGGACAATCACGGTATCAACTATGAAGTAAACTGGGATGTACCCTGTGTTAATAGCCACGTACTATTGAAAGTCTCGTGACTACGAGGACAACATCAGTAGTCACGTAAAAGCGAAAGCTTGGTTTATTCTCCATCGCTAGAGATATACAGTAAAACTACACTTATATATTCTATAGATTGTTTACGTATTGGTATTTGTTCTAGCCTTCAGTGTGATTGAAAAAACAAGTAACACGTATTCTTTCGATACTACTTCAAAGCAGGTAACATCCAAACTGAGGAAGAAATATGGGCACCTGAAATTGGTACAGTATGCACTTATTATAGCTGAATTTTCGATTGTACTTGGATTTATACCATTATCGTTCAGGCACCTTGCGAATGTTCCTAGTTAGACTTTGGGACTGAACATTTCTGAATGTTTAATACGTAACTATAATGACTAGAGCCAGGAGTTTAAGGTAGCAATAGGTTAGTATTCTACTTACTGAAGTGGTTAACAAGTATAGTCTATCCTGCACAACGGTTATACTATGAGCTTTGCATAAACATTAGGGGTACGGCCAATTCGTAGCTCTAGATTTTATGATACTCTCCCTACTTAATGGAAGAACGGGCTGTCGATACTTATTAATAACCGAAGTACAGGGTGACCCAAAAATTCCGTTGCCGGCCTGAGTGGCTCAGAAGGTTGAGGCGCTGGCCTTCTGACCCCAACTTGGCAGGTTCGATCCAAGCTCAGTCCGGTGGTATTTGAAGGTGCTCAAATACGTCGGCCTCCTGTCGGTAGATTTACTTGCACGTAAAAGAACTCCTGCGGGAATAAATTTCTGCACCGCGGCGTCTCCGAAAATCCATAAAAGTAGTTAGTTGAACGTAAAGCAAATGCGATTATTGACATTTAAAAACCGTTTACATTTGAAGAAGCAATACTTCACGGAGTATTGGAGGTAGAGAGGTAATTGACACACATGGGGTTTTATTGATACCAAAATAAAGTACATAAAGCGTCACTAACTGTGCCTTTTCTGGTAACGTCAACATGCCGCGATTACAGGCGCTTCTGACGCCCTCTCTTGCGACATCTCCTTGTAGGCCTATACCGTACACGGGTGTCATGTGGCATCACTGATGTGTTGCTGTCCAGCGCCATCTGTTGGCCTATTTTTGCACTATTTGTTGGTGTCAGTAAAACCGCATACCATGTCAAGCATTTGTGACCACTTGAACCTGACGTGTTGCTGTCCAGCGCCACCTGTTGGTCATTTTTGTACATAATTTTGGTGTTAATAAAACCCAATGTCATGCCAATCTCGTGTGTGAATGATTACCTCTCTTCTTCAAATATTCCGTGGAAGCATTCCCTCGTCAAATGTTAACGGACTTTTCGGTCATCCTGTATATTGTTTTGAGCGGAAAATGTCATTAATATGTCGGTAGATGCAGAGTGGGTTCCGGCCCTTGGGTTTCGTCCCTTAAGAGGCCACGGCTTGCCCGTGGTCCAACAGCTCTGTACTCTGACTGGTCAACCGAGCAGAGGAAAGTTGGCCACGGCTCTACCGTGGATCTATGCCTCTGAATTCAGGAGATAGGTCTGGGGCACAGTGCCGGACTAACACCTGGTCCCACCCGTCGGCTGTCCTGAGAATGGTTTTCCGTGGTTTTCCATTCTCCTGCACTAAGGCGAATGCCGGGACTGTTCGTAGTATAGGCCACGGCCGCCCACCCCCTCACCTTCTCCGCACATCTCCTTCACCGTAACAAATCTCCCGGCCTTAGAGACGGCGTCATCGTCTAAGAGGCCCGCATCCCCCTTCACGGGAGGAATGAAAAGGTTTAGTAGTAGTAGTGTCATGAATACGATAATCACGAAATCAACAGTCAAGTAAAATTGAATGGTTGGTTTCTTTCTCTGTGCCAGAGTGCTAAAACTGGTGGATCTGTACATATTCCTGTGATATTTTCTGTTAAACTTACTGAAGCAAGTAACAAGTATAGTCAAACTGAATGACGGTTATGATATGAATTTTGTTTTGGCCCATCAGAAACACTAGAATTTATGTTCCACACTGCATAAAATTACGGGTTCTGACAGTGAAGGGTTTTATTGCGGTGTAAGTTTTAAAGATAAGGTGGATTCTCGTGGATGAAAATTCACTAGTAGATGGACGTAAACAGGCAATTTTTGTCCTGAAATAAGGGTCGATCCCCACAGTAAGACAAGAACGAAGAAGATAAGGGTAGGGGAAACATTTGTTTTGTTCTGAGCGGCAAGTAATTTCATTAATGTGATAAGGAACAGTTTTCAACACACGAGCATTAAATTGTCAGAGCGGAAAACACAAAACACTCGCTGCACCGGCCATTACGCAATTGGCACAACTCTCTTTTGTTCGATTCACTTCTCTCCCCCAAGATCTCTCCTCTCTATAAGTCTGATTCAATTGTTCGGCGCCGGACCGTTTAAAGTTCAGAGTTATGTCGATGTGAACCGAGACGGCGAACAAGAAGTGGATAAGATTCTATTGGAACAAATCTGTACAGATTGTTACGATGTCTTTTCGACACTGTCCTGTGCCAGTCTTATTTTTCTCCCTGATCCTCTACCTGTTTTTACTGCTCAGTAAGGTTTTATACTCCGCTTTTAGATGGGATAACTTAAGCAATAAACGAACGTCTCTTCCTCTAACTGATCAGCTTCTCAAGAAATGGCTGCAGGATGAGGAGGTGATGGAGAAGAAAAGAAATATATAGCAAGTTTGTAGAAACTTTGATTTTGAGGCTCTAAAGTCCATCTCCAGCTCTAGTGAAACACTACCATTGTTTATAAAAGGATCCTTTATTCTCCTTGCTTTACGAGTCTCGGAATTACCACACTTTGAAATGCTCTTTAGAGAGATACTAAACAGTCCTCAACATTGTAATCACTAGACATCGGATTTATTTACTGTATAAATCACCAGAAATGTGCAATTATGTAAACATGTGACATATACTTTTAATAATAAACTTTTATACACATTATTAAAATCTTGTGTGAAATGAAAACGTAACATTCCTTTACTAGACTTATGCGATTCACTCACACCGACACATAAAATAATGATCATGAATGAACAACTCAATGAAAAACAAAAAATCACACTACTTACAGCTTCGGCTGTTCCACTTTTACAAACAATCCTTGCATAGTTTGTGAGACACCAATCCATCAGTCTTCAGTGTTAAAACAACATTCACACACGAATGCTAGATGAGACACAGTGTATTAATGCACGTGGTAAATAAAAAATTAGTAAGAATGTGAGAATAGCTTGTAAACAACACAAACGTGAAAAAGTACACTTAAATATACATTCTACTTTCATTTTGCGGTACACTATACCAGTCTTTTCCATGTTTTCTGGTATAAATCTGTAGTTTTTGTCAGTTAAAAGTAGCTTCAATGCGGAGAATGATCTCTTTATATCTGCGGATGTGACAGGACAGTAACTTGAGTTCGGGAGTGAGTGTGTAAGTTCAACATTCTGGTAGATCCGCATTATCAGTACCAGCCAGATATTTGTTTCTTGCCAGCGGGACCTAGTGCCTACAGTGCACTAAGTCTTCTGGTATAGGCTACAGCAATATTGTTACTTTCATTGATCTGTCTCTATTTTGTCCTTGGCTTTGACAATATGAAAGTGACTGAGGTATGAGTGATGCTAGTAATGCCATTCCTTATGCGGCCAGTCCCTGTGTGAAAATGTTACTCATAGGATCGGTTGATGCACGCATTTCATTGGGCTTGACAGATTGATATGTAATAGCAACTTCTGGCTTGGTGAGGAAAACAAAGGAAAACTACCTCACTCCTCATTTCCCTAGTACGCCTCTTCAGTGATGCCTAGGCCATCTATGACAGCTGATGGCGGAGCTGTTGAGGATCCAACGAGCCTTCGGCTGAGGACTAAATATACACATACCTACCACGGTGCATTTCGGATTTCGTTTAAGAACATCACGATATTTTGTTTGCAGACAGAATCCGAGGTTCCCTGGGATGCCTTCTATTTCACGCTTCACGTTCTCCATAACGTCTAGCGAATCACCAGGACGCAACCCACGTGTTTCTAGTTCCTTGACCGATTCTGTTATGATTTGGAAGTGTATCTTGCTAAGTGTCAGCTCCCTTTTTAAAACTTTTCAATGCGGAAAGAGTTCACGGCATTAATTACTTTCCATTATCTTGAAGACTGCTTGTAAGACATGTTAAAGTCCAAACCAAAATCCGAAATTTGGAATGCATGCACTGATATCAAACATATGCACTATTAAACGTAATAATTTGTCTAGTTTTAGCTTAAAATGCACTCTTTGTCGGTTTCGGAGGTCGACATATCAGTAAACAAAATACGCATGTACATACAATTCCGACGTATAGTAATGACTGTCTTAGGCCCAACAGACTCGCATCAGATAGTGTCAATGTACCATAGATAAATAACTTATCGTTATTAATTCAGCGTATAAGATATTCCACATCATGTTGGGCAAAAATCTGCAAAAAAAAATGGATTATTATTACGAAATTTTTAATATATTTATTGAAGAGCTTCACAATCAACATTATATAAAAACATATACTTATGTCCTAGTTGTAACATCACGCACAAAAATGTCTTAAAATTATCGTTTAATGTTATTTTTATTTTCATTTATTTATTTATTTATTTTTATTTTATTTATTTATTTATTTATTGAGTCAGTCAGTCAGTCAGTCAGTCAGTCAGTCAGTCAGTCAGTCAGTCAGTCAGTCAGTCAGTCAGTCAGTCAGTCAGTCAGTCAGTCAGTCAGTCAGTCAGTCAGTCAGTCAGTCAGTCAGTCAGTCAGTCAGTCAGTCAGTCAGTCAGTCAGTCAGTCAGTCAGTCAGTCAGTCAGTCAGTCAGTCAGTCAGTCAGTCAGTCAGTCAGTCAGTCAGTCAGTCAGTCAGTCAGTCAGTCAGTCAGTCAGTCAGTCAGTCAGTCAGTCAGTCAGTCAGTCAGTCAGTCAGTCAGTCAGTCAGTCAGTCAGTCAGTCAGTCAGTCAGTCAGTCAGTCAGTCAGTCAGTCAGTCAGTCAGTCAGTCAGTCAGTCAGTCAGTCAGTCAGTCAGTCAGTCAGTCAGTCAGTCAGTCAGTCAGTCAGTCAGTCAGTCAGTCAGTCAGTCAGTCAGTCAGTCAGTCAGTCAGTCAGTCAGTCAGTCAGTCAGTCAGTCAGTCAGTCAGTCAGTCAGTCAGTCAGTCAGTCAGTCAGTCAGTCAGTCAGTCAGTCAGTCAGTCAGTCAGTCAGTCAGTCAGTCAGTCAGTCAGTCAGTCAGTCACATTTCCTCCCAAAGCCCACGTGGCTCAGACGGCAGAACGCCGGCCTCTCGCTGCTTGCTTCCATGTTCAAATCTCGGCGGCTACATCTGAGATTTGAGCTGGACAAAGCGAAGGCGGGACAGGTTTCTCTCTGGGTGTACGGGTTTTCCGGTCTAATTTCATTCAGGACACTCTCTCCAATACCTTTTCATTTCAACTGTCAGTCTTTAATCATTGACAGTAGAAAAGAGCGACAGGCTTCGGCAGCCGGCACAGTTCGTATTCTCGCCGCTAGATGGGGGATTCATTCATACAATTCCCGACCCGGTCCAATGTCCAGAAAGAGGTTGTAGATATTCATTAGTTCGTTATTATGTTTATGAGATCTAGAATGTATTTCAAGTTCTCACATTTCATGAGTCTTACCATTCTTTTGTAGATACACTCATTGTTGTTCCGATGTTTTGGAACTTTATATCCTCCTTCGGGATGCATTCGAAGGATATGCTATGTGTACTCTCTCTTCATGCCATAAGAGACTCCTAAGATGGGAACAACCAAAGAATCTCTGCTCTAGACGTGTGAGAAACGGTTATATGTGCGTAACTGCCACATTTCACTGCTACAATACATTAACCGTAAAACGTAACAGTTAAAAATAGCGTCCAACGTTACTCACCTTTTATTGGTGACAGCCTAGACACGGCTGCAAGCTTGTCCCGTTACAGCTGTGTTGCTAAGTTCCATTCATTCACTCGCACATGTGCGCACGTATCACTACGCTATTGAAACTCGGTGCAGCAAAACACGCATTCCCATTTGCTATAAAGTTAACGAGAGGCAGACAACGGATGAAATGAGAAGAAAACATAGCGTCTTTTCCGATATCTAGAGGAGTGAGTTTGACAATGCCCCGATCGAGGATAGAAGACAAGAAAACATGATGATCTGTGCTAAACCTCGACACAAACCGGTACAAGAGGATCGATTAAGTAATGTTATGTTATCTATAATATCAATATGGAAAGTTAGCATTCTAATTTATTTATAGTACAAGAAAAAAATATACGATTGAAGATTATAATAATATTATAATGTAGGCAGCCCTGCGTGATGTCTGAGTCAACGATTACCGCTGAGCAGTTGAATATGTCATAATGGTTTCCATTAATTACCATATGACAGCGGCAACTTAAACAAATACACTATAGTGTATTTCACTTAAAGTAATCTCCTACTAAAGCGCTCTCACTTGGAAGACATGCGTACTATCTGAACTCTGAAAGTCATATTCTCTGTCTGTAAACTGCTACTAGTGACAGTTCCGACACCCAGTTACTGTTTTCACTAGTTTGTTATTCTGTTGCCATGACTCGGTAACCTGTTCTTTTTTTGTCCTCGTTACTTTTGTAACAGTGACAGGCATGTAAATGTGACAAAGTAACTGCTACGTTATTTTTCCGCCATCTCTATTATACTCGTTCTTACATCTGGTAATCCAAAAAACATTTTTATGATTGTGGGCTTTTCCATGTAGCACAGAAAGTTTACGAGTGAAATTTTTTAAACCACCTTGTAGCTAAGTTAGTTTGGGTACTTCAGTGCTACTAACTCATATGTATGTATTGGCACATGCTCCTCCCCATTAAGCTAGTGCAGTAGTGAGTTCATTCAGTGAGACAAAGGCTGGGCAGTGTGTATGTGTTGATAGAATGTTTGGCTCGTCCGGATGAAAGGGGCTTAACACGCGTTATTAGACATGAAGCACGCCTCGTAATCCCGGCCGTGTTAGTGGCCATAAAACAGGCCCGGCTCTTTCCTCTTAATTCTCTTGTTTCAACGTCTCTCACTTTCTTCCCGTTTCTCTTCCCTCTCAGCGAGACGGACAGTCCTTAATTCCCAGACTGGACCGCCCTCAGGAAACCTGTATGTCTCTGGTAGAGTCATACTTCTAGAATGTGAAGTCCGTAAGTCTACAGCCCGGATTATTTTGCAGTAACAGCTTAGAATGCAAGATAACTGAAACAAATATCTAGTATAGCCTATACTACACAACGGTTATGCCATGAGGTTTGCATAAAAATAGGTGCACAGCCCATCGAAACCCCTACAACTTATGTTACTCTCGCTACATAACGGAAGAACGGGCTAGGCAACATTTCCTGATTGCCAAATTAGTTTACATTCTAACCTATCACTGCGTAAAAATCCGGGTTCAATTTATAACATATACAAAAATCCACAGATCTAGCACTTCAGCCATTCATCTCAATGTTGATAACATCCCAGGGATGTGAGCTACTAATTTTAGCTAAATAAAGTATGAGAATATATTCTTTATTTATTCCGAAAAATTACAATCTATTCCTTAATCATCGTTATCCGGTCGGTTAGATTAATAGTTCGCCTTTTTCTACCAATGCGAGCCCTAATGTGGGGCAGTGCATTATTTCACTTAAGCACCACTACAAGCGCTAATGTGAGTCAATGCATTATTTCACTTAAGCACCACTACGAGCGCTAATGTGAGTCAATGCATTATTTCACTTAAGCACCACTACGAGCGCTAATGTGAGTCAATGCATTATTTCACTTAAGCACCACTACGAGCGCTAATGTGAGTCAATGCAGAGTTTCACTTAAGCCCTTATAAATATATTCGGTGTGAACATTTTTCAAAAAAGAAAAAAAAATGCTTGAGGGTATGGAACCAGGAAGACATTAGAGAAATAATTATGAAAATAAGTTAATTTGGCTAGGATTAGAATAAAAATTAAAACGAGTAAAGGAGAAAGCGATTTTAGGTTGTTTACCGGAACTACATTTAGGCCGGAAGTAATTTTCGAAAAAAAATTTAGTTTGATAGATTTATCCATGCCTCACAATTTAAAAACTTTTCGGGCCCTTCATCCCTTAAAATTTCTGCATAATTAAGGAAATTGCTTAATTTCGTAGTATGAGAACCCCTACTTTGTCTGTTAAGAAAGGTTTTCAAAATAAAAAATTACGATGACTTACTTTTATTTATTTCAAAACTTTCTGCCATTGGATATAGCCCCCATCGGACTTAGTAGTAAACTATCTTTCTTTCTTTTTTTGCAATGTACAAATTTTCATTTATGTGCGTTGCGGACTAAAATTTGGCACGATTTCTTTAGCACCAGTGTGACGTGATGCATGAATTTCCATAGAACACCGCGAGACCTTATTAGAAGTCCTATTACTTTTAGATGTTTCAGATGAAACATCCAATTTTTGGCATGTATATTTTCTTCTTTTGAAACCGGGCGAGTTGGCCGTGCGGTTAGATGCACACGGCTGTGAGCTTGCATCCGTGAGATAGTGAGTTCGAATCCCACTGTCAGCATCCCTGAAGATGGTTTTCCGTGCTTTCCCATTTTCACACCAGGCAATTGCTGCGGCTCTACCTTAATTAAAGCTATGGCCTCTTCCTTCCAACTCCTAGTCCTTTCCTACCCCATCGTCGCCATAAAACCTATCTGTGTCGGTGCGACGTAAAGCTACTAGCTAGCCTTCTTTTCAATATTTGCTTCTTCTGACTGATTTATTCCCCTTCAAAATCTAATTGTTGGATCTATAATGAATCAATTTCTGATGACCTTTGAATATGCCAAGATGTCTCTTCGTTTAGTGCAGCCATTTGTTGCGATACAGGTTATTTCCTCCTCAACTTCCCATGATTTGTATTTCAATGCTGCTATTACTAGTTTCCTTGCTTGATGCCATCGAGCGTTTTTGAATATTAAATCACGGTCACATTGACCTTGAACGTGAGCAAGTGTTTCATTCCCCAGGCATCCCTATCTGCACAGGCAACAATCCAAAGACCGACCGGTAACCACTCTTACTGTCCCAACATTACCATTCATTTACAGGCAGAGGTAGACAGTCCTTACTTGTTGGCGGTCAAATTATTGGCTTCGTTGATCTCACTCTATACTTCATTCTGGGGCACAATTTTATATTTTAACTAATTATATTCGCAGTAAGCTGGTGCCATGGTCTAGGAAATCCTCGGGGGGACTTTGTTCCTAGGTCAGGAGGTTTTACTTGGATCTCTTTTCATAATTTGCTTTACGTCCCTCCGACACAGATAGGTCTTATTGCGACGATGGGATAGGAAACAGCTAAGATTGGGAAGGAAATGTCCGTGGCTTTAGGCGCATTCTAAACGAGCCGCTTATAGGACGCAGTCAGGCCGTTAGTAAATCTCGCCTCCAAACATCCCTTAGCTATAAGTAGAGCCCGAAGTTTTATGCCTTAATAGGTTAGAATGAAAAGTTTCTGAAGCGAGCAGCAAGTATAGTTTACCTTCACAACGATTGTGCTATGGGGTTTGCATAAACATTAGGGGTACGGCCAATCACAACTCCTATAATTTATGTTACTCTCGCTACATTATGAAAGAGGGGGTGGCCGACATTTCCTATTAAACAAATTTAGTTTGTAATCTAACCTATTACGGCATGAAAATCCTGGCTTTAGCTATAAGTATGGAAGCTCTCCTTCCCGTCTACATGAGCGTTCTCACGGTGGGCTTCATTGGCGCCTTTGGAGGCGTTGCAACTGTTGGCAGTAGGAACACGAACCGATCTACACAAGGAAGCAACAGGCTGTTGAACAGCATCTGCACTTATGCTTGAGTTATACTCTTATTCACGACGCTACCACGTTTTGCAATGTTATCATTACCACACAGAAAAAAATCATTCATTGAATGAAGAAACCAACATTCTATATAATGAAATAAGTAGTGTCGATTCTGTTTTACAGAACATTCCCGTGTTGATGGGCCATTAAATAACATGGTGCGAGTCAGTCAACGTCTCTTTTTACGAATTCTTTACGAATTTCTTCAACCAAAATACATTCCTCAATACACCCGACCTATACAGAGTCAACTGTTCGTCTAGAATGGGTCTTATTTAAGGTACAGCTCCAGTATATTCCTGGTATGAAAGTGGGAAACCACGGAAAACCATCTTCAGGGCTGCCGACAGTGGTATCCGAACCTATTATCTTCCGAATGCAAGATGATAGCTACGCCACCCAAACCACTCGGCCACTTGCTCGGTGCATAGAATTTCAGTTCCGCTTCATAACTTTTCAACTGTAGATTAAATCTAAATGTTTAACATACATTTCAAAACGTCAGTGAGGAGTTGTAATAAATACCAGGATTTCTCAAGTGCTTTTCCTCTACTGATTATGCAATCATCCAGTCACCACTGTCTTATGGAAAACATAACCCCGATAACTCCTTGATTAAATGCCAGGATTTCTCAAGTGGTGTGCCCCTACTTGTTATGCAATCACCCAGTCACCACTGTATTGCGGAAAACATAATCCCGATAACTTCTTTATAATATGGAATTGTATCTAATATTCTATTGCATAAATTAATATGCTCACTTTGATTTACATGCATTCAATTTTTTCTCGGTAAATTTCTTTAACGTTCACCCTGGGAAGGAAGCATATTCTCTCGCCAAGTTTGGACATAATTCATTCTCATTTAACACGTATATGAACCCTTTAATTTTCCCCACAAAGAGACGCTGCTCTAGCTTTTCTTCACAGATAAAGAAGACGTTGTTCCCGCGGACGGCGCGCGCCGAGCAGGCTCTGTGTGATAAGCTGGGTTCTGGTAGGTAACGCAGCGAATAATTTACGGGCAATAAAAGGCGATCACTGCGAGTGTTAACGGCGTGGCTGCGTCATGGTTCATGAATAGGTAACTAGCCCTACACTCGGAACAAGTAGACGAGCCGTAAGGAGCTGTCGAGGTGAATATTGTTATTCTCACCGTCTTCAGCTGAAGAAATAAAGATGTTACCGAGATAGTAGAATTAGACTAAAGAATATTTCATAAACGAACAGACTGCTGGCCTATGTAAACTTCGCAGAAACTGTAAACTAGCATAGTTATGTTGTCCGCAATACAATAGTGAAGAAATGTTTGCATAAACTATACGGGCACAGGCTTTCAGAGCTCCTGGTATTTACACAACCCCTCATTGACGTTCTGACCTGTATATTCATGAATAGCTGTGTATTAAGAGAATTATTTCACACACACGAAACAAAATGTTATTAAAGGAGAATTGCAATGATAAAGTATTCCGAAATATGTGCCAGTTGCACATTAAACTCAAAATCCCACTTCTGCTGAAGAAAAAGTCTTTTCATGGAACGAACGGTTTTGTCACATAAACAGATTTCTACAACACTTGAGATATATGCCATATTTACACGTTGCCAACACACAAACGAAACGAAGACTCGCTGAGGGAGAAATGTTGCATAGCAACTGACTTGCAAAAGTCGAAGTGCTCATTCAAGACCAGAAGATTTGACAATGTAAAGTTTGGAAAAATGTCAGCGAATCTATAGAGGTAGAAACCTCACGAGCTAGCTTCAGTCCGCCTGTTCAGTAAGCTGCTGCCTCTGCGCTTCTGAAGTAAGGTGGAGCTAGCCGTTGGACAATTGACTGCCTCTCCCCCAGCCCACACGCTTATATAGGGACTCGAGCGGGGGCATGTAGTATCAGCTGGTCGCCTGGCCAGCTCAGCTGGTGAGAAATGGATACAAGCCGCGCTGCGCGCGGGATTCAAATACCAGCATCACAACACAGTCACATCTTCGAAACTTACAAATGCAGCATTTCATGGAAGGCAGAATAAAAGGAAATGTGGGCGCGAGCTGAGAAGGTTATGGAAACTTCGATATTGGTTCGACATCTACGATGCAACCATTCTGATACGGAAGTCATAACGTAGGAAATACGTAGCAGAGTCACTACAGCGGAGAGTATGCACCACAGGATGTTCCCATGACAGTCCTTCCCTATTCCGAGCACGAGGATGTTGTGTGCATACAGTATAAGCAGTAGTTGTACGGTTGGTTGGCATCCAGCGGCTATATGTAAAATCTTAATTTCGATCAAAACGCGTTAAAACCATCTTCAAAGAGCTATTTTTGGGAAAAAGAAATACTTAGTACAGTTACGCAATGCGGTGTAAAGCCATTATTCAGAAGAAAACTCATTCAGTGCAATATTCTTGTTGTTTACCACAAATTTAACTCAAGCGTATATGCAGTTTCCGGACCGAAGATACTCATCAAGCGGCTGAACATCAAACTGTGGCAGTTAATGTTTCGATTCTCAGGGCTACGGAACAGCAACATGTTACGTGCCGCTATGTGAGGTTTTGTGTTAATTACATGATCCAACAACATATTAGGTTTTTAACACCTATTACTATTTTATATAAGAATATCACTAAAACATATAGGCAAATAAGTGTGGAACTCATAAGACAAATAGCAGCAAAAGAAGGAAATAATATTACCATTCTTAAATTCTGACTAACTTTCGAGGAATAGAACCGACATCCTTCCAGATACACCTTTACCGCCTGTGCTAGCACACTTACTTAAAGGCCTTACTGAATGATTTATAATTAATTAGAGATAAGTACCTTTATGAGGAGCCGTTGACCTGGATTTTAGATTCCTTTAGATAACTAGCATCATCGATTCAAGATTGTGCTTTGGACGCAGCCCCTTAGTCAGTACACACCATTGTTTAAAGATAGTTTCTGGGAAGGTCGGGTGTTGCGGGCCGAATGCACTGATTGTTTGAAGTTCATAATCATTGTTCATCGTCCCCTTTTTTGAATTACAGGCAGTCTATAAATTTTGGAATTATTTTTAATCTTTCAATATTGCGAGGTGGATCCAATGATTATTTTATAATTTATATTCATCCACTAGCTGACGTACCCTGCTTCGCTACGAAATTCTACACTGTATGCTAAATTCTAGGTTAGGTCGTGTACACGTTGTGAGCAAGATTGTAATAAATTGCACAGCTCTTAACGTTACCCCAGAAACGTGACGGGGAGGTCACCAAAAATCTTTTCACATGTGAAGACTGGGTTAGGGAATTTTCATTATAATGATAGACCGTCTTGCCTACCATCAGTCAGAATCAAGTCGGAAAGTTTTCATTATAATGGCAACACTCACTTTCCACCTGTCATTTTACATTCTCAGAAAGACTGTCTTTGTGGGTTTCCCAATTGAAGTCCACATAGGTCATTACAATTATGTCAGTAGAAATGTCGCGATTTAAAGCAATGCTATCATATGACATACTCGATCAAATGAAAAAAACACACATTTTCTCACTGTTAAAGAACAGTAATACGCTGCCAATCTAACACTCGAAAGTTCCAGAGTTTGAAAGTATATGACCTTTCTATATGTATTACAAAACTGCTTGATGAAATCAAGTTACATAAATCCAGACAGTCAACTGAACACTTACAGTGTGATACAGTAAAATACGAACATGTACTAATGATAATGCATTATAGCAATAACTCGTAGTGCTCACCTGTGATATATGGCAATCTTTGAATCTTTGAATAAGGCGAATAGATGGTTGATGCACAACTTGTAACCCCGCATCATGATGGTGGCGTTTACATTTTTCTTCTTTTATAGCTGCTTAAATTCGAACAGAGCTCCGTGAGTATTCGAGGAGTTAGATCGACCCTTTAGGCAATAGATAATACCAGTATTCCGTTATCGTAAAATTGTCGCTTAGCCGGTTGATGGAAATCACCGTCTTGTTGAATGCCAACGACAGAATTTGAGGACATTGTGGTGTGATCAACTGGCAAATTTCAAATTCTGCCAAAAAATTAGGCAAATCTGCTAGAGAAACATTCGAGAGGATAAAGTCGAAGTCACCCGGATCACGCGGTAAGGCAGGTCAGAACAACAGTTGACAATTGCTCGTACATGGGTGTACGCTGTGTTGCCTACACAATAGGCGGCAGTACAGGAACGCATTGAATTAATGATGATAATAAATGGATTTGGTGGATTTTGATACTAATTGCATCATATCTCCCCTCAGTTCCTGAATTTTGTTGAATATCTAATATTTTCAACAATTTATCTGATACAATACCATTCTCTTTTACCAAATGAGAATCTTAGAATAAAGCAGCACGTGTGTAGGTCACAACCTGCGGCATCAGTCAGCGCTGGACCGAGAACAATGGTGTGCACGTTCCGGGGTTATACACAGATAAGAGACCGCGCTGTACGTGACATATTGTAGCAGGGACCGCTGCCGCAAGAAACCAAACATACAGCCACTTTAACCCCGTCCACTCCATTTAAAACATCAAAAATACTTCCTAAATACTTCGTGAAGTCTAAACTCTAATATTTCAGGGAACAAAAACATAGTATTTTTATGGGTATTAAATATTTTATTTAGGATCGTTCAACCTCCTATGTGTTACGATTACACAACTTCCTTGATTGTTGATGTTCTTTGTTTTTGCGCCAGAACTCCTTCATTCTCTGGCTCATGTTTCCTCGTTCCTCATCCGAAAACACCCTTCTCGTTCTCCTGGGTTTCTCTACGAACAGATCCGTCACCTCCGCAATATTCCTTCTGAACACTGTTCTGTTTGTAATATCTCCCCCCTCAATGCCACATATTTTAAGATCCTTATGAATGGACCACAGATTTTTATGAAGTAATAGGTTAGAATGCAAACTTACTGAGACGTGTAACAAGTACAGTCTAATCTGCACAACGGTTATGCTATGAGTTTTGCATAAACATTAGGGGTTTGGCCCATCAGAGCCCCCGGAATTTATGTTACTCTCACTACATGACGGAAGAGCGGGCAAGTCGATACTTCCCAATAACCAAATCAGTTTGCATTCTAACCTGTTATTGCATAAAAATCCGGGGTCTACTTATGAACTTCTCTCAGCAGTGGTACTTGGGCAGTTCTTCTTTCCTGGAAGATGAGGATCTTATTTGCTAGATGTTACGGTCCCATTCTTCTCAGGTATCCATAGAAAGTCAGTTGCTTTTTTTCTTATCGAGGTTAAAATGTTCTCGCATTTTTATACAGTCCTTGATTTGATCTCAAACTAAAGGTAAACTCATTTCCTGTTGCATCCTTGTGTCCCAGAATTTTCCTCAGAAATTTACGCTCTTTCTTTTCTATTTCGGTAATCCCCTTTCCGGCAAATGTCTCGCTGCATAGAGGCATTCAGGTTTCACGACGGTATAATAGGGTCTGAGTTTTTTGTTTTATTATTTTTATTATTATTATTATTATTATTATTATTATTATTAATATTATCGTATCGCACAGCACACATATTACGAAGGCACATCAAATATAATCACAACACATATACAGGATGACTGGGAAACACGTGATAATGATGATGATGATTATTGTTGTTTAAAGGGGCCTAACATCGAGGTCATCGGCCCCTAATGGTACGAAATGAGACGAAATGGAATGACAAATTAAAAGTCTACAATTCTCCACTGACCAGAATTCAAAGCGTGAGAACGAAGAATGAATGAATGGACATGAATTTAAAACAATTAGTGGATGCGACCCACAATGCTTTACATTCACACAAACTGACGTAAAAGAATAGGATTACTGACCAAGGGACTGCTGCTATAGCATAACACGGAAACGATGATGCTTGCAGTCTAAAGGGGGTCCAAAATCCAACTTATCGGCCCCTCATAACGGTACTGATCGCTAGGAAAGTAGAACCATGGTATTCGTCTTGTTGCGGTACTAATCAAAAGTAGCAGAGACTTGCGGTATTTCACACATTATTGTGCTACTCAGAGGTTCTGAAATTCGACATATAATACAGGCCATTTACAGGCAACGGTCTATAATGATAATGTAGGTATATATGTTTTCTCTAGAAGTTGCCTTACGTCGCACAGACACAGATAGGTCTCATGGCGACGATGTGACAGGAAACCTATGGTGATCATCACATAAGAGTACTAACCACAGGGACCTGCACTATCCCGTGGTGTTCCTCATATAGTGGGTACTAATCATAGGCAAGGCAGAACCATGGTAGCTATCATCCCATGGTCCCGCTCATATGGTGGTACTAATCACAGGTACTGCAAAAGCCGACCGTACGGTGCTCCTGTGTGCTACTAATCACAAACCTATTTGGTACCTAATATAGTGGTACTTCGCGCAAGTAAAAGCTACCCATGATGCTCTCCGCGTGGTGGTACTAATCACAAGTAGTTTCATGGTTCCAATACAATCATCCCTTGGTCGCCCCTTTTAGTCGCCTCTTACGACAGGCAGGGGATACCGTGGGTGTATTCTTTGTCGGCGTCCCCCACGCACAGGGGGTTGTGTGTTTGGTCCGCGAGAGGTATTTTATTTACCTCAAATCCGCCGGCAAGCCGGTTAGGGCCCCCCTATCCGCCACCTGGGACGCGCCACGAGGGTGTATCACCTCTCCGCCTGCTACGCCAGCGTAGTAGGTTCGTGGGGGAAAAATGTGAACCGAGTAGTTGAGCGTTAAAGCGTTGCTCATACTGATAATCAAATTGAAAAATAAACGTCGATATCTCGGAAAATAAATCTCGATATCTTGCGCCATTGTCATTTTATCAGGACGTGGCTTGGTCAAGATTAAGGGCCATGTCGAGAAATTAGCATCAGTGCCACCGTGACCTGCTTGATATGGGCCGAGCCTATCAGCAGGGAGGTCCTTGTTCAAATCCCTCCCCTAGAGAAGTTGATTTCTTTTACTGGCGCTCTCAAGCAGGTCATACGTTGTGTGCTGATTTAGGAACACCGCCTCGCAGAGCCCATCTGAAGTCGCCCGCGAAGGGATCTGATTGACTAACTTCAGCAGCTGATAAAGTGACAGCAGCGAGATATCTACTTATATGTTTCTAATTACTCATCAGTATGACCAACCCTCTCATGCTCATGTATCCGGTTCGCGTTGTTTCTGACCATCCCATAAATACACGCATACATACATACATACATACATACATACATACATACATACATACATACATACATAACACAGCTCGATAGCTGCAGTCGCTTAAATGCGGCCAGAATCCAGTATTCGGGATATAGTGGGTTCGAACACCTGAACATGGTTTTTCGTGGTTTCCCATTTCTTTTTTGCTAGGGGTTGTACGTCGCATCGACACAGATAGGTCTTTTGGCGACGATGGGATGGGAAAGGCCTAGGAGTTGGAAGGAAGCGGCCGTGACCTTAATTCAGGTACAGCCCCAGCATTTGCCTGGTGTGAAAATGGGAAACCACGGAAAACCATCTTCAGGGCTGCCGATAGTGGGATTTGAACCTACTATCTCCCGGATGCAAGCTCACAGCCATGCGCCTCTACGCGCACGGCCAACTCGCCCGGTAGGTTTCCCATTTTCACACCAGGCAAATGCTGGGGCTGTACCTTTATGAAGGCCACGGCTGCTTCCTTCCAACTCATTAGCACTTTCCTGTCACATCGTCGCCTTGAGACCTATCTGTGTCTGTGCGTCGTAAGGCAACTTCTAAAGAAAACATATATACCTACATTATCATTATAGACCGTTATGCCTTTCATCGTTCAGTCTGCAAGCCGCTGTGAATTTACTAAACGTCATCACAATTCTCTATTTGCAACTAGCGCTATGGCCTGATTTAGTTCCATACCTCTTATATTTAAATCGTTAGTAAGTGAGTCTAACCATCGTCGTCTTGGTCTTTTCTCTATTTCTCTTACCCTCCATAACAGAGTCCATTCTTCTCCTAGGTAACCTGTTCTCCTCCATTCGCCTCACATGACCCCAAACGCAGCCAAATTTCACCTTGGGAACATCAAATGATAAACAAATAGCTATGTCTGCTCCATAGTCTCGTTTCTTCATACGTAGTCAGATATGAGGTAAAATCCGTTTATATGGCATGCATTTACGGCCGAATGCCACCCTCAGTTTAGAAGCTAATGAAGGTGAAATAAATGATGGTGAAGGAAATTGGGTAATACCAAGAGAGTTGGCCATGCGGTTAGGGACGCGCAGCTCTGAGCCTGCATCCGGGAAATATTGGGTTCGAACCCCACTGTCGGCATCCCTGAAGATGGTTTTCCGTGGTTTCCCATTTTCACACCAGGGAAATGCCGGGGGGTACCTTAATGAAGGCTACGTCCGCTTCCTTCCCACGTCTAGCCCTGTCAAATCCCATCGTAGCCACAAGACCTATCTGTGTCAGTGCCACGTAAGCAAAAGGCTACTTGTAAAACAAATATGTCAGTCTAGTGTCGGTAGATTTACTGGCACACAAAATAAGTCCCTGCGGTACCAAATTCCGGCATCTCGGCGTCACCGAGAAACCATAAATGTACTCTTTAGTGGAACGTAAAGAATAACACTATTATAATAATTATTATTCTGCTATTTTTTTCTAGGATGTATGGTAGAATATATTACAAGAGTTACATCTGAAGTTTGATTACACTATTGCAAACATGGGTGTAAATTGGAAATTTTTCTGCAATATATGATGGAAGAACATAGTACAAGAGTTAGTTCTGAATTCTGAGCACATTCTTACACTATTAGAATTATATAATGAATTGGAAAAATGATAGGTACAAATAAATAAATAAATAAATGGGCCGAACTTACGTGAACACTGGCCTAATAACTATCTCTGAAAAGAACTGAATTATATATATAAACATGATGATTGGTTGAAGTTCCTTATATTCTCATACCAGGTCGATCGTTGATTCATGTGTTAGATATGAACTGAGAATTATTTCTCAGTTATTTTTTGACTGCATGAGTGGGGTTAAAGGACAGTAATGAAGATCAGTCTTATAAACTTCACCTCTAATTCTCTCTTCCTCCCTTTTCCTCTTTACACTCCCAAGATTTAATTGGGTCCATGGTTAAGAGCCGGTCGCTCGGTCCGTTCGCGTCGTCCCCTCGAGAAGCCACCACCACAACCGTAATGACCAAGGTGCTGCCTACCCTGCCAGGAGACCAGACCAAGCATTCGAGATTGAAAACGGACGAGCTTGCTTCTCCTCCACCCCCGCCCCTTGAGGGCACGTCTCTCTTCTCGTACCGGTCACTAACGACGGCCCTTTGTGCAGGTCTTAGGCGTGTTGTACCACTACTTCTACTACTGAAATACTTGTCTCTTCGTCTCTCCCTCTCTCCACAACGCGTTAATATCTGTGTTTGTACGGTCAGTCCATGTCCACCCCCTCTACAGCTTCAACCCACCATCCCTCCCTCACTGAAGGTGGTGGGCGGGGTGAGGGACACTGTAGTGGGTAAAGAAGTTTTGGACGCCTACGCTCCACTTGACGGACATATAGAATGGCGTCAGATTGTCCGCCGTTTCATGATAATAAAAAGGAAAAGGAAAAAACATACAGAAGAATAAGAAGGAGGACTGTTGTTGGTCGTTTCGAAAGGATATGTGTGTATGTGCGTCCAAAGTACACATAGAAGTGGGGAAAAACTTGCTTCACGTTGGTATATAAATTTAACATGCATACATATGCAAAGAAGTAGCAGCAGCAACACTGCAAGACGAATATCAATAAAAAGGAAGGACAATCACACACGAGAAAAAAAGAAATAAATTTATTTATGTATATGGTAGTGACCAGTACCAAGTAACACACAGAAGAAAAAGAAGAAAGAAAAAAAGACAAAACGAATGGCTTCTCTCAACTCTGCCAAGTCATGAGAATGTAAATTTAAGGTCTTGATGGACAGTCTCCTTTTGTTCGGAATGTGGAGTCCACCCTAAGGAATTGGGTACGTAACTCTGCATTAAGGCAGGAAGTGTCACAAGTCGTCTTCCGGATGATGAGTCAACCATTTCTTTTACTCCTCCTTCTACCGCCCTGGTCAACCCCTTAATGTTACTATATAAATATTACTGTTTCACATATATCAAACGTTTTCGAATAGTACTGAGTAAGAAGGCCATAGATCTTGCATCGATAATGAACAGGATCCGAAAATTTATGCAGTAATAGGTTAGAATGCAAACTAATTTGGTTATTCGGAAGTGTCGTCTAGCCCGTTCTTCTTTTATGTAGTGAGAGTAACATAAACTTCAGGGGTTCTGATGGGCGTACCCCTAAATGATATGCAAGCCTCATAGCTGAACCGTTATGCAGGCAAGTATATACTTGTTATCCGATGCAGTAAGTTCGCATTCTAATCTATCAATGCCTAAACACCTGGGCTGTAATAATAAGTATAGTGCTGGTGATCTTTACGTGTCAAGAACCAAAACAACCCATTCATCTTATCACTAGATGAAACCAAAGATGGTTTCCACACCTCAAGGTCATGAATTGTCTGCTTAAAAATGAAGGGAATTTATGTGGAAAAGCGCGAACAGGAACGAATTCTCAGCCACCACAGATCTGACATCAACGAGTTCACTAACCCCCCTCCCGAATGGCACTAGAGCTCTGAATTGCCTTGACCAACCAATTGATCGCTGCTAATCCCTAAGGCCTGCAGATTACAAGGTGTAGTGTGGCCAGTACGACGAATCCTCTAGGCCGTTATTCTTGACTTTCTAGAGCGGGGCCGTCATCTCACCATCAGACAGCTCCTTAATTCTGGTCACGTAGGCTGAGTGGACCTCGAGCCAGCGCTCAGATCCAGGTAAAATTCCCTGACCTGGCCTGGAATTGAACCCAGGGCCTCCGGGTAAGAGACAGGAACGCTATCCCAACACCACGGGGCCGACTAATGAATTCACTAGAAAACTATAGTTCGTCAATTAAGATCGAATTGTAATGAAATGAATAGAAGGCTTAGTTTGATTCCTGTGGTTCCCATTCACATTCTGTTATCCCTCTTGGAGGTATTCACAAGACTGCAAATAAAATACTCTAAATACTTGCAATTGAAGGGTTGAGTAACTCAGAGGGTTGAGGCGCTGGCCTTCTGACCCCAACTTGGCAGCTTAGGTCCTGGCTCAGTCAGGTAGTATTTGAATGTGCTCAATTACGTCAGCCTCGTGTCGGTAGATTTACTGACACGTAGATGAACACCTGTGGGATTAAATTTCGGCACCTCGGCGTCTCCTAAAACCGTAAAAGTAGTTAGTGGGACGTAAAGCAAATTACATTATTAAGTACTTGCAATCAGAAAGCCATGGACCTGGTTAGTCTTACATTAGGGTGTATTAACATAAATATGGCTGCCGGGCAGGAGGGGTCATATGAACAATTGCGTCACGAAATTAGGGGTAATAAATGTGTGATTCGATGTTACTTATAACTGTGCAGGCTGTGATGTATTTATTAACGGATGGCCGTGACTGAGAGACATATATAAGATTAATTTGTCGACGAGATTACATCTCTTCATAGTCTAGAAAACTGATCATTTTGTTTGCGGTTGTTTAATAGGCCTTGAGTCAGGAAATGAAACTGCGTATGGTTTTTAGTGCCGAGAGTGTCCGAGGATATGTTCGGCTCGCCAAGTGCAGGTCTTTTGATTTGACGACCTGCGCGTCGTGATGGGGATGAAATGATGATGAAGACAACACATGCACTCAGCCCTGAAGCCGGCGAAATTAAACAATGATGGTTAGAATTCCCGACCCTACAGTGAATCGAACCAGGGACCCCTCTAACCAAAGGCCAGCACGCTAACCATATAGCCATAGAGCCGGACATGAGTCAGGAAATTTGACAGCATTTTTTAATTAAAAGACTCTGGATGACGATCCTGTTGGACGAATATCTGTAATCATGGATATTGTTAGCACTTAAGTAAGTACATTAATAATAATTAGAAGTCATAAACGAAGACAAGGTTAAAAGAGAGTCAGAAGATTGTGGATCTGCTCAGTATTACGACATGAACTAGGGAAAATTTAGAAGAGTATTTGTAGTCAGGATTGTATGGATCTGGTTCACATTACGATACATTTAATTTATGTTCAACGGAGCTCCATAGCTGCAGTCGCTTAAGTGCGGCCAGTATCCAGTATTCGGGAGATAGTAGGTTCGAATCCCACTGTTGGTAGCCCTGAAGATGGTTTTCCGTGGTTTCCCACGTTCACACCAGGCAAATGCCGGGGCTGTACCTTAATTAAGGCCACGGTCGATTCCTTCCCACTCCCAGCCCTTTCCTGCCCATCGTCGCCGTATAAGACCTATCTTTGTCGGTGCGACGTAAAGTAAAAAATATGTTTAGAAGACCTGAACTAGGGCAATGTTAGAAGAATATTTGTAGTAAGGAGGCTATGGATCTCATTTACATTTCGATACTTCGAATTTATATTTAGAAGGCCATGAACAACGGCAATGTTGGAAGAATATTTGCAGTCCGGAGGTTATAGATATGGTTAACATTACGAAATCTCGTATTTATATATAGAAGGCCATGAATCAAATAAATGTTACAAGAGTATTTGTAGTGAGAAAGCTATGGATATGGTTTAACATTACAGCACCTTTTGTTCATTATTAGAAACTAATCGGACGACATTTCAAGAGTAATAATTTTGAGGAAGGTATGGGCTTGTAATGATTTGAATTTCTCTACACGGAAAAGTGATAAAAGGGGATTATTGCGCACAATATCTGAGCCATTCCTCTGTCTTCCTCCAAGGCTACTTCCTGCTAACTCACCCTTCATTTGTGTCTGAGAAATCTCAGCTGATCCCATCCCTCTTTAAGTCTTACTCCTCATATCCCAGGAATGACGGACTCCCTCCTCTTCGCTACCCCCTTCCCCCTAGTTTCAATGATGGCGGTAGTGTGTTCTCCCTCCCCCGCAATTAAGGACTGCCGCCGTTCCTCTGCTATTTGAATACGGGTTGCGTATAAGAACGTGTGTGCTGGCCCACAGGGGCGCAGCTGCTTCTGAAGGATTGGGTCCGACCGGGTCACGTGATGAGGATACACTCCACAGCTGTGCCTCTTGGCTGGAACCAAATTGCAACCTCCGACTGGACATGCTTCTTACTGGAACACATCGTGCCTCGATACGCCAGTCCCTTATACAGGCTGTGACGATACCGGGAATGGAAGCATACAGTAGACATGAATTCTGGCCCAATAAACAGAGGAAATTCCATGTATATTTGTTGGTTATTTTTCATTTAGCGTATGACATGGTAAAAATTGTGTCGAATTTTCCTTTTGAATAATGAAATCATCATGATTATGTCCTTCAATAAATGAAACTCAAATTGATAACAATGAAGTTATCTGTATCTAACGAATCGTTTTCGCACTACATCCCAGTGGTAAAGCCAGAGGGTATCCACGCTTCATAGAGCCTGACAGTGAATAAAAAGGGCGAGCTTCAAGAACTCGAGAAAAAAGGAGAGGAGAATCTTAAGGAAAATTTTAGGTCCACGGAAAAATGCTGATGGGGATTGGAGGAATAGAAATAATGATGATCTCTACAAATACACCGAAGAAATGACTGTCACCATGCGAAACTGACGGCTAAAATTCTATGGGCATCTAGAAAGAATGGTTGAGAAACGGCTAACTAAGAAAGTATTCAAGTACATCACTGGACTTAAAGGCTCGACGAAGTGGATTGAAGAGGTAAAAATAGATGCAATAGATAGTTGACTTACAATAGATATGATTCACAACAGAAAAGAATTTAGAAGCCGAGTAGACAGCATCAAAATATTCCAGGAGATACCACGAAAATGTAGACCCAAATTGGTCATATCTGAGAAAGAAAGGAAGATTAGAAGTGAAGGATGAAGAGGTTCTGGGAGGAGGAGGAGGAGAAGAAGAAGAAGAATTCTTATGTTCAATGCGGTCCGTAGGCGTCCAAATTCGGAAACAAGAAAGAATCGTTTTCGAGAGTCAAATGCATGGAATTTGGATTCTACAAATGTAGGATTCAGGGCATAGAACTGAAACCTACTCAGGGTCTATGAAACAACAACAAATAATCAGTTCTGTAAAGTAAGATGAGATGAGGCATCTTTGATGGAAGAGCCTTATATATGTCTCTCAGTCATGGCAATCCATTAATACTTCCCATCACAGCCTGCACGGTTGCTAGGTAACATCGCGTTGCACATTTTGTATCCCTACCTTCGTGAGGCAAATTTACAGATTACTTCCCAGCCATAAGACATATTTACGTCAAAATCAAATGTAGACATATGGCTACGCTATATACCCAGCGATTGACCAGCCCCTTATTGGTTAGTTTATGCAACCCGCAATAACTTATAGAAAATTTAAAATTTTTGGCCCATGTTCCATTATAGGATTACTACTACGATATTTTGGGGTTTACGCTAGAGAATACAACAGACAAAATCGTTAATACAAATTTTTAAAAATACAATTATTGCGTAAAACGATCACATCCGCAAATGACAGTTGATAGCAAAAGAGGGGTACATTAACATTATGAACGTATATCATAAAAATAATAATAGTGTCATTGTTTTTACGTCCCTCCAACTACCTACCGCCACGCTTTTCAAACTCGCCTAAATGTTCAAATTCTGTCCCGAAAGAGTTTCTATACCTGCCGGTAAATCTACTGACACGAGACTGACGCATTTAGAAATCTTCTAATTCCACCGAACTGAGCTGGATTCGGACCCACTGTTTTGAGATCAGAAGTTCTGTACTTTTTGCCGTAGCAATGTGGCAATAGTTCGTGTCAGTATGCTTTCGAAACGCTGAGATGGTAGCAGCAAGCGTTATCCACGGTACTAACCTTTGCAGGTCACGTGTGATTGTATCCATGAACATCGAACCCCACTGTACGCAGCCCTGAAAATGGTTTTCCGTGGTTACACATTTTCACACCAGGCAAATGATTCGTTAGATACAAACCTTAATTAAGGCCACGGCTGATTCCTTCCCACCCGTAGGTCTTTCCTATCCCATCATCGTTCATAATACCTGTCTGCGTCAGGGGACGTAAAACTAATTGTAAAAATTAAAAATGAACAAAAGGAACAGAAGTGACGGTAATACGGAACCTTGGGGTACCGCAACGGCAATACTTTCGTATTTGTAATCATTATTCCATATAATATTCATAGATCATAACTTTGTGTAATTACGTAATGTATATAAGTTGTAAATAAATTATTGCATATCTCACCATGTTGTCAGTAAATAAATAATTTGTTAACTTAGGTGAAATTAGTTCTGTTATCATTAGGAAAATTGCCACTTGATAAGACTGATATTTGAGAATTTGAAACGTACCCTGCCTTCTGCTATGAAATGTGACAAGGTTTCTTCAGAAATTCTTTAGAGGTACATACTTCCCTCATTTGAAATTTCAGTGTCAAAGTAATTAATGACTATCGATCTAAAATCTAATGCAACTCAGAAATAATTTGGATCATAATCCTTGCAGGTTTGATAAAATTTTCCATCTTCTTTCAGCAAATGTTTCATACAGGCAGCATCACTAGCAAAAATGTACCTTTAAATCGCAATGTATGGAACATATGTACTCGAGCGTTAAATATTATATGTGTTGTCCCCGTAATGGATGTTCGGGGCTAAAGATTGGAATATAAACTTAAGAAGTGACGTGTGGTCAAAATGGGACTGGGAGGGCTGCACGCAGAAATTTACGATGCTATACTCTTGTTAACAAACATACTTCTTTTCTTACCAATATATGCCATAAGGTGATCTCTGCAAATGTATATAGCTCCAGTGATATTATCTGTTATTCAGGTTTGCAGCCCTCTAACAAAATAACCTTCCAAATCTACTCTCAAATATCGTAAAGAGCCTTAGTGCACAAGAAATACATTTTTTTTATGTGTTACATGCAAAATTTCAGCAGAGAAAAACGAATAATTTTGGAGAACTAAGAGGAAGGATTTCACTATAATGTCTGTATGGAGCATCCTGACTTTTAAAGTATGTATTTAATAAGAGGTTCATTACGTGCAGGCTGTAAATGTTCTAATGCCTATATCGCTTGAATGTATTACTACCTTGCACGGTACATTGATGCCTAGTGTCTTCATATCCAATAATGTGTTTCAGATTTCTGATTTTCCCAAATTCTGCGTTGATAAAAGAGGCACATTATTATTATGGTGTTATAATATAATATTGTATGTTATAAAAATATTTTGCTATTCCACAATTTTCAACACGCAAAAAGTCATGAAACAAAAATTGCATTATAATGTTACGTTTTCAAATGATTGTGGACAAGCTTTTCTCTTGGTGTTTCGATAAAATCCGTCACCCGCAGCCAATTTTTTCAAGAGAGACATTAATAAACTATTCTTCTTGTCTATGAAGGCTCATTCCGATATCTGGTCGTCAAGTTGTAATGGCTCCTTCTCAGACTGATGGTGAGCTGCTACGTCTGTACTGTACCTTTGAATGATCATATCCTGTACGAAGATATCTATGAACAAAAAGAACGGAAGTGGGACAAATAAAAATCCTTGCTGCACTCATCTATGCTCCGAATAACATTCGTATTTTACGAACAGACTGAAAGTGAATCTATCTCTATTTCAAAACACATCACCCAGCCACAATTCTCCTTAAATAAGATTAGAAAATGATGACGACGGCGAAGATGATTCATATATTATATTTGTAGCAGAAACAATACAAAATTACCCTAAAACTATGTTGAATACAGAAGAATATAAAATCTGTGTATGGCTCTGAAACTTTGTGGGATATAATTCACGTTAATTAATTCAGACGGCCCCAGTGTTATGTCGTCAGTCAGGGCTTCACACCTGCAGTGCTTGGACAGAGCTCCCAGGAGGCTCGTGTGAGCCTCAGTTAGCTCTGGCTATTAACAGCCTGCCACAGTCCAAGGTAGACTGCCCCGCGCTACACGCTACTAAATCCAGCGTTAAACGTTTTGTTCCGGCAAGAGAGCTGACACCTATCGGCCTCAGCTTGTTACAGGGCATTGTTCACACCTCGAAGTGAACACGAGAGCAAGGCTAAGATTTGGAATTTGTTTGGACACTGATTATCGGCCGTCAATTATTTTAATATGGATATGGTTTTTGGCCTCGGAGTCTATACGGAATTACGTCAACAGCTTCCCAACGCAACCAGTCTTCGTCATCTATGTGTGTGGTGGTGGTGATTATTGTTTCAAGGGGAAGTACAACTAGGCAAACATCCTCCAGTAACACTAATCAGAGAGGAAAAATTGAAGGGCTCTGACCCTTAAAAAATGGAGGTGACTGCCAAAGAGTCCGCCGGCCGGGTCGGATATTTTAACCTTCATTGGTTAATTCCATTGGCTCGGGGGCCTAATCGGAGGGTGTGCCTTACAAGGACTGCACCCGGCTAGAAGTAGCCACACGGAATTAAATTATTATCGGCCAAGGAAAGGGCGCAGAGGGCGTGAAAATAGATTACCTAGGACTCAAATAATCTGATTCTGCCGGGGTCGCAAAAGAGCAAGAGTTGACCAAGGCAGGGCGGATAGGATAGATGAAAGTAAGTTCAAGCAAGGCCAGAACTCACATGGGGGCCGTATGCTTGCCAACCCACGCTCCCATGTTAAAAGCCTTTAGGGCCCTTTTAGTCGCCTTTTACGACAGGTTGTATTCTACAACCCCCAACCAGTGTAAGGCATCTATGTATACTAAGTCAGTAGTGTCATTCATACGTGCATTCGTGTGTATCAAAGAAAATGAATAACTGCGAAATGCGAGTTTTGTTAATGCTGTATTATTAATATTATTATGGTGATTACCATTATTATCAGAGAGATCTTCATTATAGCCCGCTATGCTTTTTAGCGTTCAGTCTGAAAGCCTCCCGGAATTTACTAAACGCCGCCAAAATCCTCTATTTGTAACTAGTTCTGTGGTCTATTTTCTTTCTATACCTCTTTTCTTTAAATCGTTAAAAACTGAGTCTAACCAACGTCGTCTTGGTATCCTTCTACTCCCCTTACCCTCCATAATAGAGTTCATTATTATCCTGGGTAAGCTATCCTCCTCCATTCGCCTCACATGACCCCACCACCGAGGTCGGTTTATGCGTACATCTTCATCCATTAAGCTAATTCCTAACTTAGCCTTTATTTCCCTATTTCGAACACCCTGCTGCCATTGTTACGACCAGTTTTTACCAGAGATCATTCTCTGTTGTTTTCATGTCTGCTATTTGTAACATATATGTATTACTTTGAGTGCTCACCCCGGAGGCTGATTTAGACTCCACAGTTCCGCCATCGCTGTCATAGGTGGTCCAGACGTCACTGAAGAGGCGTACTTGGGAAATGAGGAGTGAGGTAGTTCTCCGTTACATTCATCACTGAGCCAGAAGTTGCTATTACTCCTACATATCAGTCTGCCAAGCCCGCTAAAATTCCAACACCAACCGACCATATGAGCGATATTTTCATACCTCAGTCACTTTCATCAAAGTCAAGGATGAGACTGAGATAGATTAATGAAAGCAAAACATTTCTTATAGCCCACACCAGAAGTCGTAGTACAGAATAAACACTAGGCCTTGCCACCAAAGGCATACTTTTAATTTAAAAATAAGATACCCTGAGTCCGCCCAGCTGTCACTCCCGTAAAGCAAAGTTGGTCAGAAAACAGACCGACGTGAAGATTGTTTCCTCCAGGAGCTGAATTCTTTCTTATAGAATAGGCCTACTGTTGATCGCAACTGCGATCTCACTGAGTTAGTTTTACTGCACTTGGAATCAATCTCACTTACTACGCATACTTCCATCCTGTGAGAATACATCTTAAATAGTGGAAATAATCAAACTTTTCCAGGTTTTTATCCGCAATCTGACATTCAGTTCTCTTAGGTTTCTTACCTACTGACATCACTGTATTCTTGGAAAGATTAATTTTCATACCATACTCATTGCACCTATTTTCAAGTTCCAAGATATTAGACTGCAGGCTTTTGGCACAATGTGCCATTAAGACCAGGTCGTCAGCGTAGGCCACACTGTTTCCTACAATATTCCACCTAACTGAATCTCTCCCTGCCTCTTTATACCTTTCAGTAGATGATCCATGTAAACTATGAACAACAAAGGTGAAAGATCAGAGCCTTGTGTAACCCCTGTAAGTACCTTGAACCAGGAACTCATTCTACCATCAATTCTCAATGCTGCCCAATTGTCAATGTTTATTATTATTATTATTATTATTATTATTATTATTATTATTATTATTATTATTATTATTATTATTATTATTATTATTTTATTATCATTCAACAGCAAAGAAACTACTGGCTTCCCTGTACACCATAAGATGTGTAATAAAGCCATTTGAGTTCCCCCAGGTCCCGAGACCTGTTGGGTCTCGCTAGATAAATACTACTCTCTGTGACAGGCTCCGGGCCATACCGCCTGACGTAACAGGGGATTCTAGAATTATGGGACTGATCTAATCACATCGCTTTGTTTTTCTCGTCTTATCTGCAGCAGCAACGGCGGAGCATAGGGAGTTCCAAAAGTATGTCCCCTGCACTGCAGTTGGTTACATCTAATGTACACTGTTTTCTCATTCAATGTTCATTCTACGTAGATGTATGAATGAAATCAGCGCCATTATATCGCTCTGTTTGACACATACACATACAGGGTCGCTCCTAATCGTGCGTTTCATTTTTCTCTTGCCCTCTATGGCTGAGTGCGCTGCTTAAGTAATCCGCCTCCGATTCTTATATGTGATCACATTCATTCTCCAAATTCGGCTCTGCCTAGAGCTTGTTCGTTAGTAATTCCTTCTTTCCTTTGTTCCCATCATTAGGTGTCAGCAATTATCCTTGTTTATTTTTCCCTATCGTACCTCCAAATGAACCTCCGTGACTCAGGCGACAGCACGCCGGCCTCTCACCACTGGGTTCCATGGTTCAAATCCCGGTCACTCCATGTGAGATTTGTGCTGGACAAAGTGAAGGTGGTTTTTGTCCGGGTACTCCGGTTTTTCCTGTTACCTTTCATTCGAGTGATGTTCTCCAATACGACTTCATTCCATCTCTCAGTCATTAATCATTTCCCCAGAGGAGTGCGACAGGGTTCGGCAGCCGGCACAATTCCTACACTCGCTGCTAGGTGGGGCTTCGTTTATTTCATTCCTGAGCCGGTCGAATGACTAAAACAGTCTTTGGATTTTAGTTTTCAAGTTACCTCCAGCTTTCGAATTAAATATTGAGAGTTTGCCAAATTTTCAGTCCCAAACAGCAAAGTCTGCATTAAAAAGGAAGCAATGTAGGTATAAATAATTCCACCTTCGTAGTTAAAAATACCTACCTTTGTTATAAACTATGTAAGTTTGCAAAGCCTTGATAATATTCATATTGTCTCCCTACTAACTTGGAGTAATACAAATTCTTATCAATTTTAAGTTCTACACCAAATATATTCAATCTAATTTTTTATCAGTCATTAATAATTCGATAACTTTTAAGTTTTGTCGCAGATTTTTACTCTTATTTAGCTCTTCACACATTGCCCATAATTATTTCTTATGTATTAAAAATTAAAGCAATGGGAGATTTAATTAAATCTATTTGAATCGAATTGAATAGGAGGGTGACAGTTAATTGTTTGAACATTTAGTACCCCAAATTTTAAAAACAAAACAAACAAATTGGCTTTTATTTTTACGTAACTCTTTATATCGTAATCATAGCCATGGGTCTTTCAGTTTTTAGTGGAATCCGACCGACAGAGATGTGATTTTTCATTTCAAATATCTAACATGGATTGAACAGGAATCGAAACATGGACATCTCAGTGGGAAGCTAGAGAAAAGTTCTCTCGGCTTTCATCATCTCTGCCATCAATTGAATATTTTGTACTCCGAAGACCATGCACTTCCAATACTTCGCCATCACTTGATCAGCTTATACTCCAAATAACACGCTACAAACATCCACGAGCTTGCATCCGGGAGATAGTAGGTTCGAATCCCACTATCGGCAGCCCTGAAGATGGTTTTCCGTGGTTTCCCCTGTTCACACCAGGCAAATGCTGGGGCTGTACCTTAATTAAGGCCACGGCCGCTTCCTTCCAACTCCTAGGCCTTTCCCATCCCATCGTCGCCATAAGACCTATCTGTGTCGGAGCGACGTAAAGCCCCTAGCAAAAAAAAAAAATCCACTTCTTTGCTATCACTTGGTAATTTTGTACTCCGAAGGCAACGGTATGTATATTCAACTTCCCCTATCACTATTCATTTATACTACAAAGGCCTTGCTACAGTGCATCGCTTTCTCCCATCACATGATCTGACTATACACGAAAGTCCATGCTACAGGACTCTACAACTACGCCGGGCTGAGTGGCTCAGAATGTTGAGCCGCTGGCCTTCTGACCCCAACTCGGCAGGTTTTATCCTGGCTCAGTCCAGTGGTATTTGAAGGTGCTCAACTACGACAGCCTCGTGTCGGTAGAACTCCTGCAGGACTAAATTCCGGCACCTCGGTATCTCCGGAAACCTTAAAAAGTAGTTAGTGAGACGTGAATCCAGTAACATGATGATGGACTCTCTGCTACTTCGCAATTCTTTGGTTATATTATATTCAGAAGACCACGCTACGTACTTCTCCTACTTGGCCATCATCTGGTCAGGTTATTCTCCAAAGATTATGGTACATATCTCCACTACATTACCGAGACTTTAGCAGGTCACATTTCCACTCTGTTGACACCCCTTCGTTATATTATACAGTATTCCGAAGGCTATGTCGCCAATATTCACTGGTTTTCCAGATTATACTCCGAATACCGTGCTGCAGATATCGACTATTTCCCCATCACTTGGTCAGGTTATACTCCAAAGGTCATGTTATAGAGCTCCTTTACTTGGGCATCACTTCATCAGTTTTTACTGTTAGCTTACATGTGGGAGATAGTGGGTTTGAACCCCAATTTCGGCAGCCCTGTAGAGGTTTTCGTGGTTTTCCTTTTTCACACTAGGCAATGCACGGGTTGTACCTTAATTAAGGCCAAAGCCGCCTCCTTTTATCCTATCCTATTGTCACTTTAAGTCCTGTCTGTGTCGAGGCGACGTAAAGCAAGTTATTAAAAATTCCGTTTTACTCAGACTGCTATTCTACAGCTATCCCCTACCTCGTCATCACTTGGTCAAATTACACTCCAAAGGCCATGCTACAGATCACTACTGAATTTCCCTAACTTGACCACTTTATACTCCGAAGGCCATGCTGCAGAACTCCGATAATTTGCAACCACTTACTAAGTTCATACTCCGAAGGCCATGCTACGTAACTCCAAAAACACTTATTCATTTTATACTCCGAAGGCCATACTACAAATCTCCACTACTTTTCCATAATTTGATCACTTTATACACCGAAGGCAATGTTACAACGCTCCAGCCCTTTCCCTTTACATGGCCAGGTTATACTCCGAAGGCCGTACTATATAACTCCCCAGACACTTACTCAGTTTATTCTCCGAAGGCCATGCTGTATAACTACTCAACCACTTTCTCAGTTTATTCTCCGAAGGCCATGCTGTATAACTCCTCAACCACTTTCTCAGTTTATACTCCGAAGGCCATGCTGTATAACTCCTCAACCATTTTCTCAGTTTATACTTCGAAGGCCATGCTGTATAACTCCTCAACTACTTACTCAGTTTATACTCCGAAGGTCATGCTATATAAATCTTCAACCACTTTCTCAGTTTATACTCCGAAGGCCATGTTGTATAACTCCTCGACCACTTACTCACTTTATACTCCGAAGGCAATGCTATATAACTCCACAACCACTTACTCAGTTTATGCTCCGAAGTTTATGATACAAAGCTCCAATCCTTTGCCTTCACATGGTCAGGTTATACTCTGAAGGCCGTGCTACAGATCTACATTATTTTTACATAACTTGGACACTTTAAATTCCGAAGGCCATGCTTCAAAACTGCCATTACTCAGTTTATGATATTTCGAAGGACACGTTACAAAGTTACACCACTTCGCCTTCACACGGTCAGGTTATACTCCGAAGGCCGTGCTACAGATCTCCACTACTTTCCAATAACACTGGCCACTTTATACACCGAAGGTCATGCTACAAAACTCCCCTAAGACTTACTCTGTTTATTATACTCCGAAGACCATGGTCAAGTTATACTGTGACGGGAATTTTACCACTTTGCCTTCACTTGGCCTTGCCACAAAGCTCGACTACTTTACAACATCCTGTATCGCTTGTTGGGTGGTCATCTCAGACATAAAGCAATAAAGTTATTGGTCACATTTCGATGCGCGATACAAGGTCTACTTCTTCCCCTGCTATAAATTTGTGACGGAGTAGTTTTGTCAGAGCCTCCTGCGAGCGCTAGAGACTGTTTGTGTTCGAGGGAGGGGGTGGGTAAAGGAAGAGGCTGCTGGCCATGAATTCGGAAGTGGCTGCGAGGTGGAGGGGTCGGGGACGAAGGAAGCTTCATGGGGTGAGGTGATGACGGCCAAGGCACAGATCTTAAGACGCTAATGAAAGCAGTGACATTGGCCGCTAAGGAACCAGCCTCCAATTGTATTCTACTCAGGCAGAGGTTTAAAAGTGACCTGTTATTGTGTTTACGTCTGGCTTCACCCTGTCACATCCCGAACGTTTGTTTGTACGGGGACCAGAACCGAACAACGGTTTTGCTTTAATGACCTGATGGATCACTTTGAAATAAACTGAACTGCTACAGCAGACTCCGTGCTAAAGCATTCGTTATCAGTTATCATACAGTCCTGTATTCCACGACATGACAATTTAAATTTCTTAAAGTACTGATCAAGTAGCTGCTCAGTGTAGATCACTTAGCTACCACATTGCATTCGGGATACAGTGGGTTCGAACCCCAATGTCAGCAGCCCTGAAAGTGTTTATTTATTTATTTATTTATTTAGGGGCTGCCTGGCCGAGGCGGTAAAGGCGTGCTCGGAACGCCCGGAAGGACGTGGGTTCGAATCCAAGTCATGAAGTCGTAAAATTTAAGAAACGAGATTTCCACTTCCGGAGGTCATATGGCCCTGAGGTTCACTCAGTCTACACCAAAAATGAGTACCAGGTTAATTCCTGGGGGCAAAAGTGGTTGGGCGTAGAGCTAACCATTATACCCCATCACGTGCCGCTGTTAGCAATGGTGGAAGCCTTTACCTTCCACTCCTCCAAGGGCCTTCATGGCCTGTACGGAGGTGACTTTGTCTTTGTCTTTGTCTGTATTAATTATTTATTTATTTATTTATTTATTTATTTATTTATTTATTTATTTATTTATTTATTTATTTATTTAATTAATTTATTTATTTATTTATTTATTTATTTATTTATTTATTTATTTATGTACTTGGGTATTTATTTACTGCTCACTACAGGATGTATAATCCTAATTACAGTGGCAATTGTTTACATTTGTTTATTATTTATAATGTTTCAATTCAGTATAATAAGCTAATATCTAAACTATTCTAATATATTTACGATTAGAAAGATACAATACTTATTATCTAGTATAAGGTAATCTTTATAAGAAAGAGAAAAATAAAAAATGTAATTTCATTTCTAAACTATTATTATCTTCTGGTACTAACAATTATAATTACATTTGTGGATTGGGCTTAATGTAAATGTTTAAAATACATGTTGTGGTTCAAATAAGCATTACAAATTATTTAGAGAGTTATCACGAACAAGGTGGATTGTTGTAGAAACAGGTCTAGAGGTACACAGAAGTGTAAAGAGTTATATTTCTGAACTGTCCTGTTGTAAACATTGCATAGCCTGTAGAGTGAGGAATTTTTGTGAGCGGTTGTTCTGACTTTGTTTATTCTGAAATGTTAGATTTGTCCGCGCATTAATGCGTGACACATGGAAGCTCAAGACGCATAAAAAGTCAGGGTTGTCAATAATAGAATTTACAGTATTGTGCAGAAACTTCATGTCATTCTTTTTCTCCTCCGTTCCAAGCCTTCTATTTCAAAATTTAGTAGTAGATCGTTGTATGCTATGTGTGGATAATTACTGGTGTTTTTGAAATTTAAGAATTTTAAATATTTCTTTCGTATTTTTTCGATCTGTGCAATGTATATTTCGTTTGCTGGATTCGATCCAACACTTGGGTATTCTACTTTGGGCCTGACTAGAGAGATTTAGAGATGTATACAGGTTTTAAGCGTTTAAAGGTTTTGACTTTCCTCATTACAAATCCGAATATCCATTATCACTCAGCAACTACCTTTTTTATATGTGGGGTGATAGGATAGGATAGGATAGGATAGGATAGGATAGGATAGGATAGGATAGGATAGGATAGGATAGAAAAAGTGAGAAAAAGTGAGTTAATGACCTGTTAGGACTCAGTGAAAGACCCAGTGGATATCAACCCATGCTTCCGAACTTAACAGTCCCTGGGGCCACATTTAGTCACCTGTTACGACAGGCACGGGATACCATGGGTGATACTCTACCACCCCCACCCACAGAGGGACGAAACTGGAACAGACGTATTGTTATTGAAGATGTGTGTTCCCTCAGTATAATAGAATATTTCTTCTTCTGCCGGGTTGAATTGTTCAGACGGTTGAGGCGCCGGCCTTCCGACCCCAACTCGGCAGGTTCGACCCTGGCTGAGTCCGGTGGTATTTGAAGGTGCTCGGTAGATTTACTGGCACGTGAAAGAAATTCTGCGGGACTAAATTCCGGCACCTCGGAGTCTCCGAAAACCATGTAGGTAGTGGTGGGACGTAAAGCGAGTAGCGTTATCATACTTTTATTTTCTTCTTCTGTTTCTTCGTTTTCCTGGCCTTCCCCAGTTACCTGGTTCGAAGACCCATTCAACTGGTACATCCATTGGAGTTGAGCAACCGTGATACGGCTCAAGGTGGGGAGTGTGGAGAATTATTTAATTGACCATACCTGTTCTCTACACAGCTAAGGAGTTTGAGCCTCCATGGACGTTAATATACTTTTGCTATCTACTCAATATGGACTCCATGAAAGTAATAGTATAGTAGTCATGGTGATGTTCGATGCTGTTGTAGCAGAGGATGATTCTTTGTAAGAATAAATCAGTAACCTATGACATTTCAGTGTTCGTATGAAGTAAAACATTACATGGTGCACTATTCCAAAACGGTGGAACTATATGCTGTCCCATACACAGTCTTCATACTCCGATGGATATCCACCGGTGTTTGTTCTTCGGCAGCCAGGAATGGAATAACAGCACATTGGTCCTGTTTGGACGCATTTGGTTATAACGTCGCCATAGTTCATGAGGTCGTATTTAACAGGACTGCCGCACTAATCCCATTGCCTACATGTCCGTGCTTATATACCCGCATCGGAGTCACGCTTTGATGCATGGCCTCTGTAGTAACGCCCTCAAACGGAAATTTATTGATCTCCCCTTACGAAAATAATTTATTATTAACTATTCTTCCTTTTCTTCTTCTTCATTATTATTATTATTCCTGGATATTTTATCAATTTCCTGGGGTTGGAACGCCATGCGAATATAAAGCAGTTTTACGGCCCGGAAGAAATTCCTGATGCGAACCATCCGTGGACGGATACAATCACAGATGTGCGTTTCTGTGTTAGTTGGTAGTGAGGCGTGTTCTGTGCATATTAATAGAAGTATATTAATAAGGACACAAACACGCAATTTCAATCCCCGCCTCGGCCTGGAATCGAGCCCGGTAATTCATTATTAACTAATTATTAATATAATACTCTAGGAATTGTGTGAGCCTCATTCTAGATTTTTAGCTTTGAATCCTCCCTAAGCTTGTGGGAACGTGTAATTAAATGACACACTAGTGTTCATAATTTCCATTTACTTCTTGGAATAGAATCAATGGAAGGTATCCTGAGTCTTTTTTTTTTTAGTATATGCTAGTATTTTAAGAGGTCGTCGTATAAACTACTGTGTAATTATATGATTCGTGCTCAGCACGATAGCCGAAAAATATATTAGTGGGGTCTTACGATCGAGTGATGATGGTGGTGGTGATGATTACTTGAAAAGGAATTACAACTGGATCATCATCCTTTTTAGGCAGAAATAGGGCATCAGGAAGTGTCGTCTAGCCTGTTCCTCCGTTATGTAGCAAGAGTAACATAACTTCTAGGGGTTCTGATGGGCCGTACCCCTAAGGTTTATGTGAATCTCACAGCATAATCGTTCTGCAGGATAGACTGTACTTGTTACCTGCTTCAGTAAGTTTGGACTCTAATCTATTACTGCCTAAAAATTCGGGCTTTAATATAATCAGATTAAAAATGAAAGAAGTCCGAAATTTTGAGAAAAAAAAAGACACTAGCAAATGACAGGGAATGGCGAAGAATGGAGTGAAAATGTAACACATCGCATAACTTGATTTGAAAACCTGATAGAAAAGTTCAAGGATTGGCCGAGAGAGGTCTGCTCATAAAGGTCGAAGTGAGACACCTGGCCCAGGTATATGAAAATAATTCCGCACTCAGCTTCAGTACCCATGATCGCCAAATCACGCTCTAAAATTGATAGTACCTGGTAGATCCCATTGAAAAATACACCACTCTGTAACACAGATTTCTTAGTTCCTCATTAATATTCCAGTGTGATATTACTTTACAGTGAGCCACTAGAAGTTGAGGATAAACACTATCTGCACATCTCCAAACAGTGGAGCTGGCTGACCTGTCCAGAAGACGCAGCAGCGAGCTTCTTATCGAGCGATCGATTCGAGATAAACGCGAGGACGTCCCCGGGGAGTTCCCTTCCCCCGGGGTTAGCTGCCCCCCCATCGTATCGCTATGGCTTGATTCCTCCTCACGATCGCTTCCCGTACAGCCAGATTCACCACGCTCTAAGAGCTTTATTATTTTTGTAGCATGTGCCATTGGAGTGTCAACGAAGTGTGTGACTGGGCCTCGAGGTACGTTGATGTGTGTCCGTATTGTTGGTAGTGAGGACGTGAGTCGAACTATTGTAAGGAAGAAACATAAAATTGATGTAAACGGAAGAAAAAAGGGAATGTGGGAAATATATATATATTAAAGAGAAAGAAATTTGTTACGGAAATTAGGAAGAAAAATATTGGTAAGAATCGAGGGAAATTAGTATCGGTATAGCTGAAATTAGGAGGATAGTTGTAGGAAGAAAGTTACGAAACCGGTTAGGAAGGAACAAGAAATTCATAGTTTGAAGTGTCCGGTAAAATTGTAGGAATAAATGAAGGAAATAAATCAGGTTGGAGGAAAATGTGTATCTAGAATTAGCAAAGATAATGGTTTCGTAAGAATCGAAGGAAATTAGTTAGGAGGATATTCGTGACTACAAGTAGCAAGAAAAATAATAGGAAGAAAGGGAGGAAGTAAGTTGTGAATTAGAGATAAATGTTTCAATGTAAACAAGAAGGAAGACAATAGGAAAAACGAAGCAACATAGTTGCGAAAGAGGGATATATTTATGTCCAGAGATAGGAAAGGAAATGATAGGAAGAAACCAAAGAAATAAATCAGGAAAAAGGAAGAAACATATGGCTAGAAGAAGGAAGAAGGGGATAATAAGAAAGGAAAAGTAGCTAGGAACATGGGACCAAGTGAAATGGAAGAAAAGTGATTAAGAGAGGTTAATTTGAATTGTAGGAATCTAAAAAGGAAAAAAAGGATTAAAATCGAGTAAGTGGATGCTCGGCTTGGCCCACTTTGCTATCAACTTGTGATCGATATACAGTGGGTTCGAACCGCACTGTTGCTAGCACTAAATGTGGTTCACTCCAGGCATATGTTGGGGCTGGACCTTAATTAACCCCACGGCCACTTCCTTCCCACTCCTAGCACCTTTTCTATCACATCGTCACCTTGTGTCGGTGTGACGTTCATTGTAATAAATTGTAAGAAATTAGATACATGTTCGCAAAAGTTATATATTTTGTAATGAAGGTACAATATCATTTTCCTTCTTGTTCTGGTTGAATTTACGGGAATACTGTTTGTTTATTTTAAT
Organism: Anabrus simplex; assembly: GCF_040414725.1. Taxonomy (NCBI): domain Eukaryota; kingdom Metazoa; phylum Arthropoda; class Insecta; order Orthoptera; family Tettigoniidae; genus Anabrus; species Anabrus simplex. The sequence continues at coordinate 62,017,016 of NC_090277.1, forward strand.
TTATTAATGATTCATTTAGCTTGAGATCTTGACAATATGCAAATACGTTTAATGAATTTTGTTAGGTTTATCTAATGTTGCAATATTTATACATTGTAGGGTAACTACCCCCCCTCCACCATGGATTCTATTATTCTATTTACTCAAATAACATTTAAGTTATACACATTATATTTTTTTTCTATTTGGAGTGAATCTCTCAAAGCAGTAGTTCGAATTTCTTGTAGAGCAATTGTAGGGAATCGAAACCTTTTGAAAATAAATGTGTGATTGTTCAGTGCGCAACAATAACTTCCCAGTTATTAATGTTATGCTTCTGTCCCAAGTCACAAAAGCAAGGCTCATAGTGCCTTTTATTTCCTGTACCCACCTCTTTGTACTGCTTTCCTTCTCGCTCAGATGTGACTGTTGAATCGATAATGAAGCCTTTGTTAGATTTCCTGTCAATGACTACAATGCCAGCTTTCTAATGGGACCTTCAGTTGAAGTACAAGTTACGTTTTCATAAACTTCGAACTGGTTTGTATTTCGAAAACAGTCAGCTATCATCTTTCTTAGTGAATGGTGCCTGTTATTTGCTATTTTTGCTAGTAATATATTTCTATTCCCTATTTTACAAAATTACGTTAGCATGATTAAACTTTTCACCGCAAGGAGTTCCATAATAATGATTAGGCAAAGTCCCAACACCTCTGTATGCTGTGTCTCTATGAATCGATTTCCTTATTTCTGCTCAGGCCTCAAACAGCTACGTCTATTTGTCATTGTCGAAATTGAGGCTCTCTTGTGTTGCTCCTCTGACTGTACGTGATGGCATTTTCTTTTCCCCTGTCATAGCTGCTTACAGACACTCATTAACACTGGGCCGTCTCACATCTTTATTGTTTCTTTTCTTCCGTCCTTCCCCTGCTGTGAGACACGGCACGTCGAGGTGGTCAGGTCCTCCCGAGGGGCGCGCAACCGTCAGCCCGTCCGGACCTGTCGATAGCCGTCGAGCAGGTATCCCCATCCCCTTCCTCTCCTACTCTGTATCATCTTCCTCTTTACTTACTGTCTTTGCAACTTTTCTTTGACTGGTATTCTATTATTATTTAACCCTTATAATCGTGTCTACTCCATCTCAACTATTTTATTTGCCACATTCTCCATCTTTTCATCACTTCCTCCACCTTTCCGCATTGATCTGATTCTTCTTGATCGTCCAGTCCTTCTATTCCGTCTTCCATTTTCACACTTACTCTTGATCTTCCTCTTCTCGTCATCATCCATAGCCAATGTCTTCGTCTCCTGTTTCCTTCTTCTTTTTACCAGTTGTGTTCTCCTCATATCATTCTTCCTGAATACTAAGCAAGCCAGCTTTTAATTTTATGGGAGAGGATGATGTGATGCGACAGTTACCACGTCATAACACGTAAGCGTAAAGAAATATCTCTGATGTAATTCTGTGAAAGTATTGAAGATTTGAGAATGCAGGATTTTGTACTCTATTTATGCACATTGTGCGAAATTAAACAATGCGATAATAGCGACTGGATCACGCATATGACATGGTACCACTAGAGCGCGAATTATCGTTTGAAGAAACTTATTTGTATCGGACAGGATTCGAACTACCGCCACAGCGATGAACAGCCGATGGTGATGCAACGCAGCAATCACTCCCCACTCCCATGATTTCCCCTTGGATTTTTTTTTTGCTATACATTCCCTCGTGTAGAAATATTTTCACTCCTCTTCCCATTTCTTAGCATCCTCCACGATCTTCTTCTCATCGAACTTATTCTCCTTTTTCATGTATAGGTCGTGTAGCTTTAAAGATGCGTTCTAGAATCTGTACGATCGAACTTGGCTGTTAGGAGAACTGAAAACTGGGTTGTTTCTCATTTTCACCTCATGAAAATTCTGGGTCTGTAACTTAATTCAAATAGCGTCTGCAAATTTATCAATCCTAGTTCTTACCCATCTCCACCGTCGGTAGAGACTTACCAGGTGTACTCTAACTTTAACGGGAGATGAACGCCCTCTCTCACCAATCTTAGAACTGTCAGGTTTATGGCCCTGTATTTCTAAAATCCTAGCAGATAAAACTTTGAAATAATGAAAGTAGCTTTTAGAAATTTTTGTAGGTTTATTGAACTAAAATTATGAGAAATTTGAATGTTAGATAAGATTTAAGTTGGCTTCTTTTCTTGAAGTAATCTTTAAGGCGGGGGATATTACCAAAATGTACCTAACAATAAGATATGTTAAGTACACTGTGTACATATGAGAATAACTTCATTGAAAATTACTATCATTACATAGAAAGCTATTTATTTCGTTCCTTTGGGGCAGGTGAGTATGTGATATTGTTCGTAGCGCTTCCTATCCTATGTGTATGAGCACTGAGCTAGTGGCTGATGCTGTCCCCGTTGGTTGCACATTCTGTACCGGAAAGTGTGAATGGCTGTCCTTATGAAGACATACCACAACTCGAAGGTTGAGTCCTTCTTCCATTTTTACACTTATTCTTGATCATCCTCTTCTTGTCATTATCCAATGTCCATGTCTTCATCTCCTGTTTCCTTCTTCTTTTTTATCAATTTTGTTCTCCTCCTTCATGTGTGTTCATGACCGGAGTGTCATAGAAGTCCAGGTCTTCTCTTCCTTCCCTTTCGCGATTAATGCTGTATATTCTGGAGTGTGAGGCAGGTTGAGGTTCACAGATAACTCACCTGACAAGGAGGTCAGTGTTGGCCAGTAAATGCACAAATGTGGTCTACGGCGTCTTTGGAAGCAAGAGGGCTCTTCTTAAATCGGCAGTTTAAATAGGTAAATATGTGCGTAATATGATGTTGATTATGTTGCTTCTCTTAAATGTTTCACAACGTATCTAACTATTTTAATATCATCACCTTAACGGTTTGTTTACACTGAAAATGGCAAAGGCTGAAAATTGAGTTCAAAGTAATTAAAGATAGAAAAATCAAGCAAACAAAGTCTAAATTTAGAAGTAAATGCCTAAAGCTAGGCAGCCAGGCTTCTTGTGGCAATAATGAATTTTAGTGCTCAATTCAAAGTAAGAGCATAGTTCTTAATGTCAAGTGGATTTCGAAATTAAAGGAGTTCTTGAGAGGTACATTAAACATTTATCAATTTTTAATTAGCAAAAGAAAAATAATTATTTGCTGAGTCTTATAGCAGACGATATTCCATGTTATTCAGAAAAACATTTAATTATTTTCACGATTAAAAGCTATCACTCTATATATTTTTCAGCTTTAACGCTTTCGGTTTCGACCTAGTGAACATATCTATGGATCGGTGGCACGGGGCACTATTTACAAAACTGAGTTTTTAAAGTGATTTTAGAGTATTTTTCAAGCTCATTACCGGAATGCAAATAACTATCTCCTACATGTAATGTCATTTAGCCATTAAAAATGGCTCTATGTGGTAAAAAGGTAAAGAGAACTAAGTGGACGTTGTATTCCTTTTCATGTTTTTCCAACTTGGTGTTGGAAAGGCTTATAATGCGTGTGCTATTGCGTAAAAGAAATGTACTGAACTTTTCACTAAAAAGTGAATAAACCAAACGTAGGAAACATATTTTCACTCTCTTGTAAAGTTCCATAATTGTGACAACTACTAGAAAATATTTTGAAAAGACGACAGTTTATTTATAAAAGAATCCATTAGAAAATCCTTTGAATTACTTGTATCTTCCTTGTGCCTGCCAAAACGTCTATGTGATAATGTCCCAGGAGAAATACTGACCCGCGGCACGTTCAAGTTCCTCAGTTTGTTGAAACCGGTATAAAATTAATAAAGTACCACAAAATGAGTAATAAAATATTTTGTTTATATCAGAATCCATTAGAAAATGCTTGGAAAATAAGTGTTTTCTTTTCCACGTATTCTCTATTGTTCCCTTAATCTTTATTTGTTTTGACATACTAAGAAAACTCAAAGGGTATATCGTGGATGTGGCTGCGGAAATCGCTATGTTAATGTGGTGTGTTGCATACTAATAATGTTATTAGATTTACGTCCCACTGACTACTTTTCGTGTTTTCATAGACGCCTAGGTGCCGGAATTTTGTCCGGCAAGAGTTATTTTACATGCCAGTAAATCTACCGACACGAGGCTGACATATTCGAGCACCTTCAAATACCACCGGACTGAACCAGCACCGAACCTGCCAAGTTGGGGTCAAAGGCCAGCGCCTCAAACATCTGAGCCACTCAGCCGCCTGGGAGAACACTAACCCAATGCACACATATCATTTTTTTTGCTAGGGGCTTTACGTCGCACCGACACAGATAGGTCTTATGGCGACGATGGGATAGGAAAGGCCTAGGAGTTGGAAGGAAGTGGCCGTGGCCTTAATTAAGGTACAGCCCCAGCATTTGCCTGGTGTGAAAATGGGAAACCACGGAAAACCATTTTCAGCGCTGCCGATAGTGGGATTCGAACCTACTATCTCCCGGATGCAAGCTCACAGCAGCGCGCCTCTACGCGCACGGCCAACTCGCCCGGTCACACATATCATAAAGAGCGAGAATTCTTTAAAATACTCCCAAAATATAGAACCTTAAATGACAAAACCTCACCGGCCCTTGTTTAAGCTTAAATATTTCACATAGCGTCTTTTGCAGGTGATCGACTATATACCTTACAAAAACATCAAAAGAATGCCTTGTGGTATTTCATTTGTATTCTTTCCTTATTAAGCAAAAATTGTAAATTTTATGATGCTAACATGGCATTTTCCTCCACGATTCCTTCGATTTATGTTGAGGGAAGTCTGATTATCTTGTAGCTTCCATTCAAAAGGACAATGATTTCCGCTACCATATGATGACGTAATATCCGGCATATTCACGTCCACCTTATCTCGGACAGATGCTCCCATTATAATTCTTACAGAGAAGGCTGAGTAAAAATTGTTCGTCACAGATAAACTAGTTCCGCAGTCTAATGTATCTTATCTATTTGTTCAGTTGCAGTCAAGGAATTAGAACATGGAAAGTCTGTCCCTTCTCCCCCTCCCCCCCCTATGCATAGAGTAAAACAATTGCCTGCTCGGACAGTGCTGCCAACAACCACTCACACCCGCTCAAGATAACGAGTTTGAAAGTTGGACAACTCGAGGGTATAATAGCTGTCCATTACCTGGCTCTTCTTATAGGAGCATCACGGACATTAATATATATGTTCTCGTATCTGTGGGGGGACGGGGGGGGCTTCGATTAAAACTTGAAGTACTTAGGTTTCTTGAAAGGAAAATAATTCTCATCTCTCATGCTGTCCCTAATGCAGTCATTAGATACTCGCAACTGTAATTAAAACGAACTTCTGTCGTCGATACGCACAATAATCGGTAGATTATGAAAAATAATACTATGATCATATCAAGGACAAAATGTGTCCTTTATTTCCTGTTCGTAAAAATTACGAAAAAATATTCATTGTCACAAGTCTTTGGAATCATTGCTCAGCATCGTGACTCCATGAACTGAGCGTCGGCATTCTGAACGGTTACCAGCTTGTCTTAAATTCTGCTGAAGAGGCAAACCGGTTACCTTCTTGACTATGGGCCTATCCACTTGCTCGCGCTTTCCTCCCTCGACCTCATGCGCCCAACATTCCCTTCCATGATTTATTTTTCTGGGATTTCAGAGATAAGTAAAACAGGTTTCACTATCAGTGCCTTTTCTGATAATGTCAACATATCACGACAGCTCCTTTTATTCAATACACGGGTCTCATGCGACATCACTGACGTGTTGCTGTCCTGCGCCATCTGTTGGCCTGTTTGTTCACTCGTTGTTGGTGTCAGTAAAAGACCATGTCATGTCAAGCATGTGCAGCTATTTGTACGTGACATGTTGCTGTTCAGCGCCATCTTTGGTCATTTTGTGTACTTTATTTTGATGCCAATGAAACCCCATGTCATGCCAATCACGCGTGTCAATTATTACCTCTCTACCTGCAATATCCCGTGAAGTATTACCTCAGAAAGTTTTAACGGAGTTTTGTGTCATCCTGTATATTCAACTTCTTTGACAATGGGAGACATGTCTCGAAAGACTTAGTTCATGTGTTCAAAAATAGGTGACACCCGTAGCTTTCTTTCCACTTTTTCGTTTTCCCCAGTCATTAAATATTTTCTTTAAAATGTTGTGGGTTACTTTTCGAACCACACTCTCAGTGTGTGTCTTGATGGATCGTCCCTACACTGTATAGATGAATCTCTGGCATGCATGCACACCATTACTGATGGTAGACAATAGCGACCATCAGCACGAGATTCCGTGATTAACCCAAGTTAATTATATTTAGGTCCCAGGTCACTCGCTGTAATGGTCACACTTTCTCTGCAACCAAATTACATTAGCAACAACTGAGTTCCTTAATGGAGAGGCCGAGGAACACGACATCTCGTGAGGAACAAATGTACCTTCCTTGGATGGTACACTTTGGACGGTTTACTTTAAGTCATGTAAAGGGAAGAAACTCAGTGAATTCCTGTTTCAGGCCAAAGGTTACCAGAATGGCCTGCAATATCTTAAAAAAGTGAATGGTCCTATTCGATCATGCATTGCAGTGAGAATCCCATGGCTTTCTTTCAACGCAACTAGGAAGCAGAAATGCATGGTCTCTTTACTGTAGCATGAGAAAATATACCAAATTTCCCTTTGCGAATATCAAATGATCATGAATATGTCTTACAGGTTTCTCAGTCATGGCCATCCATCAGCGGTTGCTAGGAAACATCGCGTCTCACATTTTGTAGCGCTAATTTCAGATGACCGCAAGCCGTAACACAGCCTGCACGGTTGCTAGGTAACATTGTCTGACCAACCATCCATATTTTACATCATAGCTTGCACGATTGCTACGTCACACTTCCGTTATAGATATTGTGATGATAATTTTTCAGATGATCCCCAGTAAAAAATCAGAATGAAGCCAATAGCCTTCTTTGAATCCGTGGTTATCTACAGTACAATCACACAAAGAAAAGGGAATTTACTGTCTTTCATTGAACATATCAAGAATCCATGGACATCAAACATTACATAAAGAAACGGGAAACCAGTTCCCTTCTTTTAATGCATAAAGACATCAAGGCATCATACAATTGAACAGGAAGCCAATCGACTTCCTGGAACGTACAGAGAATCCATGACCGTCAAGATACACAATGAACGAGAAGCCTTCTTTGAACGTAAAAATATGTAGACAAATCAGTTACTACAAAAGAATACCAAGACATTGGTCTTTCTTGAATGTATAAAGAAGTACATTTTGTTATAGCCTTATCTGAATATAAAGAAAAGTTATTAAGTCAAGGGCTCTTTCGGTCATGTAAAGGAATAAAGATCCAACGACCTTTTTAACATACAAATAATTAGAAAAGATTTTCCACTATTACGTATTATCACAATAATAACAATTCACTTATGTAGGTACATTTATGGTTGCAGAATATATCAGGCTTCATAGCCTTAGTCCCATCCCGTATCATAAAACGATTAAGTAAATAAATATAAAAGAAATCAAGGAATTTACAGATGAATCACTTTTTTAATAAACTGTATAGCATTTATCTAATTCGAATAAGAAACTTATATTTGTGAAGTTCATACTGGTTTTACAGTCAACTTTAATTGAACGGATTAAAAACCCATTGCTAATCCCTACATTGGTTGATATTATACTGCTTGGAGTTACACTACCGCATTTTAAAGGGGAATATGTACCTTAGGTAACATTCTGATATCTGAATCAATAAAGGCTCTGGTCACAAATCTTCCACATTTATAATTATTTGACTGTTCATTAGAGACCATTCCAAATTTTTTGTAGCTGAGCACGAATATGTTATACCTTCGTGCGTGTACGAATGTCGTCAGAAAGTTGAAGAGCAATAACTGGAAATTACTTGGCATGTGTGTTGTCAAATTACAGCATAAAGTCTTAATAATGGTGTCCTTATAGAGAGCAGAACGGAAAACGAGCGATACATGGTTTAGACTCGTAACGCGTAACCTGTAGAGCCAATACAAGTTCGTAAATCGTATTTAAAACCAGAAACGTAATAAAAATGACGAGAGTTTCCATTAGCAGCCATAAGAAACGTGTAAACCGAGATATCAGTTTGAAAAAGTGGGTGAGCTTGCATTCGAGAGATAATGGTTTCTAACCCCAATGTTGTGAGCCGTGAAGGTGGTTTTCCGTGGTTTACCAATTTCTCACGGGGTCAAATGTTGGTGCTACATCTCAGTTAAGACCATGGTATCTTCCATCTCATTCCTAACTTTGTCGTATCTCTGTGGGAAAAACGTAAAATATAGCAATATGAATTTTAATGAGTCTTGCCGGCAATTTGGAAGGAATTCAAAAAAGGGTTTCGGGAAAAGAATATATTCCGAAATATGCTTCGGATATATTAGTTTTCTACTAAGAATGCATACGGAGTGCTTCGGAAAGATGGATTCAAACAAATGGACCGCAAAGAAAAAACAACTATTAATTATTATCCTATTTCATTTTCTAGGTGACTATATTGTTCCCAGAATAAACAAATTGTGTGTCTAAAGAGATCTATTTGATAAAGTCCTCGAGTGAAATGAATTTAAAGGTATTTTGTGATCCTCTTGTTCATACAAAGCTTTAACGCTTCTTCCCTTTTTTCAATATTTAAATACTCTGCCTTTTACATTTTGTGTGTGTCGTTGGAAAAGAGGGAGAGTACAAATCTTCATCCCTCTTCCCCCTTTTTTTTCCGAATTGACGCTCTTTGCAGTACTTTAACTGTACTCGCCGACTGAGGAATGTGCAAATATTTACCGAGCACATTGTGTGTGTGAGAGAGAGAGAAAGAAAGAGTTCATAAGCTTCGAGATGAAAAATCTAAAAAGGAGATCTACCACACGCACACAGGGGGGAGTTTCGGAATGGGACAGAGAATTATGTGGAATGAGAGATAGAAAGAGATGTGGGTATTTATTTAAGATAGTCTGTGGGTTCGTTTGTCTGGTTGTCTCTTTGTGAAAAGTCATACAGTAGTAGCATCATTTAGATTTTAAAAGAAAGACAAAACTGTCATAAAACGATTTCTCTTTGATGCTGTCGTTCTTTATGGCAGTTCGTGTACAAGAGGAAACGATTAGTAGGGATGTACAAAACACCTTTTAGGTAATTACAAGAACGCAGAACGTTAGGCAGTAATAGGTTAGAATACAAACTTACTGAAGCGGGTAACAAGTATAGTCTCTCCTGCATAACGGTTATGCTATGAGTTTTGCATAAACATTAGGGGCTCGCCCCGTCAGAACCCCTAGAATTTATGTTATTTTCGTTACATAACGAAATAACGGGCTTGTCGGTACTTCTTAATAACCAAATTCTTTTTAATTCTTCCGTATTAGTGCTTAAAAATCCAGAGTATAATAATTATAAACCAGTACTTTCCAGCGGAATATTACTGTTTTGATTCCAATATTCCATCATCAGTGAAATTCTTTAAATTACATTTAAAATTATCTTAAACATTAATGACACTATCCACAAAATTTGTATTATTAATTCTATTATTAATTGGCAAGTCGATCTACATGACAAAGAAAGAAAAGAGCTAGAACGATAGAAATGTGTAAAGGAACATGTCGTTACCACAATTCTTTTTGCCTAGTTTTACAAGTTATAACCAAAAAACAATATGTAACAATCACACAATTCGTAAACTAATATCTTTAAGAAATTCAGTGACAAAGTAGCATTCAAAACAAACAATAATATCTCCCCAAAATTATATCTCTACTATATTACATAAACAAAATATGTGCGCCAATTCAGAAATATAAAAACTTACATTTAACGACTGTAACAATATATAAGAGTAGCCTGATATTAACTCAGCGATACCTTGAACACATTAAGTCCATACAGTACAATAAATTATCGGCTTTCGCCCGGATTCTAGACAAAAATAGGTTGCAATTAAAAATAATTTGTTAAGTATTAAGTATGGATAAGAGCTCTTCCATAGTGTATCAAGACTAACATAAATTCTAGGGATTGTGATGAGCCGTACCCCTAATATTTATGCAAACCTCATATCTTAACGGTTGTGCAGGTAGACTACACTTGTTACTAGTTTCAGCAAGTTTGCATTCTAACCTACTTCCACCTAAAAATCCGGGCTCTAATAATAACATATCCAATTAATCCCTCCACAACGAGCGTAAATAAATTCATATCGCTATGACTCTTCTACAAAAAATGAGTGGAAATCACATGGAAATCCGGAAATTTAAACAAAACCTGTAATAACCTTTTCTTTACACGCGAATATTTTTTGAAGTGTGTGAAGCGTAATTTTTGAGAAAGTAAATCAGAAATATGTTAAAGGATTCAAATACAAGACAATGAAACAAAGGTCAGATTGATTCCGTTCCAGATATTCAGTTGTGCCTCACAATATTTGGGTGCCATTTTTGTATAGGAATATAACTGATAATGAAGCTGTTGACTTCCACTCACAGCAATAGCAATGAATACATAGTTTTCAGGACTTCATCGTTCTTTAATAAACTTTTATATTATTCAGTGGTGTTTAGCAGGCTACATGCCAAACGGATATTATGTATAGAACAAAAATTTCAACCAGAACCAGTGGGATTCATATACGCAATCTTCTGATTTCGTGTCGGGTTTTCTACCGACTGATCTATTGTGGGATATATCATATCTATTCACCTAGATATGGTCTGAGCTACACTGTTACTAGTACAACTATCAGAGTTCGATTCTCACTGAGGTCCTGTGGGTCATTGGTGCTGTGTACATAACATTTCCTAGGCACGTACTGCTCTTTATGTTCTCAATACGATCTAATAATAATACTATATTGTGTAATGTGTCTTCAGTCTCAACAGTTTTTATTTTAGGAGTCGTTGGTATGTCGGAATTAAGTCCGTCGGAACTCAATTTTGAACCAGCTACTTTGGGGTCAGAAGCGCGACTATTAATCGACTGGCCCACTAAGGTTTTATAACATCAATATTGCGTTGAGTTTTCTTGAGGGTACTATCGTAGTAAAGGATGAATAAGAGTGGCGTAAGATCAGAAACTTGTGGAACCCCTCTGAGGAAGTCAAGCATTACCAGGTTATCAAAAAAGCTTAGCATAAAGTGCTGTTGATGACACAAACATCTAGCATGAATCAACTAAGACAACTATTAAATGATGATGACGTTGATGATTTTGATTATTATTATGATTCTTGTTTAAAGGGGCCTAACATCTAGGTCATCGCCCTACAACTACTAAATGAATTAGTGCTTCGTCTGCCGGTGAAACAGTCTCTTTCCTCGCCTGGTTATTTCTCGCTTCAGTTGATCGATCGTTAAGACAGTAAGTTGTTCACGTCAGATCGAGTAGAAGCAACGTGTGGGTCACGGCATGCCCGTAGAATTCAATTACCGTGTCCACAGTTCGTGCCCCAGCGCTAGACTTCCGTACCCCTAGTTCACTTTGTCAAGGGATAAGCTGTTCGCTCGAAGTTCCGCCCGTCCTATCTCGTTACCAGATCTTCAGCGAAGCCCTTTATTCAACGAGACTTTGAACGGAGAAGACTTGTGTGCCTCGTAGCTGTTCTTGTACAAGGACATCCGTCAATTACTGTTCCAAGCCGCGCCATCCTTTGTCAACTCTATCCCTTGAATCTGAAGGGACAAAACTGTGTCGTAAACAAGGACAGAATAAGAGGACATCGTGGATCACATCCTCAGAACCATTTGGGGTTGTAAATAACTGTAATAAATTTTGAATCTTCTATACTTTCAATAACTGAACCGTTCACCTGAACAACAAAAACGTAAATTTTATATTGTAAAAATTATTTCAGTGCCCAACCATTATTGTTGTTATGGTTTCCTTTAAAATAATAGAATGTAATGTGAAAGATTAAACATATTATTTTTAATTTACATAATTTATGGTTAATGGAGAAATTAAAATTTCTTACCAGGAACAGTTACAAAGTATTTTTATAAATACTCTCACAATGTTACCTGAGTATCTATTCAAATTAAGTAAAGCAGTCTAAATTTTTGTATCTGATAGAATACAACAGTTAATTTGTGATGTTAAGTAATACTTAAACGAAAATTATCATCACCCATTTCCCATGTGTAGCTCCCGCTGCGTTGTGATGTTTATGACACCTTTCCATCTTCCGCTATCCAAACACTGTGTTCCAATTGAGATTTCTTCCAATTACATTATTTTTCATCGTTTTCAGTAATGCATATGAGGAATGTAAATGTTCTATCAAAGTGAAAGATGAGGTAGTAGTGGTAGAGATATATTCAAAACTTGTTCTCAAACAGGGTTTCAAATTATCACCAATGTTGGTTTTATTATTTATTAATCACATTCTCCAATCAAAAGGCTTTGAGAAAGAAGCTTCTCCATGTCCCGATAACCAAGAAATTCCGGGTCTGATCTTTATTGCTTTCTTCGCCAGTTTAGCCCGAGGGGAAGGTCCGAATCTTTAAACATGTAACTTTAGTTTCTAAATGTAACCTTCTTCTGTCTAACGTAAAAACTTCAAAAGTCTTTAACTATAAATCCGGGATAGAGAGTGCTTTACCCTCTCGAGTTCCCCTTCATTTTGGATTGGAGGTGACTACGTTTTCATAACCGATTTTCTATTCTTAATGTATTAAAATTTTCTTATACGAGTAACCTTGCTAGTGTGGGAATAGCCCCTGTTTAATCGGCCTAGTTAATAGGATAGTAAATTACTATAAAGAGCGGAATCTAAAATTAAATTCACAGAAAAACAGAGGTATGCTGTGTAAAAGGTGTGACAAACTCTCAAAGGTGAACAGTAGTAAATGTATAAGACAAAATTAAAATGTGTTCAAAAAAGAGACGATCGTAAGCAGCAATATCAAGTAGACAGAACATATAAAAAGAGCAAAAATTAAGTGAGTAAGTGCTTTGGCAAGTATAAAAATACTTTAAAGACTATGACAATCATCGAATATGATGTTCAGAAAAATGTATTTAATTCAGTGTTGAAAACAATACATTGTATGGAGCAGAAATTTGAGTAGATGATGGAATTTTAACACTAGATATAGTTGTAAATAAATTTGCTACAATAATAATGGGGCTGCCAAGCCATATTAATCTCATAATCATATTTATTAATCACAGTTTTTTTAACTCTAGTCAGTGGATACATTTTAAAATTTTAATTATCATCTATCATTCCGCCCATATCGTTCAATTAGGAGCCGATGACCTTCGATGTTAGGCCCCTTTAAACAACAAGCATCATAACAGCAGTCATTGTCAATGTTTGATCTTTTTTATTTCATAGATCGACTTGGAGTGGATTGTTTGCTCTTATATTTCTCTCGTCATGCTCTTCCATCTTCTATTTTACAATTAGTAACCATTCTCGTTTTGTTCCATAATGATATTAATCGAATACAGCATTACTTTTTTTTTTTCATGGCTTGCTTCTTATTGTCATTCTTCTCTATACTTAAATCCACGAGAGTTGGTGTTTGACGTTTCAGCGCCACCGGCGAGACACAATTGACTAACCCTGCTCAAAAATGGTCTGTTGCTATGGCAACGATAACAGAGATGCCGCATTTAAGGAAGCCATCGCCACGTGGGTTGGGTTGCTCTCAGTCGCTTTTGTCGTATTATTCTGAGTGGTACTGTTTTCTTTGTTGCTGCTTTATGTATTTACGTGTTCATTTTCTGAACATTATTTACAGTGTTAGTCTATTTCTCTTGTGAGTTAATCAGTGGATAGTTGTACAGTTCTATTCTGTATTTACCATTCGCATTTGTTGAGGTCATTGTCGGAAACTGATGACTTTCATGATTATGAAATCTCATATTTTCGGCAATGACGTGTTCTGTTTAAAATGATGGAATTATTAGCACGAGGTGATTGTGGTGGTGATTATTGTTTTAAGAGGAAGTACAACTAGGCAACCAACCTCTATATAACGCTAATCAGAGAGAAAAAATGGAAGCGGTCGGATACTTCGGAAAATGAAGGTATCGGCCAAATGAAGATAAGGGCCACGAAGGGCGTGAAAATGGAAGACTCCCTGAGCTTCCATACGTAATACCATCGGGATCGGAAAAGAACAAGTGTTGACCAAGGGAGGTCGGATAGGATAGATGAAAGTGAGGAGCCTGACACAAGGAAGTGGAACTAATGCCAGGACTCAGCTGAGGGCCTCATGGTAGCCAACCCACGCTCCAAAGTTCAGAGCCCTTGGGGTCCGTTTTAGTCGCCTCTTACGACAGGCAGGGGATACCGTGGGTGTTATTCTACCGCCCCCACCCACAGGGGGAGAGGTTAGGAAGGGGTCAAAGTTTATTGAATTGCGTTAAGCCGACATTTTTTATTAAACACTCAGCCTGTATTAAAGGGCAACGCAACGTACAACTCTCGTGGCCCCAACTATAGACATCTTTTCAGAGTTCTACTGCGATGACATTATCTTGGGTAGATTTAAAACAATGCACCCCACCGGTCCTTACGTATTCCAGAGCCACTTAAAGATTTCGGACCAATGGCCGCTATTTGATATCCTAATATACATTTTGGGCATTTCCACACGAAAAAGAAAATTGCATACGTAACAAAATTATGCACCTTACCCTTCAGAAGCCAACGGCCGTAGCCATGTTGAAACACCGTGAGATCTTCGAAGTTAAGCAACATTGGGCGTGGTCAAGATATGGATGGGTTGCCACGCGCTGTTGTTGGGAGGTAAGGGAATGGAGGAGTGGAAAGGAACTGGCCACCCTACCGTACGTAAACTCCGTCTCAGGCATACCTCTGCGGAGGTTCGGACCTGCCTTCGGGCAGAATACACCCTTACCTTACCCTTCAGAAAGAGTTGCATCTCAACTAAAGATCGGGGAACGGTGCCAGTTTCCCCTCCCCGTGCAGAATGGCATCGTTGGAACACGTGAAGCTTGCAATCTACACAGGGAAGTATCCAGCATGCTCAACTATAATAATATTTGGCTATTGCACTAAGTTCATGATCTGATAGAGACTTTCTAGGTGGGAATTTCTTTATTTCTAAGTGGCAGAAGCAGTTCAAAATTCTTACGCATTGGGTGTTTTTTTTTTACCGCCCGAAACGAGCAAGTGCAAGACTACTTGGTGTCAAGATCTTTTGATACCCAAGTGAACTACAAAACTATACCGTGTGGTCGTCAATTCACTTTCCAAGTAGTGAGGTCCTGGGGTTCCCTTTTATTCGTCCCCTATTACAAACGGACGTGTTCTACCCCATTCACTCACGATCAACCGCATAGAAATTCACAGTCTCCTGCTGATTTTTTTTAACGAAGTTAAGATCCAGCACACCCTTATTCTAAAATAGGACACGAAAATGCATGCAAATCCATTAACAATTAGAGCAACACAATTAATATTTGAATGGAAATTAGATTCGAAATTTCTGAAGAATTTTAATACCACCTAATTCTCTGAGTCTATCTGAAATTAGCGTGGACAGAAATCCGAGATGGTGGTAACCATGGCAACCAAGTTCTCGTTATCATCTTCCTCGCATTATTACCGTGTGTCAGAACACTGCCTTCTATATACAGTAAGTACAAATGACGCCGTGTTTCCACTGTCTTTGACTGGCGTTTCGTCTAGGTCACGGTAACGACGTGGAAGGCAGTAGAATTTTTGTCATAATACTTACTTTGAAAACATTTATGGGCATAAGATACTGTGCTAAATGAGCGTCCTTTTTGTTGGACGTAGATAATGATACTAGGTAAAGATTTCTTCCGATTTATAGGAACTCTTTATCATCCCTGTGGGTGGAGTGAAAGGTTGCATTACCTGTACCCCCTGTATGTTGTAAGAGGCTACTAAAGGGGAACAATCAAAGAATCTGTACTCGCTCTGCTGTATTCAATACCTAGAAACATACCCATTATTCTATTCTTTCCAGTAGAGTTGAAAATTTTACATACATCTTTTTCGGATAATCATCATAATATTCTTTTTGAATACGGGTACCTTGGTAAAATTATTGTAGAACCAATAAGGTTAGAAAAGGAAGCACAGAAAGTTCGCCTGCAGAAACTCAAGAGAGTGTCCTGGAGAACACGTGATATTTAGAACAAAAGCATGCAGGTACACAAACACAATACTAGTGTAATAATACTGTAATAAGACGTGAAGTTTAATACGTTTCAACTCAGTATAGAAGAGGATCTAGAAAACATCACGAAGGAATAATTAGGAGAATTATTGGTGCAGAATAAACTGAAGACGGATACAGACTGAAATTCAGTAAAGTAACGGTGAAACTATCGAACCTGGCAGCAGATACACTGAAGAAAATGGAAATTGCAACACCCAGAAAGAGTGGTGCTACATTGCTGCAATTGAACATGCAGGATGTGTGTTCGGTTGTGATTTAATGATTACACTTTCAGGTCCCTCTGACCGCAAGTTTGGACAACAATCAATACAGGATGTGCCCACCACGAGCTGCAATACATTGTTGAATTCGTCGAGGCATGGAGTCAATAAGGCCCTGGATCGCTTCCTGAGGAATTGTGGCCTATGCTTGCTGCACTGCACGGGTCAGTTATTCTAGAGTTGTGGATGGCTGAGGACGGTTGGCCAGTTGTCGACCCATCATGTCCCACACATGCTCAATAGGACTGAGGTCCGGGGATCTGGCGGGCCATTCTAAGGTTGTGATGTCGTGGAGCGCTTCTCTGGAGATGCGTGCAGTGTGAACCCGGGCATTATCCTGCTGAAACATCCCATTAGCAATGTTCGCCATCATAGGGACAACGTACTGTCGAGCAGTCATAGTGCCCTCAACAAGCACCAATTGTGATTTCACATTAAAGCCAATAGCTCCCCAGACCTTAATGCTTGGTGTTGGCCCTGTGTGCCTCTCGACAAAAAGATCTGGGCGGTCCCTCTCCCCGGTACGTCGGTGCACACGATTCCGGCGAACACTGCGGGCAAGACAGAAGCGCGATTCATCACTAAAGACACCCATATGCCATTCGTCGACCCACGTCCATATTTCTCGACACCAGGCCAGCCTTACACGTCGCTGTTGTGTGGGGACGGTTTGTTGTTTAACGTGGGGTGCCACAGCTGCTCGAATTTGCGCTGCTGTTGCATGGGGTTCTATCGGGGCCATCCGAATGATGTCTGCCGCGCTGGGCCTGTGCCAGGTCTACGAGTGTGGGTCCCTTCATTTGACCACTGCTGCCATACACGTTGTACCGTAGATGCCTGTCGGCCAACACGTGCAGCGACAGTCCTTAGCGATAATCCAGCCTCATACAGCCCAATTATCCGAGCCCTCTCAAACGGCGACAGTTGTTGATAGCGTGCTCTTCTCTGTCGTCGAGGCATGTTTGACGGGGAACACTTCACTACATAGACTGCACGTCAACTACGCTACACCAGAGTCCGTATACTGGAGTTGATTTCTGCGCGACCAATCACGTGGGAAGACCTGTAGCAACAATCCAATGGGTCTGAAACTTTGATCGTTTACATACCTACATGGCATCGGTCCATATATTGAAAATCATCACAAACGACCAATGTCTTCATGGTGTTGCAATTTCCATTTACTTAAGTGAAAATTGTGAAGTCTACCATGGATACAAGAAGTCAAAAACGACCTGGAGAAAGCCCATATATATATATATATATATCAGAAATATTATACAGAAATATGTTTCATAAAAGAGTATAATATAATAATTTAGTGTGGCTATTTCTAGCCGAGTGCAGCCCTTGCAAGGCAGACCCTCAGATGAGGGTGGGCGGCATCTGCCATGTGTAGGTAACTGCGTGTTATTGTGGTGGAGGATAGTGTTATGTGTGGTGTGTGAGTTGCAGGGATGTTGGGGACAGCACAAACACCCAGCCCCCTTGCCATTGGAATTAACCAATGAAGGTTAAAATCCCCGACCCGGCCGGGAATCAAACCCGGGACTCTCTGAACCGAAGGCCAGTACGCTGACCATTCAGCCAACGAGTCGGACTCATAAAACAGTAAACAGATGGGTAGTACAGCCAGAGAATGAAGTTCCAAGGAGAACAGGAACCAGGTGAACTGAAGAAAGCCCAGGACGAAAATGAAATCCAATGAAATACCAGAAAGGTGAATCATAAAAGCACTGTATGATCCAATAGGTTCCATACATAAAAATTATAATTCTTTTAGAATCATTAGATGATTTCTACCGTGAATGACATAAAACTAATACTAGAATCACATCCCAATGAGATCGGGGTGAGATGACAAAATACGGTACATAGTTTTATAAAACACGTCAAAAAGATACTAAGGATATGCAACTGCCAGCTGGCCATTATATAAAAACAAAGAATACTTATTTTATATCGACTTCAAATTCTCAGTTTTCAAATAAATGTTACCCTCAACACAGAAAGATGGGCATCTTTCCCCGATCCACTCAACTTAGATAATATTAATTTGTTACTTACGCAGTGGTTCCTGGAATGATATTATATATATATATTCAAAAGACAGATGTGAAAATAACATATTGAGCAACTCGCTCGGCCAAGTTTAGCGAGCTACAAACAGACTTAATATCTCTGTAGAAGCAGACTCTATGCAGATCCTGGCTAACATCTTATATTGAAACTTGTGTTACTCAGTCGTGTAAGGAGAACAAAAGTTTGAGAGAAGAGCGGTGTCTCTCTCTCTCTCCCCCCGTCTGTTGTCTGTTTATCTCAAGTCTTTTCTGCACTGTTGGCTCTGTCCTTGCGTGATGTCGATGAAGACTGCTCTCTTCTTTGTAATTAACATTTACTAGTCCCATTACCGTAATTAAACTTCTATTCCATAACGCAGTTGTACCTTATCTTATCGCCTTACAAGATCCTCCTCCCGCGCGTTCTCTGTGTGTGCGTTCGTACTACCATCTTCAAAGTGTTATCCTCTTCGCTTCAGCCACTGAGCTTTTTAAAAGGAATTCTCTGCCATATTTGATGTCTTCAGGAGCAGTGTTTTTTCCCTTTAGGTCAACAGTCCATAGACTCGTTTGATGCAGTACAATCCATTACGCTTCCAGGATATTTAATCCAAGAATCCGCGCTCAAAGTAATTTCGCCAACAAACATTGTTCCACTCTTTTCTTTCGAAGATTATATGGTCAAATGGTCTTCTTCATCATTATTACCATCATTAGAACCTGATGTTTATGCAAACTAATTTCGTTATCCATTTCACACCGGAGGATATATTTTTTTCAAAAAGGAGGTATTTGTTTTTGATGCTGGGAAACAATAACAAATTACATATAAAATATAAAATACGTAATACAATATTTAAACATAAATTTACGACGTAAATGTCTGTGAGTAGTGCGTAACTGTAATGTTTCTAAGCCTGTATGTCATTTTCACTAAAAGGTATTTCAGAATATTCTGAGAACATTCTTAGAATACTGACTCCATAACAAATTCGAAAATGTCAACTGAAAATTAGCATAATATTCAGACTTTGAAACACACACTGATATGAAAATTTGTGAGAAATTGTATTTACGGTTTGATAACACCATTTTCCAAAAATGAACACAATGATTATCAGTATAACGAACAAACTTTAACATGTAAATAACACATAGATAAGTCCTAGCCGGGTGAGATTCCTTAGTTTTACTTGTCCTTATCAACAAAATAACGAGGTGAACTATCTGAATTTGAATCCTCTCTAATCACCGTAACACTGCAACTGGATATAGTTGCATCTCTGATGTCTTCTCCTTCGCTAAATTAACTGTTGATTTCATGATAACTTCTTCTTCTTGTCTTCTGAGGACGTCGTATCCATATGAAGGTTGGCAATCCAATTAATTATAATAACCCGTGAAACAGCGGCTCGAAAGACGTAGGTATGTAAGGCAATACTCCGGAGATAAAATTATATTTTTCCCGAATGCATGGATTTTCACGAAACTTTGTGGAAATGTCACCTACATAAAAGTATACATATCGCAAGCATTTTTTCCGTACACAATTAATATTTTCTCCAAAAGAATATTTTTTGAATTTTTTAATTCCATTTTTTCCATGGAATTTAATTAACATGTTAATGTTAATTCGTAATTAGGTAGATAATACTTCTTTTAAAAGCTCTAAGTATAGATTTTTCTGTACATAATCTATATACGGAGACATATCGTACGAAAGTTTGTGTAAATTTTACGTTCTAAAATTTTGGATTAAAACGTCCCTACTACATGAAAAAATTCTGCAATCAAAAATTCCATAAGTAGGCTTCTGAATAGGGCTGTGATACATATACCATACAAATTTTGTTACGTTTAGCAGAATATCATGGGAGGAAAATGGAATTTAAATGTAATATTACAATTGGAAATCAATGCATTATTACAATGATGAATTGTTTGAATTCAGCGGAATAACTTCGTAACAAGAGAAAGTAAACGCAATCCTTTCAATTTCAGTCATTAAAAAAATTTCACCAAAATGACCAAAATTTCGATTTTTATATCCGGAGTGTCGCCTTAATCCAGGAATCTCTCCGTTCCCTCACAGATAATTTTCCTTCAATTTTCCCCTCAATGATGGCGTGAAGTTCACATCGTTCACCTCTCACGATGTACCTGAGCTTTCGTTCCTTGAAGGTTGTCAGTAGCTCTTTTTTTTTCTTATTTAACAAGTTGAGGACTTCCTCATTGGTCTTCCTTTCTAAAACCCAGGATATTCGAAGCATTCTTCTGTTCAAGTACAATTCGAAAGTTTCAAACTGTTTCTCCAGCAAATGACTGAGCATCCAGCCTTCAGAACCATACTGAAGGACATGGAAAACATAGAATCGCAACATCCCAACTTGGAGCTGAAGGTTGAGGTATCTATTGGTGAATATAGTCCTTAGACTGATGAACAAATGTGTAGCTTGCCTAATCCTGGATAATATTTCATTCTTCGGATCGAAATTCTCAGTCACTATAGTCCCAAGATATTTGAAGGATGACACTTGTTCAACAATTATGTTGATAATGTGCAGAGAGGCTGGTGCTCACAAAATCCGGGTCAGTGTCTGAATCGCCAAACTAATCATTGTATAACATTTCCTTCATGAAAATACTAAAGCTATTGTTTATTTAAGATATGAATACGGCAAGAGTTTCGAAACTTAAAACACAGAAAATAACCTTGTCAGCCTGTTGGACAGAATATGTAGTCAACGGTCTGTTTGGGCCTAAGTGACCCACTGCTTCTTTCCGCAAGTGACAGGAAAAGACTAACTAATGAAGCTCCTAGATAAGAAGTGCAACGCATTCCTATGACCATAATAGGAAGTTCCACAAAAGACCAGCCCTCTTAATGCAAACTTTCAGACTACTGGATCTCTGGGTCCATGCCCCGACTATTAGAATTCCTAGAAGTTATGTTACTCACACTACATTACGTAATAACGGGCTAGTCTATAACTCCTGCTAGCCAAATTAGTTTTCATTCTAACTTAATATCCTTCCTTTACTTACCGGTGTAAGAGTTAGTATTCTTGTTTTTCGCACGACTTGGTGAGCCGTATTTCACAGCGAGTGAGTGACAGAAATAGTCATCAGCTGATCGCTGCTCGGCGGCAGCCTTGAAACAATGGGGCAGGGAGAGAGAGAGATTCTGCCTTACCCCCGCACATCCACATATGGAGATGAATGGTGAATCTGTCAGAAAGGCTGGTGTCAGATCGTCGATCAAGCGCTTAAGTTGGCCACCCTGTTAGCTTGAGGGTGTGATTGATTCCACATGCAAGGAAGGATGAGGGGTTGGATTTGAGAAATTGAAGTGGAAACCTCTCTCCCTCTCTCTCTCTCTCTTCCTCCCTCCTACCCCTTCATATCGTGGAGCAAAATCCCACAAACCCAGAGAAACGTCATATTTGGAGATTTCTCTTCACTGAAGGGGAATGTTGTTTGCTAATAGGCAAAGGAAGATTTTGACGCGGCCGCAGATTTCACTATCATCTTCGCCACTGAGTGATAGCATTAAATTTGTCAGAACTGCTGGGAGGAATGGATCCCGTTTCATTGTTCAGCCACCTTCTGCTCGCTTAATGACTTTGATTTATCATATCCTCTCCTCCTGGACGCAACTGTGTAACACTGACCACTGACTAGCCTCTTCGGGACCTGGCAAGATACGCTTCCGTTGTTTAGTCCTGAATACTTCTTCAATATAGACTTTGGTGCCTTTCATATCATCGTTCAGTCTGAAAGCCTCTGTGAATTTAATAAATGCCGGACTGAGTGGATTAGACAGTTGAGGCTCTGGCCTTCTGATCCCAACTTGGCAGGTTCGATCCTGCCTCAGTCCGGTAGTGTATGAAGGTGCTCAAATACGTATCGGTGGATTTACTTGCTCGTAAAAGTACTCCTGAAAAACTAAATTCCGGCACCTCGGCGTCTCCCAAAATCATAAATGTAGTTAGTAGGACGTAAAGCAAATAGCATTATTATTATTATTATTATTATTATTATTATTATTATTATTATTATTATTATTATTATTCTTTCGAATGGGCCACCAGAGGACCACGTGCCAATTTCAATTCCTTCTTCTTTGTTCTTTCCTTTTCTTCCAGTACGCTTTCATCTGTTCACTATGTTTCTTCTTTCTGTCTTCAGACCACTTTGAACCAGTCGTTTTTACTTTCCTACCTTGGAATCCTTCTATTTTCAATACTTTTAACCGAAAGCCTTCTCTATTATTTATTTCTTCTGTTGTTATATTGTTTTTTTCTAAATCCTTTCTTACTTCGTTGACCCAGCTTGTCGTTGATTTCTTACTCCACAAATATCTGAAAATCTTACTGGTTAATCTACTACCTTGCATTCGATATAAATGTCCAAAAAACATAAGTCTCCTTTTCCTCATTGCATCTGATATATTTTCTATTTTTTGATATATTTCAGCATTACTTCGTAATTTCCAACCTTCTGCTGTGTTTTGTGGGCCTAATATTTTCCTCATATTATTATTATTATTATTATTATTATTATTATTATTATTATTATTATTATTATTATTATTATTATTATTATTATTATTATTAATTTACTAAACGCCAAAACGATCCTCTATATGTAATTAGCTCCGTTTCCTCGTTTAATTCTATACTTCTGAGTCTAACCATCGTCGTCTTGGTCTCCCTATACCTATCTTACCTTCCAAGTTGTAGTCCATTATTATCCCATAAGCAGTCCTCCTCCATTCCTCTCACATGTTCCGACCACCGAAGCCGGTTTATGCGTACGGCTTCATAAGTCGAATTCATTCCTAACTTAGACTTTACCTCCTAATTCCGAGTAACCTCCTGCCATTGTCCCCTCCCGTTTGTACCAGTGGTTATTCTTCCTTTATCTCATATCCGCTTCTTCTAACTTATGAGGAAGATATCCTGAATCCACCCAGCTTTCATTCCCAAATTTGGTCTGGAAACAGACCGATGTAAAGATAGTTTCGACCGGGAGGAGACTTCTTTTTTAGGTCGTAACAGTGAGCCCACTGCATTAGCTCTGCTGCACCTTGATTCAATCTCACTTACTATACTACCATCCTGGGAGAATACACATCGTACATACTTGAAATGATATACCTGTTCCAGTTTTTAATTTCCAGCCTGATGTTCAGTTCTCTTAGGTTTTTTACGTAGAGACATCACATCTAGTCTTGGAAAGGCTAGTTTTCATATCATACCTACTTCTCCCATTTTTAAGTTCCAAGATATTACACTGCATCCTTCCAGCACAATCTGGCATTAAAACAAGCTCTCGGCATAGACCAAACTGTTTACTACATTTCCATCTAACTGAATCCCCAGCCGCCACTTTATACTTTTCAGTAGATGATCCATGTAAGCTATGAACAACAAAGGTGAAAGATCAGAGCCTTGTGAAACCCCTTTATTACCTTGAACCAAGAACTCATTCTACCATCACATTTTACCTGCAGCCCAATTGTTCCTATCTACATGAAACCGTAGTAACTTATTATTCTGGCATTAATTTAGAATTTTTCACGATCCTAAGACAAATATTTCCTAAATTAGGGCATTTTAAAATAATAGTGTAGGTGCAAAAATTTTTGAGTTACTTTAAAAAATAGTGAAATGGTTGAATGGGCAGAGTACGTTCGGCTCAGAAGGCCCTGGATAAGATACACGGCCAGGATGGTGATTTAACCTGCATATGGTTAATTCCTCTAGCTTGAGGTATGGGTTCAGTTCTCGTCTTAATTCGCATTTCTTAGTATACTTTATATCAATATATCACATACCAGCCACCATAGAAAATCGCAATACTGTAGTGAATAGTTCCGTCAACGT
The DNA here is from genome assembly GCF_040414725.1 of Anabrus simplex. Lineage (NCBI taxonomy): Eukaryota > Metazoa > Arthropoda > Insecta > Orthoptera > Tettigoniidae > Anabrus > Anabrus simplex. Next base: position 62,041,457 of record NC_090277.1, read on the forward strand.
AGGGTTAACGTGAGGAAGGGCATTCAGCCGTGAAACTGGGTCAAATCCACATGGAGTACAACCCCCCCAAAATGCGAAAAATTAACATTATATATGGTGTAATACATCACTTATATTTTCACAACTATTTCGAAAATGTATTTCATACCTTAGAAAATTGATTTCTTCCGGTGACTTAGAACAATGTATTTCTGAAGTTAGCATCTATACTTAAAATTGATGTTACAGATTTTTTAGCACTTTATAAATGTATCCGTGTACCAAATTTTAAGAATACCACATTAAAATTAAAACGTAGGGACCCGTTTGAATGTAGGAACTGTTACTTTTGAGATATGTATCGTGAAATACGGTCATGCGCTAATATTACAATGTCAGATTCAAAATGTTCACATCTGATGTACCTCTCAGAGCCGAGCGAGTTGAACGTGCGGCTGTAAGCTTGAGTCCGGGAGGTATCGGGTTTGAACTCCGCTACCGGCAGCCCTGAAAATGGTTTTTCGTACTTTCCCATTTTATATATGTAACCCGTAGTGGGTGACATGGTACGTGAGCTGCAAGGAAACGTTTAAGTTTTTATTCTGGAGGAATCGAACTATTGGATAGCGATCTCAAGAGTGTTTTCTATACGTCAAGAAATTGTAATTTTAAGAAATTGTAATTTTATTTTGTTGTCTCGGTGAAAATGTTTTGTGTATTTCGAGAAATTGTTTTTCTTCCTAGGTAAAGACTATTCGAAAATTATTTTGAAAGGAAATTGTTTAGAAACAAACTGTTTGGACATATGTAGAAAAAAGGTGTTATTATGTTTTGTGTATTTCAATTATTCCAGTGATAACTAGAAAACTTGAAGATTGTATAATTTGGTCATACTGATTTTATGTTTTAAAATTTTGGTCCAGTTTAAAAATGAACTCCCTATACTGACACGTGTAAGAAATTGATGGTTCAATTGTTACGTCAGCAATTTCTTCATGGCTTGTCGTTTGCCATATAAGGTTAGGATTTTTGTAATTGGTTGTAATTAGAAGTATTGTAATTGGTTTAATATGGAGGTGTTTTCCGATTGGCGGTTTGATATCGAACGATTTCCGGTATGATGTGAGGTACGCGTGTGCTACCGTCTTCTTGTCGTCTTTCGTTTTCGATCTTTGACGGAGTGGGACGCGCGGTGCGCGCGGTCCGGGCCTACGGGGCCAACCTACCCTAAGGTAAGCACGTTTTATTATCTTAAAATTGTGTAATGTATGATTTTGTTTTCCTCTTTCTAAATTTTAACTTTCATTTGTTTCGGTCTTTCTTCTTAAATTTCGCGAAATGTAAATGTTCTCATCCTGCCAGGAAATCACCTCGGATCTTAGTTTGTGCTATTTCATTTATGCCTCTGTGTTACACGAGGCCACCTTTTGTTTGGAGGTTTTCTTGTTTTAAAATTTCTTTTATCCTTAAGGTTGCAATGTGTTAATTTTCCGTCTGGTTGCCTCCAGTAGCTCTGTATAAAGAAATCACGAAAAGTCTGTAGTTGTCCTTTGATGGACCATCCAGAAGATTGATTGTTATATCCTATCTGGTTTATTGTTCAAGATTCAAGTTGCAGTTGTATTTCTGTTCCTTTTTCACGAACTGTTTTCGATACGTTTCTGTTCTTTGGTTTTTTTTTTCTAATTATATTTTATACGAAGGGTATGGGTGAGTACGTTCTTTTCCTTACAACATCCTACGATCTTACAGCCTCATAGGTTCTTACAGAAAAAAACCCCACGAGACAACAAAATAAAATTACAATTTCTTAAAATTAAAATTTCTCGACGTATAGAAAACACTCTTGAGATCGCTATCCAATAGTCCGATTCCTCCAGAATAAAAACTTAAACGTTTCCTTGCAGCTCATATCACCCACTACGGGTTACAATATAGATTTATTGAACACACTGTGTACTTTTAACAAATAATGTTTATAAGGTCCCTTGAAAGTTATCATCGTTTGCATAGAAATTCAGGGAATTTATCCTCTCCTTACAATCAGTCAGGTGGTACTGAGGGCAATACAAGCCGTAAAGCGTACAGGAACACTGGTTTGAAGCATGATGGTAACCTCGTTGGTGACAAATTCTGTGGTGAAAGCCATGCGCTGCAGTCCGCGTGAAGACATGTCGGAGTTCAAAGTTGGACTCTTTCCATACATCTGTGTTCATTGCAGGAGTTTCATAGAAGTCTGCATCTATTGCTGCAAGCTTTTGTTGTTTTTGTTCGATGTGGGCCTCATATGCTGGGGTGGATTCTAGATTATTTCTTATCATTATCTCCCTTATGAAAAAGTCCGTGTCTACCAGTTTGTACACTAACCGTGTCCGAACTGTTCTGTGTAGCCGTAATGCTCTTTTCAAGTAGGTGGCTTTCACAGCTTCCAGTCTCCCCAGCTTGGCCATAGTGAGGTGCGTCCATATTTTGCTGATGGCATAGCAGGTTATTGGAGCTATCCTAATGTTAAAGAGAATGAGGGCGGATCTTACTGATTGTTTCTCAATGCTCTTTATTTCAAATATGGATTTGATCGCTGCAGTGCATCGTTCCTCTATGTGTTTAGTAAACGTCTTCCCAGTTACTTGCAAGGTTAAGCCTAAATAATGATACGAGTTTACCAGCTCTAGTTTGTTATTGCCGCACTCAAAGACGTCTTCTGTAGAGATATTTCCTCCTCAACTGAATTTCATATTTTTGGTTTTGCTGGTATTTATCTCTAAATCATTTCTCAGAGACCATTCGTTTAGCTTATTGAGTCCTTGCTGCAGGGATTTTCTGTTTTTTGATAGCAATATCATGTCATCAGCATACAGGAACATAGCAATATATCCCATTTTCACACCAGGGTCACTGCCGCTTCTTTCCCACTCCTAACATTTCCCTATCCCATCATAGCTAGAAGATCTGTGTCGGTACGACGCAAAGCAAATTCTACGAATAAAGCCATCGTTTCCCCTATATCTGAACAAGCATTTTCACTTCTTTCACATTTTCTGTCCTTAGTAATTCTCTAGTGGTTATGAATCAAACACAGTTTCTTTATAGGTTTATCATTGTTTCAGTACCACAAATTGCTATTTCAGCATTCCCACATGATCTTTAAAGTAGTCCCACATAAGAAAGAACGTTATTACCATGTTCCTCAAAATTTGCAATATCTACTAGATATGCCTGGTATAGATATGGTTACATTGAAAAAAGCCCTTAAAGTTTCGAAAATCCAATTCAATTCCGTTTTGCACCAGAGGAACCAAATATAATGAGCCAAGAGTGTGTAGATTTTCATTTCTTAATTTGTGGTTTATCGGGTGACTTTGCTATGCAGTTAAAGCCGCGCAGCTGTGAGATTGCATCCGAGAGATAGTGGGTTCAAACTCCATTGTCGGCAGCCCTGAAGATGGTTTTCCGTGGTTTCCCATTTTACACCAAGAAAATGCTGAGGCTGTATTTTAATTAAGGCCACAGTCGCTTCCTTCCCACTCCTAGGGCTCTTCTCTCTCATCGTCACCACAAGACCTATTTGTGTCGGTGCGACGTAAAGCCAATTGTAAAAAAATTTGCGGATTTTGTCAAAACTATATCTGTTTCTCTCACTCCCATATCAATTACTAAAGCCCGGATTTTCATGCCGTAACAGGTTAGATTGCAAACTAAATTTGGTTAATTGGAAGTATCAGCCACCCGCTCTTCCATAATGTAGCAACAGTAACATAAATTATAGGAGTTCTGATGGGCCTACCCCTAATGATTATGCACACCCCATAGCATAGTCGTTGTAGAGGTAGACTATACTTGCTCCTCCCTTCAGAAACTTTACATTCTAACCTATTAATGCATAAATATCCGGGCTTTATTAATTACCATTATTGCCAATATTCTGTAGCCTTATCAGTTAATTGAACTACTTTCTCATGTCCCTTGGCATTTACTACTATATAACAAAGTTGTATAATTTCTCTATTGGGAGGTTTTTCAATTGTGGAGAGGCTTGGATCATTGACAAAGGATTTTGTACTAGATCCTGGGAGGTAGAACAGTCTATATTTTTTTAACTTGTTTTTACTATTATTTTTGTTTGTGTTTGTTATATTTATTGACAGCAGCCCTTGTCACCAGGGCTGTCTGTGAAGTGTACGGCAGGTAAACAGTAATTCCCCAAAGTAGAATGTACAGCAGTTGATGTTTAAAGTGTGGTGAGTGGCCACTGATCAACGGGCTGGAAAACAAGACAAGCTGTCAGCAGTGGACACGCCCCGATAAACGGTGGTCAATACAGCGATTATTCCACCTCTCAAAGCAATCAAAATGATGGATGGTTGGTCCGCTGCAATTCGCTCTCCTTCAACCAGCGAGAACTCACTTAACTTCGATTGGTAGTGCATTAGCCAGATAATTGCCAAATTACTATTCAATTGTCGTACGTGTTTCGAGTGTATGCTTCCACACCAGCGGGTGTTTATCTGTATTGAATTAAAATACCTTAAACGTGGAGCATAAAATACATTCATTTCCCATTTTACGTATATATTCCCCGTATTATATTTTCCGCTATATTTCAGAACTTGCACGAGGACAATGAAAATCATCAAAACGTTCTCCTATATAAGGTTCATATTTCATTCAGTTCTTATATTTCTACTTGATTTTTTATGTTGGCTTTCGGTTGTACTACCATTCAGCCAGACTTGTATTTTGTGACTGAACCGTTATTATTATTATTATTATTATTATTATTATTATTATTATTATTATTATTATTATTATTATTATTATTATTATTATTTCTATGTCGTGCCTCAGGATAGAAAGCCTGTTATCCTGCTATAGCGTGTTTTATAATGTACATACAGTTTAACAATATGTTACATTTATTAAACACACACGCCCTATAAATTCAAAAGTATGCACATTATAAGACATTACTAAACTCTACACATTGTTATAAAAACATAAAAATACGTTAAAGGAAAGAAAAATCAAGCATATATAAAATAATCAAGAATCAAGAAAATTGCCCTGATGCATCAACAAAGACAAATTTAGAAAAAGTGACACATGGAGTGAAATAAATGGCCTGTCGTAGATTTGATTTTCCGTTCTCTTCGTCATTCTTCTCCTCAATTTCCATCTCTCTTGCCATTATTTCTCTTCTGTTTCTTTCTTTCTCCCGTACTTTTTTCCTTCTCACAGTCTTATTACGTACATTTTCTACTGTTTATTCATTTCTATCTTATCCTCCTCTTTTTTATTTATTTCCTTTCCCTCGGTGTCTAATTTAACGTTGTTTCTTTCTTGATTTTCCATTCCTTATCTCCTTTCTTCCCAGGTTTCTTTACATATTTTCTCCCCCATCGTATTATTTTCCTTCGTTCGATATCCTCCTTTTATTTTCTTCGTCACCCTTGTCTCCTGCTTCTTATACTTTTCGCTTGTGCTTTCTCAATATGTTTTACCTTTCTTCTATATCTCCTACATTTTTCTCTAATTTCTTTCTTTCGCCCGTTCCTCTTCCCTTGGCCGTCTGTTGCTTTCTCTGTATCTTGTTATCATTCCAATACTTCACCTGAATTTCCGAATTTCCTTTCTTTTATTCCTCTCAAACGTGTCTCCCTCTCTCCTTCTAGTTCTATTCTTCTTTTATTTACCGGACGAGTTGGCCGTGTGGTTAGGGGCACGCGGCTGTAAGCTTGCATCCGGGCGATAGTTGGTTCGAATCCCACTGTCCTGTAGATGGTTTTCCGCTGTTTCCCATTTTCACATCAGGCAAATGCTTGGACTGTACCTGAATTAAGGCCACGGCCGCTTCCTTTCCTCTCCTAGGCTTTTCCTATTCCATCGTCGCCATAAGACATATCTGTGTCGGTGCGACGTAAAGCAGATTGTGAAATATTCTTTGTTATTTTTCTACAATTGATTCTCCTATCCATTTATAGGCCCATTTAGTTTTAAGTTATCCCACGAAATTTCTGCTTGACGTAAAGCTGAACCGTACCAAGAAGAGTGCCCGTACGTGTTAATTCGATACGGCTGTGGAGCCAAACTCTGCATTCGGAAGGCGCGTGGGTTCCAGTCCCACCGCCGGCTGTCCTGAAAATAGTTTTCTCAGGTTTCCCATTTTTACCTCCAGGCAAATGCCCGGAGAGTTCCTGTTCATAGAGGCCACATCCGATTAATTCCACCGCCTTACACAATTGTATTCACCATCATTCATTTCATCATAATTAGCTCCTCAACTGAGGTTAGCATCAGATAGGAGATCAGTCCGTAAGTCCGTAGAAACGTGCTACAAAAATCCACAACTTAGGCAAGCTTTTCATTGTTGAAAACATCCTAGGGATATGAGCTACGAAATTTAGGTAAATGTAATAAAGTATGAGTATACATTCATTTAATTCTAATAATTACAATCCTTTTTTCTACTCACTATCCGATCGATTAGACTAGTATTTTCCCTTTTTCTACCACTACTAGAGCTAATGTTAGTCAGTGCAGCGTTTCACTTAATCCATTTTTCAAAAAAATCAAAAACCGCCAGAGAATATTGAACCAAAGAACATCTTACATAAATAATTATGTAAATATCTTAATTTGGCTAGAATTTGAATCTAAAAGAAAACGAGTAAGGAAACAAGCTATTTTTCTGAAACTGCATTTATGAAATTATTTTCGTTTTTTTTTTTGTGTGATAGAGATCGAAAGCTCACAATTTGAAACATTCCCTGGCCCTTTAGCCCTTCAAATTTCGGCACAATTTTACGTTTTTCGTAGTATGGGTACTCCTACTTTGTCTGCTGATAAATCTTTTCAACATTAATATAACCTCACCTCATACAGGACCCCATATCAGGAAGCGGCTACTAAGGGGTAGACACGCATACTTAAAATTAACACGTAATTAGGGAAATAATTTTTTATGGGCGAATAATTTAGAAAGCAAACGTATTTGGACAAGGCGCAAGTATAACCTGGCCGCTGTACAATTATGTTGGGGAGTTGCATACATGTTAGGGGTTTTGATAGTTCATACCACTAATACTTCTGCAAACCTCACTACAGAACCGTAGTGCGGGCAGGGGACACTTGCACCTTGGATAAATATGTTTCCATTCTAACTTATATGTGCCTAACAATTTTTTTACACGTAAATTCCGCATTTCAAGAAACATTTATTGCAGTAATATGTAATAAGACTGATAGACTTATCGAATATCGGCCAGTGCTCCTTAAAAGAACTCCATCCCACTGCCAATGACCGGGGATGGTGTATATCCTGGGACTATAACACGTTCGCAGGACGATGGAGGGAGAGCACTGGGGAGGAGAGAATCAGGGATCATTGATGTGGGGGAAGATATACCAACAAGATCACTTTACGATCAACCTCCAGTATCTTGGAATCACGATATTATACAACTAGGCGCCCTTCGTAAAAAATAAAAATAAAACACAGTCAGAAAATGCCCCTGTAGTTTTTTAGTAATAATAATAATAATAAAACATGGGATTGGGCACAACGATGAACTCCATGGTAAACAGAAAGGCATATCTGGTGTATGCATACGTTTTTCCAGTTTTTGTGGTAAATAAAACACGTAATTTTCAAGGGAAATTCATTTTTTTTCTTTAATCAGAATATTGGCTATCAGCTTCTACACACTTCGCCCATCCGTCAGGTGAGTTATGAATACCATGCCAGAAAAACTGCTTGTCCTTTGCGGCAAACCATTCGTCGAGCTATCTTCAAAATTTCTCGAAATTGCTGAAGTGCTGCTCTGCGAGCGCGTGCCCCATTGATGAGAAGAGGTGATAGTCAGTTGGCGCCAGATCGGGGAAGTACGGCGTGTGCGGAAGGATGTCCCATCCAAGCGATTTCAAGGTGTCTTTCACTGGTTTTGCTGTGTGAGACGGAGCATTTTCTTGTGACTAAATCAATTTGCCTTTTCTCCTGGCCAATTCCGGTCGTTTTTCGATCAATGCGTGATTTAAATTAATCATTTGTTGGCGACTGCGTTGTGCATGAATGGTTTCGCCGGGCTTCAAGAGTAATAATACACAATACCGCAACCACTGTCTTTCACAATGAAATCACCATGTTTAAATTGTCGAAACCATGTCTCACATATTCTAATCGATGGAGTGTGTTCACCATATGTTTCTACCAGCAAACGATGACTTTCTACAGCCTATTCCTTTTGATTAAATAAGAAAAGCAATGCGTGCCTCAAATGTTCTTTTTTCAAGCACAAACGATACAACACAGACGCTTGGCGAACTCAGATCATGTGTCTTGGTAGGTTAATGTCACTGTTCACTTGCGCCATCTCTTAGTGAAACCGGAAAAGACTTATGCATATAGCTGGTAATCAAATCCATGGGGAAAAAGCGAATAGCCTTCTAAACCTATAATGATATGTATGTATGTATGCGAATAAGCCCATTAGGACTACGAAAATCACTTAGAGGCGTGTATTTGCTTCGTTTGTGCCCATATTTCATTCATTCCTTTACTGTGGGCTTCCTGTCTGTCTTAAGACCAGGTTTTCCCAGTCTTATTCCTTGGTCTTTACGGTAAGTCAACTTGCCATTAGTTAATGTTGGATCTGTTTTTTACTTATGCATATGTACTTCCTGCCTGTTTCAAATCTTTTATCATTTCGTCAATCCATTTCATTATGTCTGTTTTGATTGTTCTCCTGTTTTCATAGAATTCGACTATTTGCTTGGTAAGTCTGCCTGGATCCATTATTTTAATATTTCCAAATAACTTTAGCCTGCGTTTCCTAATGTCACTGTGAATATTTGTGTATTGTTAGTTAGATTTCCTGTCTGCCTCTATGGAGCTATTTTCCGTCAGTGAGTTTCCGGCGTAGAATTTTCTTGCGATTTTGCGTTCCTTTTTTTCTCCATGTTCTCAATGACAAGAAACATTTATTGAAACAATATGAATGTATTCTCTCATAGAATTATGATTATTATTAATGTTATTATTAATTTAGTATGAGCCTACGTGGGATCATAGGGATGATTCTGACTCTTTACATGGGTCTCCTGTTTCCGCTTGGTCCAGAAATATTTTTATTTTCTGGCTGTATGTCAGCTTCCTCTCATCTGTCCTCTTCGGTCTGGCGGACCCTGGATTCTTCTTGCTGGTGAGGGACACTGGGATGTCATCCTGCATAGTAATTGGTCCTTTATGGTGCTCACTGGAATTTATAATTTTTGATGACCGGCTTCACTGAGGTAATCCATTTGGAGGGCTCCTTGTCAGAGGCGACTAAGCACCATCTGCCACATTTTGAGTTAATGAAGGATAAAGTCAACAAGGGATTTCAAATTATAACAGGTTTCAAAATCATTTCTTGAAGCATTTGGACAATGAGAAAAGTATCGTCTTTCATAATGAAAAGTATTCCAAAGTTTCTCTTACGCTAGTATGCGTATCAGTACTACAAATTCTAGAAATTATACCCTAAAATAAATAACTACAATATGGCTTCTAACAGCATGTTTTAGGATGTAAGGACAATTAGGAGATTTCTTTGCTCTTTGGACAATTGTGGATACACTATCACAATAATTAAACTATAATATGCCCTCTCCATCCTGATATGCTTTTGCCTACACTCTTGCCAGATTTCTGTGGAACTGATGATGGATGAACAGCTCCAATCGTCAGTCATATTTGCAGTCGTTACCCTGTGCCCTAGAGGGTACAAGAGCGAGGTTGTGCCCCTAAATCCACTTGGGTAACCAACTGTTCTCTTACTCAGATCAAGGGTAACTGGAACAAGTTTTTGAAAGTTGTAGAAAGCTTTAAACTTAAATGGACTGTCTTTATGGAGAACACTGTGCTGAATCTGAAACCACTGCACTTTTTGTTCTGATATCGATGTCTTCCTGTTAGTGATTTCATTCTGGAGTTGTTTGCAGGAATAAAACATGCTGCTGTCCGTGTGAGTGACGTGGAAATGTAGTTTCTTTTTTTTTTGCTGATGCAATACAGTCAACCAGTTTTATGTGTAAAGATATCGGACATGCCTGATTCATTACTAGAGGTATTTTCTTCCGTCTGATATGTCGTATCATCTTGACTAGCAGTAGATTAGTCGGATACCAATGAGCTCTAATGAAATATCACCACCATCTCATCACTTAGAAATGGATGGCTCACACATCACAATCGCTTTTAGTGGCAGACTTGTTCACTAGTGGCAGCACATTACAGGAACGGTAAGGTTATTAGTAATAAGTGGCATAGATAGAAGACAATCCTTTCTACTCATCAGACAAAAATGTCAAAATGAGTCGCGATGGCACTTTTTCACCTCTGGCACTAAGCCATTCATTTGTTCTTGGAGGCTTTCCAACTACTTGTTGTTCTGAAGATCTGGTTGGTGAGCCTTCAGGGGTCCACGTGAACCAATTGGCCGTAGGAGGCTTTTAGCCTTTCCCTCGTGGATGTGATTATTACGGAGAGGATATTTAGGCAGACTGATTCTGACGGTGCGGTCAGCTTCCGCTCCGAATTCTAGCGCTGTACCATCTGGACCATCTGGTGACAAATGGACGTACCACTTCCACTTCTATCATTAACGTCCAAATTCAAATATCATTCTTGGAGAAGTCTTCCTCGTGAACATTCGATATTTTCTTCTGAAGACGCAGAACAATGTTCTCTACGAAACGTAAAGGATTTCACCTTATTTTCTTGACACGGCACAAGCCCTAAATCCTATATAATGCCTATAGCACAAACCTATTTGAACAAGGCGCAAGTATCAGCTACAGTGACGTAAGGGGAGTTGCATACATTTTAGGGGTTCTGATTGTTCAGATCGCTAATATTTATGCAAATGTCAGTACAGCACTGTTGTGCGGCTACAATACACTTGCGCCTTGGTTAAATAGGTCAGCATTCTAACTTATCCGTGCCTAAAATCCTTTCCCAAGTGTTTATATCTTCCTGATGAGCATATAACTCATTGTTGCTCCCAATTTGAAAAGTGACATTCTTTTCTCTTATCGGTCCTTATGATTTTCCGTGCCTTGACCTCTATTTTCCTAGGTGACCCCTTTCTGATCATCAAGGGACAATCAGAGGCGTAGAGCACAGAGTGTCTTATTATTAACTTGCAATGTTTAAATTATATCTCGGAAAGTTATTTGGATGTGTAAATAAATTCCCTTGAAGGAATGGTCGATCCTCTCCAACTGGGACATCCGGTGATTATTTCACACTCGTTCGCTGATGCATTCTCATATGTAATTGACGGCAGGGACTTTACGAATGGTAGAGAATTATTATTATTATTATTATTATTATTATTATTATTATTATTATTATTATTATTATTATTTACCGTCATCTATGGACCACGTTTACATAATCCACCTGATCTTATATCTCTAAAACTTAATCCATTTTCTCTGCACTCCTTGCAGACGTTCTGAAGTCTTTGATTTCTCCTGTGTCGCGCTCTTCAACCGAGATGTTGCTTGACTTGACAAGTTTCTTTGGCGCATCCCTCATTCTTGCAATTTTCTTTCTAGAGGTTGTTCTTTCCTGTATATCTCCCTCCTGGATCCCGACTTCTTCTACGTCCTTGTGAACTTCCTTAAGCCATAAAGGTTCGGCCTTCCACTTTTCCTGTAGACAAAGTCAGTCTCTTTGGATTCATCGTTTAATGTGCCCATAAAATGATCTCACAGTATTTTTTTCTTCTGAAGTGTTTTTTATAAAGTTCCCGATTCGGTCTCGATATAAATATAGGGTGAGAATCTAATGACTTCTTTGGACCTATGATTTTCCTAAAGAATCCCCTTTCTCTTTTTTCAATGACTGGGTGCGTTACTCTCGTAATGATTACCGCCGCATATAGACATATTGTTCTGACCACAGAACAATAATTTTCAATTTATTTTGGATGGATATGGACTTGAATTTATTACTTCTTTACTTTTCGCAGAGAAAGTTTCTCCGCGTCTTCAGGAAAATACCCCACGTTATCTATGAAACGTAATGTGTTTCACCTCGTTTCTATGACATGGCATAAGCTCAAAAGCCCATATCATATCTACAACTACGGGCCGTAAAAGCATCAATGTTGACTTCCATGACATAGTCTGAGAGCCATTTCCATATTTCGCACTATTCCAATTTATAGCTTGCCAGGCTGAGTGGCTCAGACAGTTGAGGCGCCGGCCTTCTGACCCCAACTTGGCAGGGTCGATCCTCGCTCAGTCCGGTGGCATTTGAAGGTACTCAAATACGTCAGCCTCGTATCGGTAGATTTACACGCGCGTAAAAGATCTCCTGCGGGACTAAATTCTCGCACCTTGCCGTCTCCGAAAACCAAATAAGTAGTTAGTGGCACGTAGATCAAATAATATTATTATTATTATTATCATTATTATTATTATTATTATTATTATCGAGATTGATAGCTGCAGTCGCTTAAGTGCAGCCAGTATCCAGTAATCGGGAGATAGTGGGTTCGAACCCGACTGTCGGCAGCCCTGAAGATGGTTTTCCGTGGTTTTCCGTTTTCATACCAGACAGTTTCATACCTTAATTAAGGCCATGGTCGCTTCCTTCCCATTCCTAGGCCTTTCCTATCCCATCGTCGCCATAAGACCTATCTGTGTCGGTGCGACGCAAAACGAATAGCAAAGATATTATTATTATTATTATTATTATTATTATTATTATTATTATTATTATTATTATTATTATTATTATTCCTGTAAAGATTTGCTATGAGTGCGGATGTAGTATTTGAGTGACTTCGTTATTGCCGCTCCAAGGCAGCCGAGGTTAGAATCTGGCTGAATGCTTGTGAGATTTTTGAAATGAAGATCTACGTCCCAGATATTAGATATTCTTATTATTCTAATTAATTTCCAAGTAAAAGTAGAAATACCTTGACTACGATCACGATATTCACTGTCGCATAAAAATGGAGATCCTTCGACTATGATCGCCATAACAAGAGTCACGAAAAATTAAGTATTATCCCGGAAAATTTTAGTGACACTTCGGCTCCCTAGTGTTGAATCGGTAGACCTCGGTTATCTTCGACTACGGATTGGCAACCTATGAAAAATAAAGTGAACTGATTATGCATCGCCGTAAGACATCTAGTGGTGTAATCGCAAAACTTTGAATACTATTGTTATTTATACAAGAAAGCAAAGAAATATAGGTGCAAAATGACCTTTTGAAATCTATTGTAATGGCTGAGAAAACCAAGTACATCACATGAATACCTTAGAACTCCTACACGGAAAAGAACATCACGGTGAGGGTAGAAAAATAATAGCAGATGTGGAAGACTGCTGTGATAACGAAAGAGGAAAACAAACAGTTACTCTTCCCCCAGAGTAAGTCGATTGAACGATTTGCCGCATGTACGAGAAAATCTGTTTCCACAATTAAGAGAATTAAAACATTCCCTGTCTATCCACGCACTCCTAGTAACAATAGGTAGGCCCCTCTAATTATTTCATTATGATTGATATAATATGGATAATAAAGAAAAATAAGTCTCTGTGGCTCAGGCGGCAGTGCGTCGGCCTCTCACCACTGGGTTCCGTGGTTCAAATCCCTGTCATTCCGTGTGAGTTTTGTGCTGGACAAATCGTAGGTGGGACAGGTTTTTCTCCTGGTACTCCGGTTTTCCCTGTCATCTTTTATTGCAGCAACACTCTCCAGTATCATTTCATTACATCTGTCAGTCATTAATCATTGTCCCAGAGGAGTGCGACACGATTCGGCAGCCGGCACAATTCCTATCCTCGCCGCAAGATTGGGGCTTCATTCATTCCACCCCTGAATCGGCCAATGACTGGAAAACAGGTTGTAGGTTTCTATTTTCATAGAGAAGAATGTCCCAAAAGACTATATACATGTATGCGGATTTGACGCAATTGTGGGCTTTGAAAAAGGTTTGAAAGGTTCGAAAAATTCATATCAATCACACTATCGATGCAATTCAGATTTCAGTTCCATTCAGTTGGCAGTTCTGCTGGAAGAGTTGAGTTCCCTCCTTGCCCCTCACTCGCGTAAAACGAGGTGTCACTAAAAGATTCGCGGATAATACTTAATTAATATATTTTGACACATTACATTATTCATGTTTTTAAATTAATGTACCAAGTACTCGTTGCATTTCACACTACGGACGTCTCAATAAAAATTAACAGTACAAGCGATGCAACTTATAGTAACGGATCATGAAAACATACCGAGCATTGCCCCCTCCGTGAGGATTGCTTAAGTCTACTGTGTCGTGAAGGATTGAATAAAGGGTGGTGTGTGTGTGTGTGTCCGCCCCCCTCCCCCCTACACTATTCCCCTCCCTGGACACAAGACAACAAGTATTGATCAGAGAAATCCGGCTGCGACATCCTTCAGGATGTTAAACCTAGACTTGGTACACATACACACGTATACCATGTTCCCTTGCGTGGTACTGATTAATGGAGAGATTTGTTTGGAATACAGAGATCAACAGCTCCACCAGCTCTGTACGAATATCCGATAATTGCTGGTGAGAACTGTTATATGTTTATATGCTAATACTTTCCTTACTCCTTGTTTAACGTCAGCGATGGAAGTATTGGTAAGGGCTAGGATTGGGAATGTAGCATCCGTGGTTTTAATAAACGTACAGCCCCACAGAAAACCATCTTCAGGGATGCCGAAGTTGGGATTCGAACTCACTGTCTCCCAGATGCAAGCTCACAGCACAGAGACATTTTAGAAAGAAAGTGTTAAAAAAGGAGGGTTTCGAAGGTCGGAAAGGGAAGAAAACAGGTTCAAAATGGCCCGAGGAGAGGAAAGCGAGACATATTGATAAGGTGAAGGGACATCGGAGGAAAAAAAGGGTAATAATAAGTAATAATGTTACTGGCTTGATTTCTCTCTAACTACTTCCACGTTTTCGGAGACGCCAAGGCGCCGGAATTTATCCCACAGGAGTTCCTTAAGAGTGCATATTTTGAGGGATTCGGTCGCCGCCCCGTCACACACCCCTGGGCGAGGGCTCCTCCACACGCAATGTGCTAACTAAGAGTGAATGCCTAACCTTACATGACCTTACTTGACGGGCGATTTGAAAAGTAGGGCGGTTGGCTAAGAGCGCACCCTTAACCTCACATGTCGTTATGCTAGCTGCGTGTGCAGGCCTAACCTTACAGACCTCGGGTGTGACTCCTGTGCTTAAGGGCGTTAACCTCAAGGGCCCAGGTTTGCTGCCAAAATGTGCAAGGTGAACCTAACTGCCAACGTGATTATGGTTAAGAGTGCAAGCTTAACCTAACAGGTATAGGCATAAACATCCTTTAAGGTTATGCCTGCACTGTTATTCGGTTAGCCTCGGCACATTCCGCGTGGAGGATCCATCGCCCAGGGGCGCATGGCTGTGGCGGCGGCCGAAACTCCCGAAAGTACCTACTTTTAACATGCGAGTTAATATACCGCCAGGAGACTGACGTATTTGAGCACCTTCAAATACCACCGGACTGAGTCAGGATCGACGCTGTCAAGTTGAAGTTGAAAGCCAGCGCCTCAATCGTCTGAGCCACTCAGCCACCCTAGAGGAAAAAGAAGGAACAACAAATGAGGAAGCATTAAAATTGACACATGCTCCCCACAAGAGCGAGTTGCCGTGCAGTTAGGGGCGCAAAGCTGTGAGCTTGCACTCGCTACATAGTGGAATCGAACCCCACTGTCGGCAGCCCTGAAGATAGTTTTCCGTAGTTTTCCTTTTTCATACCAGGCAATTGCTGGGACTGTACCTTAATAAAGACCATGGTAGCTTCCTTCCCTTTCCTTGGCCTTTCCTATACCATTTTCGCCATAAGACCTATCTGTGTCGATGCGACGTAAGGCATCTTGCAAAAAATAATAATGGCATGGCCTCAGCTACCGTGTGAAGTCATTTTAACATGACCCTATCGGGCTGCTTGAATCGGTGATAGAGTGGTTACCTCCAGATCCCCAGACAGCGCGTTCAAACGCGGCAGAGGTAGTCCATTCGGCACTCCATGTTGTACGACGTCGGCAGGTAAAAGATCTTCGGTAACACATTTGATGTTTCCATCCATCGATTATCTAACATTTAAGCCTTGTCGCTGCAGCAACATCCCACAGTCTTTAGCAGTCCTTTTCATCGTGACATAGGAGGCAAAATCCAGCTGAGAGACAAATTTCCTAAGGTGTGAGAGACGTGGTCTTCGTCTCGACTTCTTCCCAAGCGCCTTGCCTTCGAAGACATCCTGGAGAAAGGTGTCATGTCGTAGGACATGCCCAAGAAATTTAGCTTTCCTCTGCTCCACTGAATAAATTAAGGTCCGTTTCTCATTAACGTCATTCGGATATTAGTCTTCTATCTGTCCAACCCGTCTCCGTCATTCTTCTCCGGAACCACATTTCTGCAGCTTTTCGTCTTCATTGTGCTTGTTTTCCGAAAGTCCAGGTCTCATAACTCCAAACAAAGGTTGTAAGAAAGTTCTTCCTGGTTTCAGTCCCCATGTGCTTATTTAACAATAGATGGTTCCTGCTTTGAAACACTTGTTTTGCCATAGCAATTCTTCCTTTGAATGTTTGACTTTTCATCATCATCATCTGTTTACCCTCCAGCTTCGGTTTTTCCCTCGGACTTAGCGAGGGATCCCACCTCTACCGCCTCAAGGGCAGTGTCCTGGAGCTTCAGACTCTTGGTCGGGAGATACAACTGGGGAGTATGACCAGTACCTCGCCCAGGCGGCCTCACCTGCTATGCTGAACAGGGGCCTTGTGGAGGGATGGGAAGATTGGAAGGGATAGGCAAGGAAGAGGGAAGGAAGCGGCCGTGGCCTTAAGTTAGGTACCATCCCGGTATTCGCCTGGAGGAGAAGTGGGAAACCACGGAAAACCACTTCCAGGATGGCTGAGGTGGGAATCGAACCCACCTCTACTCAGTTGACTTCCCGAGGCTGAGTGGACCGCGTTCCAGCCCTCGTACCACTTTTCAAATATTCGTGGCAGAGCCGGGAATCGAACCCAGGCCTCCGGGGGTGGCAGCTAATCACGCTAACCACTACACCACAGAGGCGGACTGTGTTTGACTTTTACCAGACAAAATGTGCTCATTTACCAATAGAATTTTCCTGCTTTGACACATTTGTTTCGTCATAACAATTCTTCTTTTGAATGTTTGATGTTTACCCAAAAAATGTGCTTATTTAACAATAAATTGTTCCTGCTTTCAAACACTTGTTTTGTCATAGCAATTCTTTTTTTGAATGTCTGATGTTTACCCAACAAAATTTGTTTATTTATCTATAGATTTTTCCTCCTTTGAAACACTTGTTCACATAGCAATTCTTCTTTTGAATTTATGATGTTTACCCAACAAAATTTGTTTATTTATCAATAGATCTTTCCTCCTTTGAAACAATTGTTTTGTCATATCAATTCTTCTTTTGAATGTTTGATGTTTACCCAACAAAATTTGTTTATTTATCAATAGATTTTTCCTCCTTTGAAACACTTGTTTTGTCATAGCAATTCTTCTATTGAATGTTTGATGTTTACCCAACAAAATGTGCTTATTTAACAATAGATTTTTCCTGCTTTGAAATATTTGTTTACATAGCAATTCTTCTTTTGAATTTATGATGTTTACCCGACAAATTTGTTTATTTATCAATATATTTTTCTTGCTTTGAAATACTTGTTTTGCCATAGCAATTCTTCTTTTGAATGTCTGATGTTTACCCGACAAAATGTGCTTATTTAACAATGGATTTTTCCTGCTTTGAAATACTTGTTTTGTCATAGCAGTTCTTCTTTTGAATGTCTGATGTTCACCCGACAAAATGTACTTATTTAACAATAGATTTTTCCTGCTTTGAAACACTTGTTTTGTCATAGCAATTCTTCTTCTGAATGTTTGATGTTTACCCGAACATATTGATAAACAACACAGCTATAGACGCCCAAGTGAGATTCGTTTTACTTTGCCATCTAGTAGGTCTAGAGTAAAACCGGAACGTCGAACCTGACATCAATGGTGATCACTAGAGCCCGGATTTTTATGCATTACTAGGTTAGAATGCAAAGTTTCTGAAGCGAGCAGCAATTATAGTCTACCTTCACAACGA
The DNA here is from genome assembly GCF_040414725.1 of Anabrus simplex. NCBI lineage: Eukaryota > Metazoa > Arthropoda > Insecta > Orthoptera > Tettigoniidae > Anabrus > Anabrus simplex. Next base: position 62,059,628 of record NC_090277.1, read on the forward strand.
TTATGCTATGGGGTTTGCAAAAACATTAGTCGTACGGCCCATCAGAACTCCTATAATTTATGTTACTCTTGCTACATTATGGAGGAGCGGGTGGCCGACACACCCTATTTAACCAAATTTAATTTGCAATGTAACCTGTTACGGCATGAAAATCCGGGCTTTAATGATTATGCATAATAACCGTCTTTCATATATAATTGTCAGTGAATTATTTCACTAACATGTAGACTATATGGACGGAAAAGCATTCATAAAATGAAGCTTCTAGTGTTGATCGAAAGGGAGTTGATGGTACATGTGCGAAAGGATCCAGAAGCACTGAATAGACCACCACCTGAGCAGTTTAGCGGAGAGGCTGGAAGAGCCTCTTGGTAGACAGAATGTTGCCTGTCTGAAGTACGAATGATCTTATTCATCCCGCTCACGGAGCGATGCGTACTGGAGGGGGCTTTGACTTCTTGCACAGCCACCGCGATCGTCAAAAGAGAGAGCAGGGGAAACTAATAACACCTATTGTAGACACGACTGGCATACCAGAGCAGTCTTCAGCACACACTCCCATACTGTACGCTCCAACAATCAGAAACCCATTATCAATGAAACAATTCCATTAACTCAAACGTCATTATAAGTCACAGTAAAAAATTATGTTACATATTTTTATATTTCACTACATACAGCCGAAAGCAATTAATGCGACATCGCTTTTAGCGACGAATTGGATATAACGGTGACATCTAATGGTACCGTCTAAATACTATATACACACTGTATTTAAAAAAGTGCTTAGTACGGCATCGCTTAAGGCGACACTCCGGGGATAAAAATCGACATTTTGGTCGTTTTGGTGAAATTTTTTATGACTGAAATGGAAAGGATTGAGTTTCCTATTTTTTTTTTCCTGTCAAGAAGTTATTCCGCTGAATTCAAACAATTTATCACTATAATAATGCTTTGTTCTCCAATTTTAATTTTATATTTAAATTCCATTTTATCCCATAATATTCTATCAAATGTAACAAAATTTGTGTGATACATGTATCACAGCTATATTAAGAAGACTGAGTATTGAATTTGCGATTGCAGAATTTTTTAAAGAAGTAGGGAATTTGAATTCCAAAATTTTAGAACGTAAAAATTACACAAAATTTAGTACAGAAAAATCGATTCGTAGTGCTTTAAAAAAGTATTATCTACCTAATTAAGATTTTACATCAACATGTTAATTCAATTTCATGAAAAAATGGAATTAAATATTTCTAAAAATTATTTTTGATAACTGTTAATTGTATATGAAAGGAATGTTTACGATATCTCAATTTTTTTGTAGGTGACATTCCCATAAAGTTTCGTGAATATCCATGAATTAAGCAAAAATATATTTTTATCTCCGCAGTGTCGCCTTAATACGATATATCGTAAAAATCGGACAAATGTATCGACTGTAACGTGCAATGCTGATGTTTGTTTGCTACGCGTTTGAGGATTGCTGACCGGGAGACTTGGCCGTGCGGCTGTAAGCTTGCATCCGGGAGATAGTGGGTTCAAACCCCACTGTCAGCAGTCCTGAGGATTTTTTTTTTGTGTTTTCATATTTTCACACCAGGTCAATGCTGGGACTGTACCTTTATGAAGGCCACGGCCGCTTCCATCTCACTCCTAGGCTTTTCCTGTCCCATCGTCGCCGTAAGACCTATCTGTGCCGGTGCGACGTAAAGCAAAGGAATTGTGTGTATCATACTCAACAAGTTCTACAATTTAGAAGGACATTTATTTTAGGAGTGAAGCTTCCACGGTGTGTAGAATTATTTAGTGCTTTTTCCGGGTATAACCGTGTTGTTGTTTTCTGTGCAATACGTACAGTTTGCCAACGTTTCACTACTATGATTGCTGCCTGGGAAACTGATTGCAACGGACCTAGTAGGGATATTAAAATCACCTTGGAAAAGAAGACAGCAATGTACAGTATGTACTGCATGTAATGCAATGATTCATTAATGGCTATAGCATAGGCAACTGTATTGGGACAATAGACATGTACTTTTTACTAAGGAACTATGAAATGTACACAGCTGAAATTAAACATTCTATTTATGTGTACTGTCATCTGTAAGACAGACTAAAAGAAGAAATTCTTTCCTTAGTGACCCACAGGGCTTATTTTTGAAAAGATGTGTTTTCACTTTCATGATAAGACATTGAAGGTGTCTGAAAATAAGAAAGTAAGAACAATTTTGTTCTAAACGAAGTTTATTATCACACACCAAGCCTCTTAGGCATGATTCTGAAATTTTACTTCCTGAAGTACAGCCATTACCTACAAAAGTGTATTTGAAATTTGAGATGCATACTGAAAACTAAATTGTGCTATATATAAAAATATAGAATAGCACTATTTTCTAGTAATATTGAAGACTTTTAGAATGCTAACAGTTAAGAAGAAGTGCAAGTTCACCTGTTCTGAGACTTTTGAAGTTTTATTGGAAAAATGGAGTAAGATATTCTAGTCTAAACCTTATCTATTTTTATATCATTTTTCCCCATGATGTCGTCCACTTCCCCCTAAAAACAACATTGGAAGTAATGATACAATCTTCCTTGACATTTTGATCTCAGCTTCCCTTGATAGGCGCCAAAAAAACATGTTTCCCTTTGCGAATATCAAATAATCATAAACATGTCTCTCTATCATAGCCATCCCTCAATGGCTGCTAATTTCAGATGAACACCAGCCTTTATGGTTGCTAAATAACATTGTTTGGCCATCCATCCATACCTTCCATCACAGCCTGCACGGTTGTAAGGTAATATTGGCCTGGCCATCCATCCATACCTTACATCACAGCATACACGGTTGTAAGGAAATATTGTCTAGCCATCCATCCATACCTTACACCACAGCCTGCATGGTTGTAAGTTAATATTGCTGGCCATCCATCCATACCTTACATCACAGCCTGCATGTCCTGCCACCCACCCATCCATACCTTCCATCACAGCCTGCACGGTTGTAAGGTAATATTGTCTGGCCATCCATCCATACCTTACATCACAGCCTGCACGGTTGTAAAGTAATATTGTCTGGCCATCCATCTATACCTTACATCACAGAAATCATCTTTGCTGGGGTTGCACTTCCGTAACGCGCATTTCCAGATGAGCCCCGGTCATGAGACATATGTATGTCAAAATATTAGAAAAACCTTTAACTGTAGGGAAGGCTACATAGTGTTTTCCATGCGAAAATACGGGTCTGGGCCAGTAAAACCCTGCTTTTGCAATGTGTTGTTTGTTGTCCGTATTGTAATGATTTATTAATGACCATAACATAGCAAATTTTATTGGGTTAATAGATATACGAACAATGAAAAAGGACGGGCAATTTTATTAATACAAGAAGGCCTAGAATATCTTATTTACGACAAATCAATGGTAAGTAGAGTGTGGACGTTCAGGCAGTAACAGGTTAGATTGCAAACTAATTTGATTATTAGGAAATATCGACTAGCCCGTGTAGCGGGAGTAACATAAACTCCCAGGGGTTCTGATGGGCTCTACCCCTAATGTTTATGCAAAAACTCACACCATTAATGTTGTGCACTATAGACTATACGTGTTATCTGCTTCAGTAATTTTGCATTCAAACATGTTACTGCCTAGAAGTCCAGGCACTAATGATGCATTAGGGACATTTTCATGGCAAAAGGTAGATGTTAGAGCAAGTAACGCCTATACAGCTATGTATTTTCCGCGGCAAACTTGGAGCTAACTTCAGGGAAATTAGCCGTGCTTTTTTTTTACAAAACTCTAACGTTCATGAAGTAAACGTTTTATTAGTAACTGCTCCAAGAAATTCTATTTCTTTTGACACCTCATTTCTTAATATTTGTTGGTTGTGAGAGCCGCAACATGAATCTACACCGTTGAAATAATATATACTAGGGGACGCGTGCGAGAAATCTCGCATGTTCATAAAGTATGTGGTGGAGTAGCCACTGGTGAAGTACTGGTGAACTAAGTAATATATAAATCAGTACAATATTAGACAGGCTTACTTACCACTTAATGTAATCTTTGATTTTTTAACATTTATAGCATCCGCTTGAACGGAAGCAAATGCAAGTGCATTATTATATTGACGAATGTTCCGTAAGTAATTTTCGTTTTAGTATCATTCTTTTATTAACTGATAATTACAGCATATTACAGTGATATACAACAGGCGTCCAAGCGGCCAAAATGTGAAGTGGACAGCAATGCTGGCGCGTATTTTCCTACATCAACAGTATTTACAAATCGCACACTTCGTATAATTCTTTAAACTCATATTTTAAATACATTATCGATATTCATGAAATGCGAGTGCAATTCGTCACTGCTAATGTCTATTCCCTTTCTTTTTAATGCTCTTTTGTCACGATCGGTTACTTATGAGCGCCGCAAAAGGGATCTATACTACTGAAATATTATATATATTTATATTCAGCACATATCAACCCTGAGCATTCCTTGTTCAATAACCGTGTTGGTAAAACTGCATATAAATTATCATTAACATAATTCATAATAGTATGAACATTTGGTTTAGATTCATAATTCTGTTCACTGAAAACAATATACTCACATTCTATTCCTCCTTAATTTGCAGCCTTGCTTCTCAGGAAAAAAAGGAATTTCTGTTTCCGATATTCTGAGACAAATGTAATGCCTGCTCACAACTACGTGCATAAACCACGTATTTAACTCCATGCTCGGTAAATAAAACTTCACTAATTTACATTTTAATTATTAGTTCAATCGCTAGGGAGTTGACGTGGAAATAATATTCAGTCTCCATTTTACCAAGACATTTCTTTAGCAATTTTGCAAAAATTAAGCCGTTAACTACTGGTACGCAACATTAATTACTTCTGACCGAACTATGGGCCATCAAGTCTGCTGTGGAGTGGTGTGAACACAATAGCAGTAGTGTCAGGATACTAATGTCTCGCAGGCTGCATTGAACACAATCAACGACAAGCACAAGGTCAGCTGCTACTATAACATCTAAAGCACAGCAGTGTCCTTACGTCTGTCTTTCCTGGATCCAAGAATACACCGGTTCTCCTGGAAATGGAAAGACAGACATCCTCGCAAAAGCAGCCTCCTCATCCAACATAGAAATTACCTACAACAAATCACCCCCAAGCTATGCAAAAGCCCACAACAAAACACATCTAATAAGACAGTAGAACAATCTCTGGACATCAATTACCAAAGGGCCTGCCATAAGATAATGATTTTTCCTGGTATATGTATATGTAGATGACTCCAGTACAAAGCATAAGTGCCCGAATTAATTCTCACTCAGTTTATTTCCGGCCATGGAAAGATTAAGTGCTACTTTGAACGCTTCAAAATTAACATTGTAGGTGATTAGTTGTGCTTTTGTGGATCTTCAGAAACAGTGGACCATTTGATGTTTAACTATGCCATTTTTGGTAGGACAAGATTCGAACTTTAGTGTTACCTAAACAATTCTCATGTGGAAATTTCAAAGCCATTATATCATATTTTAAGGAAGTCCTGAAGGTACAAACAGTTCTTTAAATTCATTCACTATATCTTCAATTATTTAGTTTCCCAATTGTGTGACCAGAACCAATAATTAAATATGTATTGTAGGGTTCAACTGTTAGTATATTCAATAAATAGAGCCCGGATTTTTATGCATTAATAGTTCAGAATGCAAAGTTTCTGAAGCGAGCAGCAAGTATAGTCTACCTTCACAACGATTATGTTATGGGGTTTGCATAAACATTAGGGGTACGGCCCATCACAAATCCTATAATTTATGTTACTCTTGCTACACTATGGACGAGCGGGTGGCCTAAACTTCCTATTAACAAAATTTAGCTTGCAATCTTACCTGTTACGGCATGAAAATACTATCAATAAATAAACAAGTCAAAATCATATTTGACAGACACTTTACCTTCGAGGGTTCAGAAGGATAGTTACAATATCTCAGCTCCGGAAATGTGGACAGATATGGGTTAAAACTGTGTCAGTTTGTAATAATCATTTTGTAGCCGTCGACAGACTTTGCATTTGAATATTTTGCACGGCCTCAATTCTCGCTGTTGGAGGCCGAACGAGTCACACAAGTGTCATGGTATTTAAGCTCGTAAAGAGTAGACAACGGCCTCCGCGGTGAGAGTAAAGTGGCCGTTGTAATCCTCTCAATGGCCGAGGAGGAGGAGAAGGGGCTCACTGTGTGAGGGACAAAAAAGATAGAGCCTCTCTCTGCGCCATCCAAGGGGAAATATTTGTAATAATTGAAAACTGCTCATAGCTACTTTTATTTGAATGTTCTGAACAAGAATTAAGATCACGCACCCCATCCCTAATTTCATTGTTTTATTATCAATACCACCAAAGCAGAGTTCTTCCCTAGCCACATAAATTGGCAATAGTGTTAGTAGTAATAATAAATGTCTAACCGTTGTCCCGTTTATCTACGAGTTTGGGTATGAAGTGAGATGAATAAGAATAACAAAAATAATAATCATAATCTTCTTCTTAATCTGTTTACCCTCCACAGTCGGTTTTTCCCTCGAACTCAACGAGAGATCCCTCCTGTACCGCCTCAATGCCAGTGTCATGGAGCGTGAGACTTTGGGTTGGGGAAACAACTGGGAAGGAGGACCAGTACCTCGCCCAGGCGACCTCACCTGCTATGCTGAACAGGGGCCTTGTGGAGGATGGGAAAATTGGAAGAGACAGGCAAGGAAAAGGGAAGGAAGCGGCCGTGGCCCGAAGTTAGGTACCATGCCGGCATATGCCCGGAGGAGAAGTGGGAAACCACGCGAAACCACTTCGAGGATGGCTGAGGTAGGAATCGAACCCACCATTACTCAGCTGACCTCCCGAGGCTAAGTTTATCCCGTTCCAGTCCTCGTATCACTTTTCAAATTTTGTAGCAGAGCGGGGAATTGTACCCAGCCCCCAGGGAGTGGCATCTAATCACACTAACCACTACACAACAGAGGCGGTCATAATCATAACAATGATTTCATTCTTGAAGTGTATGTTCCTTTGGAGTGAACAACTTAGTCTTGTTCTTGTAAAGCTGACTAAAATCCCTCGACCGGATCAGTTGGCCCTGCGGTTAGGGGTACGCAGCTGTGAGTTTACATCCGGGAGATAGTGGGTTCGAAACCTACTCTCGCCAGCCCTGAAGATGGTTTTCTATGGTTCCCCATTTCAAACACAATAAAAAGGCTGAGCTGTACCTTAATTAAGACATCCTTCCCCCATCCTTCCCACTCCTAGCCCTTTCCTATCCCATCGTCGTCGTAAGATCGGTGCGACGTAAAGCAAGTTGTAATAAGAAAACACTCGTATTTTTCTTCTTAAAATGTCCCTTTATGTGATGGAATTTGCATTTAGGAATAAACTGAGATATTACTGCGGAGTAATCACATCGGGATCCTTTTACACTGCAGGAACACTAGCAAACATGGAAGATATGTCTATTGAAAAAAAGGAAGTGCCTCAGAAAGATTTTGGGTTTTAAGAAAGTGTCCGATGGTTTGATCATCCACCTGAGGTCAAAAAGGAATTGTATACGAGAGTCAAATATGAGGGTAAGTCAACAAGTACTTGCAGTTTTGTCTTTAAGTTGGCTCTATGGCGTTAGATTAGTCACTCGTCTGTTATTCACGATCACATTACTCACTTGTTCAATATTGGCATCAGTGACAGCTGCAGATGAACGACCGGATCTTTCCTCATCCTTCAGGCTTGTGCGACCCCTTTTGAACTGTTCAGTCCACTAGTAAACACTTCACTGTGGCAAAACATTGTCCCCTTATTGTGCTGAAATTCTTCTATGAATTTCCGCTCCTGTTACACTCTCAGACCACAGAGAAATGGATTACGGAACTCTGTTCTTCCTTGGTGCAAACAGAGAGTGGCGCGGCTATATTTACGTCGCAACAGCGCAAGTTGTACCGATGTGGTAACTATACCTCGAATTTTTAGGTGGTAATAGGTTAGAATGCAAAATAATTCGGTTTGTAGGAAGTGTGATGCAACCCGTTGTAACACAATGTAGGAAGAGTAGCATAAATTTAAGGAGTTCTGTAGGCTGTACGCCTAATACTATGCAAATATCGTAGCATAACCGTTGTACAGTGTAGGGTATACTTGTTACAGGCTTAAGTAAGTTTGCATTCTAAGCTATCAGTACCTAATAATCCGGACTCTAGTGATAACGCTGGAACCTGTCACAGGCGTAGACAACGGTTTCATCTAGCGACTGGTGAGTACAAAATGCCATAGAGCCAACCTAAAGATAATTAGAGCACAATTGCACATAGTTATTGACTTGCCTACGTATATCACACCGTTATGAAGAAATGAAGTTTAACCTTTTGCGGCCACCTGAAGAAAATAAACCCGCAGAGCTTGGCGAACAAATTGCTCACTTTGCAGGAAAAATGGAAATCACATTCTCTCTGGCTGAATGAGGTGCACAAAAGGAATCAGGTAAATGATATAAGACCGGAGAACATAAGGGAGAGGACCATCTTTAGGAAGGAAGTTGCGGGGTTAAGGGATGATCCGGAGAAAGAACCTGCTTAACCATGGAACATCTCGGCGGAGGAAAGACTGAAAAGGAGCGAGAGGTTGAAAAACATTTGGTTATAAAATAAACAGAAATGTGGAAGCCTAAGGAAGAGAGAAAGGTGGCTTGTGTAACAGTAATCCAGAGTTGGCTGCATCAATGTAAATAAATAAATAAATAAACAAATAAATAAATAATTTCAATGTCTCTGTAGTCTTGTACCAATTGTGAAAAACTCTCACGGGTATATTATTTGCCACTGTGAATGAATTTTCAGTGCGCGATTCTGGCAGTAGAACGATAGATGTTTAAAGGACATTAACATGGAGCTTTACAAGAAAAAAACAACATTGATCTTAGTCTACTTGTATCCTCTTTTTTTCTTGTTATGTTGAACGCTAAGCGAAATCTCAAAGCGGAAATAAAATCTGGAAAAATTTCGTCGCTCATTATATTCATGGTTCGTTCATCTCGTTGAGTGATCAGCGTTGTTATCCAGGCGATACTGCACGGGTCGTCAACTCCTTGATCAGCCGCTGTCGGGGGAGATCTTCTGGAGCACTGGAGAAGGTCTCATCACGGGCTTCATGAACTGCTCAGTTCAATGCGAGTCTCTGAATTTAGCGTGAAATACACCCTACAATATTCCAAAATAGAACGATGCCTATCCAACAGGTGATTACTGCTTCGAGAGGAAGTGCGAGTAGGTAGCTATCCTCTCTTAATAAGAAGGAAATGGGTACAATGTGTATTATGTTCTTTTAGCATAGTCACACAATGATGTTGATCTTTCTTGAAAATCTGCAAGTGACATTTTCCAGAACTCTCACCGCAAAGTTCACACGAATCACACGGTTCGTGGTATCTCTGATGCAACCTGGTGACCGCATGTCTCAACTCGTAGCTTGACTGGGTCCAGTCCCTTTTCGTCATCACGTCATTGCTGTAAAATTCCCACCAAATATCAATTATTTTTTGTTCTAGTCTTCTTAATGTATGTTGAAAGGCGGCCGTTGAAGTCAGAATCATTTAATTTCTGATATCTTGTAAGATGGTCTTCGTTTGTTATAACGTATACTAGTCTCAATCGAGTGAATTTTGATACACCAAGTGTTATCTTGAGGAATCAGGTATTCACTTTCTCTAGGGTTTCTAGGTCGCTTATTTTTAAATGATCCCATATAAGTTATTTTTGTGCGTTACAACCGGCATTATTTTCGCTTGAAATAGTTTTATTGCGGTGGTCAGTGATATTTCTTTCTGGATTTCGAATGTCTTTCATGGCTCTAATCGCTTTTGTTGCTTTTTCCTTTAACATACATATAGAAGATGATCCGGGTTGTTTGGAGGGTAATGCCCAGATATTTGAACTGATTTACAATTGCTAATTTGTTTCCTTTTCTATGTATAATTTGTCTTTTTATAGCATTCATTCCTCCTTTCCAGAATGTCATTTGAACTGTCTTCTTAGTGTTAATTGTGAATTTATTTTCTATTTCCCATTCCGTGTGTCGATTGAGTGCATCTTCCACTTCTAGCAGGATTGGTCCTCCAATGATGATGTCATCAGTATACATGTACTTCACGACTCTCTTGTCCTACTTATGGATGATTCTTGTCGCATCGAATGTTGCGATATTGAATAATATAGGACTCACGGGGTCCCTCTGTAGTACTCCGTTCATTTGGGTTATGTCACTAGATGTATGAATGCCATCGTTTCTGATCACTCTTTTTTCAGATAGAATGTTTCTGATTATTATGGTCATCCTCTCCTAACAGAAATTATAAAGAAGAAGGTCTGACACTTCAATGAATGGAGGTATCGGCAACAGAAAGAGAAGGGCGAAAAGGATGCTAGATAGAATAGGAATGGTACAGTATTGGGAAGAAAATAAGTCAAATAAGAAAGTAACTATAGCAGTGTCCGTCCCGCAGTGTAGGGAGCAACGCGTCCACCTGTCACCCGGCGGCCCCGGGTTCGATTTCCGGCCGGGTCAGGAGTTTTTAATTGTAAATGATTTATATCCCTGTCCTGGGGACTGGGTGTTTGTGTCGTCCTTAATGTTCCTTTCCTCACACCCAACACTTTACACTTCCACTATTTTCAATAGACGCAGGTTCACTACATATGGTGAAAAGTAGGGTCACGTGATCTTCTTAGGTCGACGCCCCGAATAAATAGCATTTAAAGAAAGAAACAGATGATCATGTCAAAATGTAGTACCAAAATAACATTACTGGAATTCCCTCAAATTAGCAAACTGTTGTCAATGAAGAAATAAAGACTTGTGAAGAAAGAAGTATGAGGTTAAGTGTGGTGGATAATGGGTATCTATAAGAATAAGAATCAAAGACAGAAACACGAAGAGAATGGTTGTTTGTTATGTGGAAAAACAATGGAAGAGGAACATACGTTGAGAGTATACAGGGAGACAGATTCACGTAGGATCAGAAACCTGGGTACCTGTTGCAAAGAAAAAGTAAAAATTGAGAAAAAAAATTGTATAAGACATGATCAAAAATGTTCCGTTTGAGGGCGTAGCTGCAGCGGACATGTAACGTAGCGCGACTCCGATGCTGGTATATAAGTACGGACATGTAGGCAAAGGGATTAGTGTGGCAGTCATGTCGTGTCGAGGTGCGTGTGTTAAATGCGGCCACGTGAACTATGGTGACGTTATTATCGAATGCGTCCAAACAGGACCAACGTGCTGTTCTTCTCTTTTTGCCTTCCGAACGACAAACACCGGTGGGCATCCATCAGAAAATTAAGACTGTGAATGTGGCAGCATGTCTGTGAAATGGTGCACCAAGTTCCTTGTGGGTCAGGTTTTGGCAAGTCGACGGTCGACCGCTAACGTCAACAATCAGAATGTAAACCAACTCAAGTGGGAGACACTCGGGCACTCGCCCTATAGTCCTGATCTCTCCCCGTGCGATTATCACGCCTTGGGTACCCTCAAAAAAAAACGTTCAATCATCGATGCTACCTGTCGGACGAGGATGTGCAACAGACTGTTACGGACTTCTTCACGCAGCAGAGCACAGTGTTTTACCACTGGTGCGTCGGTGGGCTGAGTGCCTCAATGATCACGGCGATTTTGTCTGATTGGCATCTCAATTCAGGACTGTACGGCCGTCGAACAGAAATTTCATGATCGCCCCTTACACAATGCATTGCAGTGGGTCGGGCAGCAAAATGTGTTTCTACATTAAAAATATGTTGCAATGTAAAGTAAGCACTAACTTCATCAATGAAGGGTAGGATGCATGTAACACCGCCTGTGGGTGGGGGACGTAGACGAAGAATACACCCACGGTATCCCCTGCCTGTCATAAGAGGCGATTAAGGGATGATTGAATTAGAACCATGAAACTACTTGTGATTAGTATCAACCACGCGGGGAACACCACTATGTTAGGTACACAGTATGTTTGTGATTAGTGACAATAGAGAGTGGTTCACTGTGGGCTTACGTTGCCTGAGATTAGTGCCATTATGTGAGAAACACCACGGGTCTGGGCGTTGCCTGTGATTAGTACCACCATATGAGCGGCACCATGGGTCAGCGTTGCCTGTGATTAGTACCATTATGTGAGAAACACCACGGGTCTGGGCGTTGCCTGTGATTAGTACCACCAAATGAGCGACACCATGGGTCAGCGTTGGCTGTGATTAGTACCATTATGCGAGAAACACCACGGGTCTGGGCGTTGCCTGTGATTAGTACCACTATATGAGCGACACCATGGGTCTGTGTTGCCTGTGGTAAGTACCCACTGTGTGAGGAACACCATGCGTTTGCTTTGCCTATGAGTGTCGCCATTATGTGAGGAACACCATGCGTTTGCTTTGCCTATGAGTGTCGCCATTATGTGAGGAACACCATGCGTTTGCTTTGCCTATGAGTGTCGCCATAATGTGTGGAACACCGTGAGTCTACGCTACTTTTGATTAGTACTGCAACATGAGAAATATAATGGTTCTACTTTAATAGCGATAAGTACCTTTATGAGGGGCCGTTGACCTGGACTTTGGACTCATTTTGACAACAAGCATCAACGGTTCAGGATTGTGCTTTGGAAGCAGTCACTTAGCCAATAATGACTTTCAGTATTGTGAGTTGGATCCGCAGATTATTTCAAATTCATATTCATCCATACATTCTTATCATCACGTTTCGAATTCTGGTCAGAGGACGAATTTTGGATTTTTAAATTGTCATTACATTTTGTCTCATTTGGTACCATTAGGGACCAATGACCTAGCTTTTATTAGGCCCCTTATACAACAAGCATCATCATCATATTATGAAACCTTCTTTAACATCTAGAAAAAATGGTTAAAACATTTCTTTGGCTTAACTATAATGTGTAATATAGTAATAGACAAACTAATAGTAAGAAGGGAAATTAAATGCATGCATAAAGAAAGTATAGATTCCAGTAAATGAATGCTATCTCCCCAGTTTCATATGATCCGGAACTAGGAGATCGAGCGTTCTGTTCTAAATAAATAAATAAATAAATAAATAAATAAATAAATAAATAAATAAATAAAATATATGCCATCAATCCTGTCTCTAACACATGCTTCTACTTGTTACAGCACTCCCTCAAACCCAGAGGAGGGCTGCAGTCCCTCGCACCTCCCCGCATCCCGGGGACTGCCGCCCCGTCAACCTCTGAAGGTAAGTTCAACGTATACTCTATATTGCTTTATCCGGTAATTGATGTCTATATTTTGTGAGCATTTAGAGCCATGTGAATATTTATTCGAATGTTAATAATTGTATTACGAACATAACCACAGAACTATCAAGTCGAGAAAGATGTTATTAAATCTGTTGGTCAATTCTTAATATGAATACTAGGACCATCTCAACACCTAACTGTCGAATAATTTTATCTGGTTATATGACTCTACTGTACCTATCTTATGAAATTAATCTGTATTGCCATCTGTTCTTAATGCTAAAATATTTTATATTAACCTTGAATTTAAAACTTAACGTGATAGCTAAGCTGAGGATAGAACTTACAGTGCCAATTCTATTCTTAATACTATTTTTATATTAATCTGGACCAAAATAGTAAACGTTCATGATAACTAAACAGAGGATATATCCCAAAATCAATATTCTATTCTTACTGCTAAAATATTTTATTATTAATCTTGAACTGAAACTATACATGGTAGCTAAGCAGAGGATATATCCCACAATGCCTATATTTGTTTCATGCAAAAATGTTTTTATATTAATCTTGAACTGAAAAGTCTACAAGATAACTAAGCTGAGGATATATCTCCACAATACCTATTCTATTTATAATGCAAAAATGTTTTGTTATTATTACTTTTTAGCGTATGACATTAAAAATAAAAAACACACAATCACAAATTATATATACGGTACACTATGTAGGTTACAATTTCACCATTAAGCTCAGCAAATAGTCTATACAAGAAGGATTTTGGTCAACAAAGGTCTGTTGAGCTACCCTGATAAGCACTCAGGGGGCATTGTTCCACTATATGACGAACTGTTTGCTTAGGGGCACCGCAGCTACATTCCGGGGAGGGAAGTTTGCCCCATTTATAGAGGAAGTCAGCGCACTTTCCATGGCCTGTCCTGATACGATTGAGGGTTGTCCAGGTTTGGCGAGGTAGGTCAAATCCTTTTGGTGTACTTGTTATAGAGGGGAAGTTCTGATACTCAGCTGGAGCCATAGAAGTCCATTCTTGAAACCAGTCCTTCTGCAGGCTGAATTTGTCAACCAGGATTTTGGCACTTCTTATTGGTTAATTTCTGGACCGAAGTCTGTTGTTCAAGGCGTAGGGTATATCTTCATCAATTGGCAGATTGGAATTCCTCGACAGCTTCTGGTACTCATGCAACAAGGCATTCTTTCTCCGTAGGTGAGGTGAAGGAATATGGCTCAGAACTGGTAGCCAAGAAGTGGGGGTTTTAATCTTGAACTCAACATTCCACATGATACCTGAGCTGAGGATATATCCTACAATGCTTAATACATTGGTAATGTTAAAATGCTTTTGTATTACTCTTGAACTGAAAACTCTGCATGGTAGCGAAACTGAGGGTATATCCCAAAATGCCCATTTATTCCTGCAATTGCTAAACATGTGAATTACAGTTTAAAATAATTTTGGGGTCAAATTATTACAAACAATAATGCGTATACATATATACTTCGACCGTTATCACCTATTTTGAGAAAAATACCTGTTTAAGCGCCAAAGGCGCTACGTTTATAACTTTAAATGTACTTTATTTTAACTTTTTTCATCAATCATACACACCGTGGGTTTTAGCAGGTGTCAGAGTAGCGTACTTGCCACGGCACGGTCCTGTGAACACGGAGGGCGCGGTTCAAACCTCTCCCGTTGCTAAGTTGGAGTTTTTTCATGGTGCTCTCAATCCGGTCGTAAGCTACGTGCAGATTTAGCAAAGACCATTAATTTTGAATTTCCCCGCGAAACGATCAGATTGTCTAAGTTCAGAAGCTAATAAAATGACAACGTCGTGGGATATCGGATTATGTTTTTCAAATCACTTATCCGTATGATCCATCCTGATTCACAGTTTTTGACCACTCTGTTATAACCTAGCCTAACCTAACCTAAACTAACCTTACCTAACCTAACCTAGCCTAACGTAACGTAACGTAACCTAACCTAACCTAACCTTACCTAACCTAGCCTAACGTAACGTAACGTAACGTAACGTAACCTAATCTAACCTAACCTAACCTAACAAACCTAACCTAACCTAACGTAACGTAACCTAACCTAACGTAACCTAACCTAACCTAGCCTAACGTAACGTAACGTAACGTAACCTAACCTAACGTAACGTAACCTAACCTAACAAACCTAACCTAACCTAACGTAACGTAACGTAAGCTAAGCTAAGCTAACCTAACCTAACCTAACCTAACGTAACCTAACCTAACCTAACCTAACAAACCTAACCTAACCTAACCTAACGTAACGTAACCTAACCTAACGTAACCTAACCTAACCTAACAAACCTAACCTAACGTAACGTAACGTAACGTAAGCTAAGCTAACCTAACCTAACCTAACGTAACCTAACCTATCCTAACCTAACAAACCTAACCTAACCTAACGTAACGTAACGTAACCTAACGTAACCTAACCTAACCTAACAAACCTAACCCAACCTAACGTAACGTAACCTAACCTAACCTAACCTAACGTAACCTAACCTAACCTAACAAACCTAACCTAACCTAACGTAACGTAACGTAAGCTAAGCTAACCTAACCTAACCTAACGTAACGTAACCTAACCTAACCTAACAAACCTAACCTAACCTAACCTAACCTAACCTAACGTAACCTAACCTAAC
The DNA here is from genome assembly GCF_040414725.1 of Anabrus simplex. Lineage (NCBI taxonomy): Eukaryota > Metazoa > Arthropoda > Insecta > Orthoptera > Tettigoniidae > Anabrus > Anabrus simplex. The sequence goes on from NC_090277.1 coordinate 62,075,636, forward strand.
CTAACAAACCTAACCTAACCTAACGTAACGTAACGTAACGTAAGCTAAGCTAACCTAACCTAACCTAACCTAACGTAACGTAACCTAACCTAACCTAACAAACTTAACCTAACGTAACGTAACCTAACGTAACCTAACCTAACCTACCTAACGTAACGTAACGTAAGCTAAGCTAACCTAACCTAACCTAACCTAACCTAACGTAACCTAACCTAACCTAACAAACCTAACCTAACCTAACGTAACGTAATCTAACCTAACGTAACCTAACCTAACAAACCTAACTTAACCTAACGTAACTTAACGTAAGCTAAGCTAACCTAACCTAACCTAACCTAACCTAACCTAACGTAAGCTAACCTAACCTAACCTAACCTAACCTAACCTAGCCTAACCTAATGTTACGTAAACGGATCTACAAATGGATAAAGAATTTTATAAATTAAAGTACCATTTAAGACACCCCTGATATAAAACCATAGCCGTAATTAATTTCAAGTCCATTTACTGGCAATTTTATACTTGTATTAATTTTATTTTTTATTCGGGACCGATGCTCTTAAATGTTTGGCGCCCTTTAAACAACAAGCATCGTATTTCTTACTCACGAATGGTCACCTACGCCAAGGCTCTCAACGGTGCAATGCAAGGATAAAATATTGGCAGAGTTTACAAAATATTTACAATACAATAATGCCTCATGTCTAAATACGTTACAGTCTGAGAAAAGAGGAAACTCTTATAAATATATAAAAGACCACTGTACATTACTTGGTTTGTAAGATTTACATTTAATTTTTTATTTAATTTTATTTTTACATTTATTTTTTCATTTATCCATCAATTATTTTTTGTTTCAATTTTGAATTTTTTGATGCCTGTGTATATTTTTAGGGAGAGCACTGTACATCTTCACAGAGTAGTGCCATGAGGAGTTAAGACCATACCTACTAGTTTTTACAAATTCTCTATGGACACACTCTCTCTCTCTTCTCCTCAAGTGTTATCGGAGTGTATGTCAGAATTTATGATATAGATAGTGTTTATATGAACCAAATTATGCTTGATTTTATGTACCATTATAGCTGAAGCTCTGTCACGTAACAAGTGGAGTGGTAGATGTCTGCATTACTTACACAAATAATAAGTAGGTTGTTACAAATTATAAAGTATTTTTAGTGCTCTTTTTATTAAAATGGAAACTTTCACAAAGAGTTCCTATTGCAGCATCCCCAAATCATGTAGTCAGGTGACTTTCAATGAGAGCCTGATAAATAGATTTTAAAACTTATGGTTGATTTTATATCTTAGTCTGTGAAGCACTCCAAATGCTGGAATTACTTTTTTGCATATGTTTTTAACTTTCTCGTTCCAATCACACATTCACCTACTTTTAAACTAACAAATTTCGTAAATTTTAGTTTAGGTATTTTAATAATTTAACCTGACGTACACAAGGAGAAATTACTAATGTGATATTTTGGACAGTCCTGGCTCACGTTAATAGCCTTAGTTTTTATTTCAAGCCCGTCCACCTCTAGTTCAATTACTATCCTGTATATTACTTACCTGACCTGACATAGCATAAATTACTGAAGGAGTAAAAAGCTGGTAAAGTGAAATGTCATACTGCGCACTCCTTACGTATGCACATGGATGGAATTTCTTTCACGTCTATCTATACCCATGTTTTTGCTTCTAGTCTATATGTTTTAACGATATACCAGGTGTATGTATAAGTTTTTGCCGATGTTTGGTAAAGAAAACACGTAATTTTGAAGGAAAATTCGGTTATTGTTTATTCAAAATATCGGCCATCGGCTTCTACACACTTCGTCCATCTGTCAGCTAAGTTATGATTACCTGCTTGTCTCTTCCGGCAAACCACTCGTCCAGCCATTGTCCAACTTCCTCGAAATTGCTGAAGTGCTGCTCTGCGAGCGCATGCCCCATTGATGCGAAGAGGTGATAGTCAGATTGTGCCAGGTCGGGGCAGTACGGCGGATGCGGAAGGATGTCCCATACAAGCGATTTCAAGCTGTGTCTTTCACTGGTTTTTCTGTGTGAGACGGAGCATTGTCGTGTAACAAAATCACTTTGCCAAGTCATCTGGCCCGTTCCGGTCGTTTTTCGATCAATTTGTGATTTAAATTAATCATTTGTTATCGATATCGTTGTGCATTAACGGTTTCGCCGGGCTTCAAGTGTTCATAATACACAATACCACCACCAGAACGCGCTCTGTCTTTCACATTGATATCACCACGTTTAAATTGACGAAAGGATGTCTTACATGTTCTAATCGATGGAGAGTGTTCACCATATGTTTCTACCAGCAAACGACGTATTTCCATAGCCTCTTTCTTTTGATTAAATAAGAAAAACAACGCGTGCCGCAAATGTTCTTTTTCACGCACAAACGTTGACATGATCACTGAACGATACAACACAGACGCTAGAGTTTAGCGTACTCAACTTGTGTGTGTTGGTAGGTTAATGTCAGACAAACAAACTGACGTACGTGTCAAATTCATACACTGCGTGCTGTCCGCTGGAGCCATCTCTTAGTGAAACCGGGAAATACTTATGCATACACCTAGTAATATAATCTAATGCAATGTAACTTAACATATAAAGAAGGGAAAGCATTGAAGAAGCTGAAATGCTTCTTTGTGCAACCCTGACATAGATCAATGGCCCGGGTTTCCTTTCACGTCCGTCTTCCGATATTTCCATTCTTTGTCTGTGTGTTTCAAAAAGCTTTTCGGACACGTTCCTTCCCTCCTCCTCCTCCTTCTCCGCCTTCCCCTTTGTAAGAAAGTATAGCCAGGGCCGAGGGGAGGGGTACGTCCCTTTTCCATCATCACTTGCTACAACTTTTAAAACAATCTGCCAAGGAATTTTTGCTCATCATTATTTAAGACTTGTGAAGATTATAGTAGTAGGAAAAAAGTAAAGGAAAAAAGACCGTCTTGATGTTCTTTATTATTTTTTACTCCCTTTATTCTCCTTTTTTCATTCCCTTGTACTGTTACATTTTTGTGTAGGTATATGTATGCTTGTATATATGCATTATTATTATTATATACACAGGGCTAACTTATATAAGAATTTCGTCATTATAACATTACGGAGTTAGAATAAGAAGTTTTGAAAACTTTTTAACCGGTGAAAAGAAGAAAAAAATGTAATGGAAGAATGAGGTGAATGAAGAAGTGAGGAGGGAAAGAGGTAAAGGAGACCCACTTATGTCGATACTTAAAAGAAATATGAAAGAGCGAGGGAATTGGGTTGTAATATAATAAGCGAAAGACATGTCGGCAGGAAATAATGAATTACGTCTGTGAGGGTGCTTGTATGTTGACAGGTCAAATGAGATGTCAATCATTACTGAAGAGCTCCTTCTCGCGAGTTAATTCTGCTTCATTTATAAACCTCTTGTTTTGTTAAAAGGGGAAAAAAGTACTGTGTGTGCGCGCTTTGTTTTTTCAACTTCTACACAATGCCAATTTACAAATCGTACTTCTAACTAGTGAATGGTGCTGTAAACTTTCCGGAATGATGTCAGTTATTACTTAAACATCTTAACCTTACAATGTTTAGCATGAAGTGTTTTGAATGCTTCTAGAGTAAAAAATATCCACCAATCGCCTAGTGAACTCTGAACAAAATAAAGACAGTGTCCGCGGCATAACAAATTCGTTTACCACAGAGTTGATGAGATAATAATGATATATTTACGCAAAAAATACAACCTAACCTAACGTAATAGAGCTTTAACCTAATCAAACTTGATCTCACCTGACCTAATCTTAACTTACTTACATAATGCAAACCTACAGTAATTTAACATACCCTGGACCAACCTAAACTAACCCTAATTAAACTGGATTTGCAGGGAATTAAATCATATTATTATATACGTATATGCATGCGTTTGGTCCTCTAAGGAGCACGTAGAACCATTATTTAGCATTGGTATTCTTGATCTTCTTGTTCTTCTTATCTTCCCAAAACTTGCTCATCCTTTCACTATGAGCCTGTCGTCTTTCTTGTGTCCAGCATTTTTGATTTTCAAATTCCTTGCCGTCGGTTTCTGAGGCGTAAATTTGCAAGTGTTTATCTTTTGTCTATACAAAGTCCTTGTGGTTTCCAGTCGGTCAACGTCAACTTCTGCGAGATCGTTTTGTGTGTCTACTAGCCAGCGCACCTTGGTTTGTGATGTTCCATTGATAACGACAAAGATTTCCTCGGTCAATCATGAGTCATCTATTAATGCTAAATGCCCGTAGAATTTTTACGTCTTTTGCGTGCATGTGAACTGAATCGCACAGTCAATGAATAGAGTTCCTCCGAGTTTTTTCACATTCAAATTTAGGTCCGAATATTTTCCTCAGTATCTGTCGCTCCATTTTCTCAATGTCTCTAATGTTGATGTTTACTGATGATATTTCGATTGCGTAGAGTGCCTCTGGGAGAACAACAGTGTTTCAGTGTCGGAGTTTGGCCTTGGTGGAAAGTGATCCCTTGTTGTAAACGTTCCAGGTGATTGTATAGGCTTTACGTAATTTTCCAGTGTGGTATTTATTGTCTTCTCTTTCATTGCCAATGCTACCAATAACTTCACCTAAGTACTTAAACTGTTTTAATTGTGTGACGCTGCCATATTGGGTTGCGAATGGCACCAGTTTTGAGTTCTTGGAGTCTATGAACTCTGTTTTTCGTAAGAGATGTGAAGGCCAGTTTTGACAGCAATCTCATGAAGCTTCTCGATGGCATGTCTGGCTTCCCCAGGAGTTCGGGTAATTATTGCTAGGTCGTCATCGAAAGCAAGGCATTTTATGTTGATCCATTTACCGTTTGCTCCCATATGGATTCCAAGTACTTCTTTCTCCCAAGTTTTAATGACCTTGTCTAGTACCTGATTGCTTTAGGCTTTTCAGACCATTATTGTCATATGAGCTGACGAGGTCACCATTTATCCATCCACTGTTATTGGTTTATAAAGTTAAAATCAGTGGAAAAAAGAAAAGAAATAAGTAAAATTTCAAATTTTAATGTTTTTAAATCATGCGTCGATCTTTTCTCTGTCCGTCCATTCACCTTGGCACCTTCTTACACCTCTGTGTTCCACAGAATATTCGTAAAAATTATTATTATTATTATTAATTATTGTTATTGCCGTATGGTCACAGGCACCACTTTCGGAGTGATGTTACGATTGTGCTGTTTTCTAGCAACGAAATCAGAACTTTCCTGGAAGGTCCCTACGGATGTGATTTTTTTCCGTTGGCACTGAGTGCGCCGACAGCATTGACGGATAGTTTCAAATTTTTTTACCACCCTTCAAACCCTCGACTGCCATACTTCAGTTAGTATCGAACATGCGAACTGGGAACCGTGAGTCGAATATTCTACCATTGATCATGAAAAGTAGTTTCCCTCATAATTAAACCACTTCTAAATCGTCTCAGATTAATGTAATTCTAAGTACAATATTCCTATGAAACGTTCCACTCCAATGAAGTGTATTTTTAAGACATGTGAAAAGCAGTCGAACATCAGTTAATGTCAAGTTGTTAAAACGCCCTTCCTGTTCCAGCAAAATGACCATCTCCGAAGTAATGGCACAAAGTTGGCAAACAAAAGCTTGTTCTTAATAATTTTAGTTAGCGGTTCAACGGTCGTGTTGTCCTTCCCTCCCACTGCCAAGTTTAATTGGGGACGACAAACGACTTTAATCTTTTCCCCCACCACTCGAACGAAAACCGAATCTTTACTTTGAGTCCATTAAAATACAAAGACGGTTTGTTAATTGATTAAAGACAGAAATTAGCGGCTCTCAAATACAATGTCAAAAGGAGATATTTTGTTATAATCCAATCATTCTTTGTATCAAGCTTGTTTTCGTATTATTTAAAACTAACTCACCCTACCCGTCGAGGTATTTAATATCCTCTCAAATGGAAGAGTTTGGCTGGATTCAATTAATAGCTCCGCTAACAGATCTCGTGAAACTTTATAAACTACATAAAACCTGCTTACTTTCTATTTTAGCATAACCGAAACTCTCTCTTCGCTCTTCATGTTTGTAAAAGGATTTAAACACTGAAGACTCATATATTTTTCAAAATATCCTCCTTCTACGTTTGTCCGTAACTGTCACAGTATTCATGTCCGGCTCCATGGCTAAGTGGTTAGCGTGCTGGCCTTTGGTCACAAGAGTCCCGGGTTCGATTCCCGGCAGGGTTGGGAATTTTAACCATAATTGGTTTATTTCGGTGTCACAGGGCTGGGTGTATGTGTCGCCTTCATCATCATTTCATACTCATCACGACGCGCAGGTTGCCTATGGGAGTCATATCAAAAGACCTGCACCTGGCAAGCCGAACTTGTCCTCGGACACTCCCGGCACTAACATACATACCCAATGTAATTTATTTTGCGGTATTCATAATTCTGTGGCTTGGTTCTAAAAGGGCCAATGTCAAAAAACCTGTTTTTGAGCTATGAGCATTTGAAATTTTGCTTATAGTTTTCCAATTTTTTTTTTTAACAACTAACCTTAAATGACTTTATACTTTCTTTGTGGAAGACACCTTATTAAACGCTAATCTTTTCTATCATATTATTTAAAAATTGCCAAGTCTCTAATCTTTATTGGTAATCTAACATTATTGGCAAGGGCTTATTTAATTAAACGTTAACTGTTCGTTTAGTACTTAACAGAGACATTGGCCCTTTGAACATGTTGCAAGCCAGGATCAAACGCGTTTGTATCAGTTAATATCTCAATTTCGATAAAAAAAACATGACATTGTCCCTTTTAGAACCAAGCCAAAGAATTTATTCCTGGTCATTTCTTCAATAGTATGTTTCCTTAGGATATGTTGTCACATCTTCATTGTTTTACGCAGTATTTTTCTCTGTCATAGTTTACCCTTTTGAGTGAATACATTAATAGTTCAGTAAACAACATGTTTAGTACTTCCTAAACATGTATCATGTTATCCTCAAAGCAGACATTGTGTTACTGAAATGAATTTACACAGATTTATAAATAAATTCTATAGCGTTAGCATCTCCTTCACAATTTGATTTTCTGTCTCATTTTCTTTTCCTCCCATTTACATGCAATGTAAGGGATGAATACATAACTGAAGAACACCTACATTTCAGAAATGAAAAAAAAATTACGGTCGGCCTATCATTGTTGTAACGGCTGCAGGATTTTTAGTGTTTCGAAACTTACTTATCAGAAATAAAATACAAATCGTCGTTGCCGGGACAAAACCACCTATGTGAAATATTTTAGCTTAGAACTTTGGCCGGTAATGTTTAAGGTGCAATATTGTGTGACAGTTGTTAAGGCATTCTGGCTCTTCATAATGTATGTGCTGCGGGTCAGTATATCTCCAAAAATATTAACACTTAGGAGGTTTCGTTCCGGCAACGACGAAATATTATGTGGATAATAAATGTTATTCAAGAGAATGTGGTACACTTGGAATATGGATAATAACTCGGTGTAGTGTAAGTCTATAATATGAGAAATAAGAGACAAAATTTAAGAGTTCATGAGTAAATATTTCTTGGCTTCTAACAAACAAAGTCGTACTTGCTGTAAATGCACTTCCATTTACTTCAAAGTAGTTACATACTGTAAATTGTTTTCGCTGTTTTAATTTCTCATATAAAGACCTATTAAACTCATTTCGCTTGATTTATTTTTCCTTCATAATTTACTTATCTCGTTTCAACTGTACCTTTTGCACGTTTTAGCCGAATCCTAACCAAATCTTTCTTTTCCATTATTAAACTTGTCATGCTATACAACAGAGCGCCATGTTATAACAGAGTATGTGTGTGACGTCACATGTTTAACCCAAACACTAAAAGTATTTTAAAATGTTTCTTTCCAAGTTCCCGTTGTCGAGGACGTAAGTCTACGTTAAAAACAACAAATGAAGTATAAATGACACTGTACTTAACGCAACAGTGCTGTCTGCAACTGTATTTATAATTATAGAAATTGTAAACAAACTCATGCAAATTAAAGGAAGTGTTGTCCGTTATGTCCTCACTGCCAGTAAATAATTATTACTACAGAAACGAATGAATAAGTATTTCAGTACACAAAAGGATCATAACAATGGCCTAGAATGAATACCTCGTATCTCACAAAGTTCTTCCTATCCATGATTTCCCTTAAGACTGGTCACGCCTTCCAGCCACATTTGGATATGCACTCCATCAGAACAATGTTCGTTGGGTAGATTTTCCTATGCTTCTTAGGAAAGGAAAATGAACCTTATAAAAGTTATACTCTAGGAGTTAGTAAATACGTCATGCAAACATACTTTCCTATAGTACGGTACGGTAAGGTTCATTTTCCGTCACACATCGGCATAGGAAAAAGAACGCAACGAACTTTGTTCTGATGGACTGCATATCTATGTGTGGCTGGGAGGCGTAACCAGTCATAAGGGAAATACTGGATACCAAAAACTTTGGGAGATACGAGGTATTCATTCTAGGTCATCGATAAGAAGAATATAATAAACCTGACCCCATGCTTGCAATAGTTACGTTAATTACTGTCAAGTACTTAGGGCCGATTGCAGAAACGATGACTTGTTTTAAGACTTAGACAACGTCTATCTAAACAACGTCTAAATAGAGCACGATCTTTCATTGCATAAACAATGTTCACCCGATGTTTAACTAGACATCGTTTACAGTTTCAATATTGGTTTGAAAATGGAGATAAAAGTATATTTCATGCAAGTCTTTGCTTGTAACACTCTGAAAGCATGTTGTCCGTTATGTCCTCACTGCCAGTAAATAATTATTACTACAGAAACCAATGAATAAGTATTTCAGTGCACAAAGGGATCATAAGTAGAATGTCGTAAACCTGGCCCCATGCTTGCAATAGTTACGTTAATTACTGTCAAGTACTTAGGGCCGATTGCGGAAACGATGACTAGTTTTAAGACTTGGACATCGTCTATCTAAACAACGTCTAAATCGAGCACGATCTTTCATTCCATAATGTCCACCCGATGTTTAACTAGACATCGATTAAAGTTTCAATATTGGTTTGAAAATGGAGAATAAAGTATCTTTCATGCAACTCTTTGCTTGTCGCAACTTATGAAATTCGTCTGTGCGCGCGCCGAACGCCAGTTTGTCTTTCTACACATTACTCAAATATGGCGAAGCATGAGAATATCGCTTTTGGTGGAAATTAAATCTCGTAATATTGTCGACACTAAATAGACACGCCACCGTACGAGGAAGTATACCTTTGATTATAGCCTTGTTACAGTGAGTGTAATCTACTCATAAATACGATAGCTTCGACGAAGGGAAGATGAAGCAATATTAGTGTGTAAGCGAATGTTTTGTACGGACCATATATATGTAGCTTGCATTCTGGAGATCATAGGTTCGAAATACATCATCGACAGCCCTGAATATTTTTTTCTGTAGTTTCCCTAGTTTTACACCAGGCAAATACTAGGGCTGTTATTATGGCCACGGCTCTTCTTCCCAAGTCCTCCTCTCTTTAAACATTAATCACCGCCATCACCACCTTTTCTTCTCTGGTAGTTGCCGAAAACTTGTACGATTATATATATATAAAGCGTATACAACCTACTTTTTAGTTTTTACTATTATGAGTGTTTAGTTGGCAGTAAATATAAGTGAATCCTTCCCGGTTGATGCATGTGACAGCCCTCTGACGATTGGAGCAGGTAATTCTGACTGTATGTACTCGAAGTGGCCTATAATTCCACGGAAATTATCCCATGTATATAATAAAATATGTCGGTTGCCAAGAATTGTGTTCGAGTTGACAATTCCCGGACTTTCCCTTTGCCAGTCTCAACAAGCAAGTCTCTTGAAAAGCGAAATCTTATTTTAAGATTTATCTCCCCGTACATGTCAAATGAATTGCTGCTATTTAGCAGCGGACAACCCAAATAGAGGCCGTCGGACTAACCTTTCTTCCCGGAATCGTCTCAACATGGTAATACAAATTACATGTTTCATGATACATAACCTCTGATTGCGATTCACCCCTCTCATTTGAGGTTAAACAGTGTTCTCATCAGTATTTAAACATGGTCGGTTTAACACCGGTTTTAGACAGTGTCTAAGTGATAAATAACCTCTCTGCAATGCGGCAGCCGTACTTGGGCATTGTTTAACCGTAGACATCGTCTAAACACCGTTTCTGCAATCGGCCCTTATTGTTATTCGTATGATCTAGTGTTCTATTTTGTGATAGACTATATCGCACGAACTAAAACAATTCAGCGGAACTTCCCAGTAACGGACACCGGTAGGAAACTTTAAAATGTCTGCTATTCGGTAAGAACGTATATTGCTAAAGTAACTAGTTTTGTATTACAAAATGTTCTTACATGATGGTTCATGGTAATAACGGCATTTATACAGTCTTCTTCTTCTTCTTCTTCTTTTCCTGCCGCTTTTCCCACACCTGTGGGGTCGCGGGTGCGAACTGCGTCGCACATGTGGATTTGGCCCTGTTTTACGGCCGGATGCCCTTCCTGACGCCAACCCTCTATGGAGGGATGTAAGCACTATTGCGTGTTTCTGTGGTGGTTGGTAGTGTAGTATGTTGTCTGAATATGATGAAGAGAGTGTTGGGATGGACATATACACCCAGTCCCCGAGCCAGAAGAATTAATCAGAAGCGATTAAAATCCCCGACCCGGCCGGGAATCGAACCCGGGACCCTCTGAACCGAAGGCCAGTACGCTGACCATTCAGCCAACGAGTCGGACAACGGCATTTATACAATGTGCATCTTAATGTTTATAAAATACATTGCTAAGTATTTTCCTTTTATATGTATCAATGCTTTGGGTTTTCTTCTTATCCTTCTCGTTCCTGTCCATTCCGGATGTTGTCAACTATCTTGGCTGTGCTGTTCTTGTCACCTCCGGCTCAGAATAACTCTGCAGACGTTTTGCAGGTCCAGTTCTCAAATTTTGTAAAGAAGATATTCTTCTCCCATCAACACTTGACTTTCCAGGTATTTTTCCTTGAAGAATACACTATAACAAATAGTATCTATTTCCATTCCTAAGTATTGAATCCCCCTTGTTTTAATGGCGGTCAATATTTCTACATTTATTTCAAGAACCATTGAACTTGTATAGGAAGCAATATCAGGGTTTGGTTAAGCAATGAGCTACAACACTTAGGTACTCTTGGAGCGCAGTACATAAATATGATTTCCATAATTTACCAACGAGTACCCGGCCGTAATACAAACTGTGCCCATTATAGCATCACTGTTACCTCCACATTCCAGAAATAAGTGGTTTCTTCACGCTGTCTGTGTTAGGAAGTTTTAAATTAAACATGTGCAATAGTTTTTAGTGCCCATGCCCTTTAACAGAGAATTCTCGTTATATATAATAATTGTGCAATTTAAAGCCATTTATTTTTCTGTAAATTTAATGTCCTTTTTAGGAGTGTCCGTCATGGGGAGTTACACTGTATATTCATAATTATATAGTAATTTGTTTCTACTAAATATTACTTGTATTGAAAGGAAGTCAATTGGAATTTAATGGGTCAAATCTGCCATTTGTATATCGCTCAGAATTAAGAAAAAGTAATCTCGTAATTTTCCTTCACAGTTTCTGACCGTAGTACGGATCCTTACGGAGTGCGCGGACCATCTCCCTCATTCTACGAGAAGACGAGATTTCAGTAGATAGTGTTATCCGTTTCATGAAGGATAGTGGCCTATTATCGTATTTAAAAGTCAATTTTTCATTTATTTATTTCGTGTTGTTAACAGCTCTTCTTATTCTATTAGTTCTCTTTTAGTTTGATTTTGTGTATTTTACTGTGTTTTTAAATTATATATATTTTTTTCATTTAAAGGCAATGCATTATAAAATGTTAACACATTTCATACATACATCTTCATTAAAGACCGTTGTGCCTTTCAGCGTTCATTCTGCAAGCCTCTGTGAATTTAATAAACGCCACCACAATCCTTTAACTGTAACTAGTTCTGTGGCCTGCTTTAGTTGTACACCACTTAACCTTTAAATCCTTATAAACTGAGTCAACCACCGTCGTCTTGGTCCACCTCTACTTCTCCTAACCTCCATAACAGAGTCCGTTATTCTCCTAGGTAATCTGTCCTCCTCCCTCCGCCGAATCCGGTTTATGCGCACAGCTTCATCCATTGAACTTATTTATAACCCATCGTTTATCTCCTATTCAATCTATTTTTAAATAATTTTATACGATAATGAGGCATTGCGAATTAGAGCCACTGATAATCTTCATATGATTTTCTTCATCGTCATTGGATAAATTTTAATTATGGTTTTTTTTATGTCGTACCATTAGGGGCTGATTACCTATATGCTAGCCCCTTTTAAACAACAAGCATCACTTTCATAGTTAATATTTTTTATGTTAGTTACGGGGTCTTAAGTTTTTTTCTTTTTACAATTTCCTTAAAGTTGCACCGACACAGATAGGTCCTATGGCGACGATGGGATGGGCAAGGCCTAGAAGCGGGAATGAAGCGTCTGTGGCCTTAACTTGAAAATGGAAAACCACGGTAAAAACCATCTTCAGGGCTGCCGACAGTGGTGTTCGAACCCACTATCTGCCGGATGCAAACTCACAGCTGCGCGTCCCTAACCGCACGGCCAACTCACCCCGTGATCTTCAGTTTCACGTGACTATTGGTATGATGATCATCGCTACCAAGTAAGTTCGTACCACGTCCAACTTACGAAGATGCCATCGACAATGCCATCCACTTAACACGCCCATAATTTATGAGGAACCTGTACAAGGTAGTCTCATATTTTTCTCCTACCCTGTACCGCCATTCAATACAAATCCAGTTGACTTAGTCCTGCTATTCACCTGTCTCGACCTCCTTGAACTGCTGTTAATAGCGTGATTGATGTGACTCCCCGCACACACAAGGCTCGTATTCCACACTGACTGCGGCCATTCTTTATCCTCTGCCGTCACAATATCACATTTGATGACCATTACGTCATGAGTAGTAATTAATTTTAACTGACGGACACTTGTTGTTCACTTGTCAGATTGTTATCCGACGTATAATCTTACACCGAGAGAGGGACTGATTTTATTGCAAATATCAATGATCACGTTAGAAGCAGGAAGAGATTATTTACAAGCCATTCACATGACAGTGATTGAATTTCCGCTGAAGGACGGGTCATTAATTTTTCCAATATAAACTCCATTCTGGTGTATTTAGCGACTAAAATAATGTCGTGTCGTGTAAAGGAAACTGTGTTAATATTACTTGAATGGCGCGGCAATAAATCCATCGATTACACGTGCAATAGATTTATATTCTCAATCAGCTGTCATTATTAAGAAATGACACCAGTGATTTCGAAAATAAATCTCTAAAATAAACCATATGGGAACTCAAATTATATAACAGTGATAAAACCAAAAACACTGAACATGGATTTCAGAAGTAGATGAAGAAACTCGAGCTAAAAGAAAGGAAAATTTTGAGAAAGATCTTAGAACCAAACTTTCACGATAATAAGATAATATATATCAAGAATGAAACACTGTAGAAGAAAACTGAAAAACTTTCAGATACTATGCGAAGAAGAAAGATAAACTTTTATGGTCATCTACTCGGTATGAACTCTAATGGATTAACCAAACAAGTCTTTGACTTCTTCCGTAACCGTAAAACAAAACCGAACTGGTTTAAAGAAACTGAAAAGACCTAGTTGAATTAAAAATTACAGAAAATTCACTATTCGATCGAACAGCTAAAGTAAGTACGAAAGACGAAAATATAAGGTTCCAAGACAAATCTACATTAATAATAATAATAATAATAATAATAATAATAATAATAATAATGTATGATGTATTTGAGCACCTTCAAATACCACCGGACTGAGCCAGGATCGAACCTGTCAAGTTGGGTTCAGAAGGCCAGTGCCTCAACCGCCTGAGCAACTTAGCCCGGAAAAATCAACATTAAAATCCAAACCTATTATCGTGCAAAACGAGAGGAAACTAAGATAAGAAAGAATGAACAAATACTGGGCACTAAGGAAAGAAAAACACACAGAGAAATGATTGATTCATCATACCCCAAAAAGGTTGAAACGAAGGAAGAAGACGAAGAAACCACAGAAAATCTACTATGATATTATTCTTTTCCTCCTCCTTCTTCTTCTTCTCTCAATTGCGCCTCCTTCAGACCACGGTTGATCAACAATTCAGATTTGATTTTTGCCAAATATTACCGCTCCATCTCCCGGTGTAGCTCCTTTCCTTCCTCTGGCAGAGATAACTTTTCCCTCAGGGGTTTATTCCTGAAAACCCCATATGTCCTTGAGGATCTGTATAACAGCCTATCTGTCTTATAAATCTGTCAGCCCTTGTTCTATTAAGTCCTCCTCAGTCTCCTGTCCGGTATTTCCCATCTTCGACTACCGGACCTAGGATCATTCTAAGAATTCTTCTCTCCCTTAGTGATTACTATTTTCTCTAGATTCACAATCCACGCTCCGAATGAGACAGAATCGAGAACGTTATTAAAATTATTGAGAAAATAACTACTACTGTGAGAAACATTAAGAGGATGAATCCAAAGGGACAGGCACACAGGATACTTTGTGTACAAGAAAAGTGGAAGGCACAACCTTTATGAATCAAGGAGGTTCGCAAGGACTTGGAAGAAATGGGAACCAAGAGGAATATACAGGAAAGGACAAACTTTAGGGAGAAAATTGCTGGAATGAAGGATGCAACGAAGAAACTCGTCATATTACGCAACATATCGGTTGAAGATCGATAAAGCATAAGTCAAAAAATTAAGGAGTGCAAAGAAAATAGAAAAGTCTGAGATATAGAAGATCTGATGGACTGCGTAAACGTGGTCCATAAAATGATGATCGCAAGACAATCTAGGCTTAATCCTGGATCCAGTTTACCCTCCTCTTGGGTGCAACCTACCCAGAAATATCTGCACGTCATTAAATCGAATAAGAACCCAACATGGGAGATCTCAATACTGGAAGCATAAGTGGAAGGTAACTGAAAACTCTTGCTGTGACTGTGCAGAGGGGCCCCCAGACTCTCCAACATATCGCTATGCACTGCCCACTCCGAAAGTTTTTTTTTTTGCTAGGGGCTTTACGTCGCACCGACACAGATAGGTCTTATGGCGACGATGGGACAGGAAAGGCCTAGGAGTTGGAAGGAAGCGGCCGTGGCCTTAATTAAGGTACAGCCCCAGAATTTGCCTGGTGTGAAAATGGGAAACCACGGAAAACCATCTTCAGGGCTGCCGATAGTGGGATTCGAACCTACTATATCCCGAATGCAAGCTCACAGCCGCGCGCCTCTACGCGCACGGCCAACTCGCCCGGTACTCCGAAAGTTCAACGGAACAATGCAGGACATCTATGAGGTCACTGATGAAGCTGCAAAATAGTTAAGCATGTTGGACATTCAACTCTGAAACTACTACATCATGTAATCTATGTCTCATTCGATATGTTTTAAGACTACTCAAATATCTATATAATTGTGAACATGTTTTTATTATTGTTTGTAAACTTGTTTCCTTCAGTCGTACGAAATAAATAAAATAACATGACCGCAACGAAGAAAATAAATAATAATATATACTAATATATAAAGTGTGTATATATAATAGGTAATTTCAGAAACTACTGAACCGATGTTGACATTTCTTTCACCATTAGAAAGATAGCATAATTCCAGGTAATACAGGCTGTGTATCATCCCAAAACAACCGTCATTTGGGGCCCTTGGCACATTGATATAGGCTAATACAGGGGAAATACCGAATTTGTCGAACGAGAATGAGACAAGGCTAATTTTAAGTCTCACCTCGCGAAGGACAACAGTTGTACGGTCCCTATTGGGCGCCGAAAACTACGTTTTAAGGCACTAAAACGGACCGTTTTCGAGAAATTGTCACCACCGTCCTCCGCTATAGGAGTATTACGAAGAAATGGCAGGTAGTAACCATGGCAACCTCAGCTCAAGAATTCTAGAATACAGTAGGCACGAGCGTGAGTGTACGCAAGGCCAAGGAGAGATTCTGTTTAACCCTCCCGCACGGAGTTTCGTCACGCCAGTGCTCGCGCGGGATTGACGAGTAATCCATTCTTTCGTGAAAATTTATTAGAACGTAAAAGTAAATAAATAATGAATAAATGAAGAAAAAATTAAAATAACTCCTAGTATTATTATTAATAAAAACACCATACAGAAATTAGATATCCTACATAACTTCAAGGAAGATAAATATCGTCCATAGTAGTGCTTGAGTTCATGCAGTCGTAAAAAGCAGAACTATGAAAATCGATTCTACTTCATTACGGCTTGAACACTGAAGTTTGGTCTGTTTTGCTCACTTTAGGTTTTCTAGTTGGGGATTTCTTCACACACAGTATTGAAATGGTCTTGGAAGACATATCTTCCAGACAGCACATGTTAATGGACTTTTGGGTCTCCCTGTACTTTATATATTATATATTTTGGAAAGATCTCGAAGACTTCTGCAGGTAAATTCCAATGATCCATTCTCCAGTGTACAAACGAATAGTTACATTCTTAAAGTCAACTCTTCAACTTTCCCCAAGCTGCCTTTCGTACGACAGACAGACTTGAATAAAAGTAGAATAAGACTGTATTTGAAACACAATATATGACTCGATTGAGGAGGTAATACGTGTGTTTTGACCTGATGCGTTATGATGAAATTTTCCACTTTGTACAAATGTCTCTTCAGTCCAATGTCAGGATGTGCTTATAAGAGGACGTTAAAACATTAACAGGTCTATTGTTCCTTGCATGTGACTGTACGGACTATCTCTTGCTCAGCGGGCGAGCTGTTCTCTTTCAGTTGCCGCAAGCACATCCCCTGCGAGGAGCAGTCGAGATATGGCATGAGCTTACTTTGAGTTAGCGGCCGGGCGGCATATTTAGGAAGAGATCCCAGCAAATGGGGTGGACCTAATTAATTGTAAACTTGTTACTGAATATTTTGGAATAAAATTAGGGGCTAGAGATTCTATCTTTTAAAAGATAGGCAGCCTTAATTAACAAGTAGCCAGAATCTCACAACCCATGCGACAGTTCTGTCAGAAGAATTGCATAAGAATCTAAATCTCCTGCTGGTTATGCAGCTCTTCTTACAGAACAGTAAAGCAGACAACTGAACAACCGCTACTTCCTGTATAATATTGCAAGCCCTTTTCTGATATCTGTCTAGCCGAGAAGTTCGATACATCTGATTAGACGTAACTTCGATTCCCCGTGAGGAAAGTGATAAATTCTGAAACGAGACATTCTCTTCTGACCTTGGTATTCATTCAGCCTAGATTAAAAATGGGTCCTAGAATAATTTCTGGGGATGAAGACGGTCAAGCAAATAAAATCTTACTAACTACTACATGTCAGTAAGTGTTGTGGTTATGGTCAATGGAAGCTTTTTATTTCCCCACTCTTCCAGGGACGACATCTTCGTTTTTCTTAAAAAACTCGATTGTACAATTGTCACATATATCCTCAGAACATCAGTTAGACCGCCTTATATACTTGTCACGCGATTATTTTCCATTCTTAAGGTTGGTTACTATTAACTAGTTATGACTATGTGCAGCTCAACATGTAAATGATGATGATGATGATGATGATGATGATGATGATGATGTGAATTATGATGATTATGATGATGATAACCATACAGTGCTGGCTTTCTGAGCAGAAGTTGGCTGAGTCCATTTTAGCTCATTATTGTGTTTCTGTCCTACGCGATACATTTCTGACATTTAGGCGTCACCAGAAACCGTAAAAGCAGTTTATGTGACGTCAAACTAATAGCATAGTTATTATTACTTTTTCAGCAAGACCTGGTAGTTGAAACTTTATGATATTCAAATGTATGATATTTCTTGTCTAATTTTCCCAGTAAGTATTGATCCAGTCGAGAAATAATAATTTAGCTCATGTAGGTAGTTAGTAGCATCATCTACCACACTGCAATATGTTACAATTTATTTAATTCCTACTAGTGGCGTGCATTGTTCGAACATGAGACGGGTAACCAAGACGGAACAAAACGCACCTTGCTACATATGCAACCACCATCACGCATGAGCAGAGTGTGTAATCAAACATTCCCGAGTTGCTCCTATTCGTTGCGACAGGGCATGTTTGAAATGAAGTTGGCTGACTAGGGAGGGATGACCTTGCTTACCTCACTGACGTTGCAAGTAACGTGGCTCATCCAGACGTGAGTAAGCCCTTGAGTACAAACAGTGAAGGACGAGAACATGGAGGCATAAAAGGACGATGGAATGACTTAATTAACCATTAGCTTTGATATGAAGGTTTTTGTTTTGCTTTATGTCGCAGCGACACAGATAGATCTTATGGCGACGATGGGACAGAAAAGAGCTAGGAACGGGAAGGAAGCGGCCATGGCCTTAATTAAGGTACAGCCCCCAGCATTTGCCTGGTGTGAGAATTGGAAACCATGGAAAACCATCTTCAGGGGAGCCGAAATTTGCGCGCCCCTAACCGCATAGCCATCTTGCCCGGTGAGGTGAAGTTTACCATCCTACGTGAATCGAGGGACAGCGTTATGACTAAAATTCAAAACAGCTATTATAAAATAATCACATCTGTTGTTTGGAAGACGTTCCTGGTTGTGGTCACTGCAGACAGTCGGCAGATAGGGTATGCTTTCTGTGCGCTATTAACATATAAATCCGATACAACTCATTAAAAGACACGAGTTTGCAAATTTAATTCTAGCTGTTTTCGCCAAGCATTGCCTGGCAATACGAAGCAAAACGTAACTAGCGCGCGTGATTTCATGTGTTCCAAAGATTTCCAATCATTCAACACTGTTGCCGGGGAAACTTTTAAGAGAATAATTAGGGCATGAAACGAGTAATATTTGTGCTAATTAAGACTGATCTATTACCGCATCCTTCCATCATTAATAGAAACAAGGAAGGACGGAGAGAAATACCTCTATGCATGAAGAAGCGAGTATAAAGGAACAAGGTCGAATAAACATAGCTCGCCTCGCCTTTGAGAAGCAAACTTCGGTCATGGTCATGCTCGTCAAATAATATGAACCGAACATAGAGCGTGTTTTTCAAGGCACAAATTCCTACACTGTATACAGAGTTCCAGAGACGATTTGTTAGATATGACCTTTCATGTTAGCAATCCATTGATGTGAATTTAAAACTAAATTTTAACATCGTAACAAGCAGTCTTGGTCGCGATCCCATTAACGACGCTTTTCTAGCACTTCGTAAGATCTGCCAAAGAGAAAAATCAGAAATCATCTTTAGGTCAATCCATCCTCGCTGTTTTATGCCTTCGATTTCCAGTATGCCACCGGCAGAACTCAAATGCACGCACAACAGTAAATTTGTATGGATACAGATGCAGGTACTTTTTGACAATGTTTCGATACGGCGAGCTCTTAATTCCTACTTGCACAGATAAACGGCTTCCAGGCTTTCCTTCGCTCGAGCAAATTTTTCTGGTGACCGCAATCTTTTCCTATAGTAACCGTTACAGAACCGGTTCCGCGCCACTTTACCACTAAGTTTTGCATTGCAGATTTTTGTGGTTATTTTTCCAAAACATTTCCAGTCTTCAAGTCTTGCGCAAACAGTTCCGCACAGGTTTTCCACGAACACGTGCTTCGCAAAACACTCGACAATGAACACGCGCTCTTTTATCGTGAACACCATTTTGTGTTACATTCAACTGGTCACTAAACACGTCCACTCCTCTTACTCACTCACAAGTAATGACACAGCGACGTACACAGGAGATGTGCACGAGCGGACATGTGACAGCAAGCGATGGGTGCATCGAAATCACGGTTTACAGCAATTCCTGTGATGGGCAGTTCTCCTGTTAAATAATAAGGGTCAGAATGATTAAAAATTCAATTTACAACTATATTTGTAGGGGTAAATCTAACATTCTTTCCCAAACACTTCTTAGGATTAGCTGGTATACCACGTCGATACATTGTGACTTACGGGCAATCTCCTTACTGTGTGATCGGCGTTTTTTTTATAGCGCCTGTTGATTCGGGGTCAGGACCTATAAATATTTTCCGGGCCAGTGTTTTCCCCACCCTATATACGGGTTGACCAAATAAAACTAAAACTTTCGTGTGCTAATGCTGGGGTTGGTAAATTTATTAAGGCAATGGTTGCTACTTTGCAAATAATGTCATTTTTCCCATCCTTGCGTCACTGAAAACCTACAAAAAGGCTACAAAAGAAATACCAGTCTAGTCCTACCAACTTTTTTGCTTCTGATCGTTACGTCAAAGTTTCACAACTATAGAGAAAGGCGGATAAAAAAAGAACTTGAACATGACAGATCATTGTATTGTTTGTTATTATTAATAACATATTTGTTTATGTAGTTCAGGGCCTCTCAAACGCCCAAAATCTTGCGCGTGCAAACCGAGGCGCAGGGGTTCTGTGCACATTGCATCGATCTGACTTGGCTCGGTTTGGACCAGTGTTTTGTCTTGGGGCGACTCGGCTAAGCTCGGCTCAAGTCTGCTCGGATGGTGGAGCGCTGCTGAGCGAGTGACGAAGAAGGAAACAGGCGGAGCGTGCAAGACATACATAGGAAAAGAGATAGACAACGCTATTGCTCGAAATCGAGGAGTGGGGGTCTGCACTCTGGTCAACCTAGCGAAGTCGTCTTTTGCACCTTGCGCCGTGCAATGCTAAGGTGCATGCACCCTGAGAGGCCGAGATATAGTGTATGCCTTTTAATGCGGGAGTCTCCGAGGATATGTTCGGCTCACCTGGCGCAGGTCTTTGTATTCGGCGCCAATGGATGACCCATGCGTCTGGGTGTGAGGTGCTAATAGTGGGGTAGGGAAAGGGTGACACACGGTGTCGGCACGTAGCCTACTCCTGTCGAATTAGTCCGGCTCCATGGCTAAATGGTTACCATGCTGGCCTTTGGTTCAAGTGGCCACGAGTTCAATTCCCGGCTGGGTCGGGGATTTTAGGCTTAATATTGTAGTTTCCACTGGCCCGGGGACTGTATGCGTGTATCGTCCTTAAACAAAAATCACAAGGAAAACAAAGAAAGAATTAGAAAAATAAGGAAAAATGCCAGTAAAAGATCTAAAAAAAATGTCAAATTAAAAATGTATACCAAGGTCTGCTTGATCATGAACAGTGGCATATGTCCTTATTCCGTATGACCATTGGAGTGGATTGAATTGGAAATGTTAGGCACCCTATTTAGGGATTATAAATTGTGTACAACTACTTCTTGTACCCTGTCAGCCAGCATGCTGATGGTGAAAGTTATCTACACGAACGAGACTCAAACCGGTAGCTGTCAATGCAGATAGAATTAAACAGGTGCATCAGCTATCCCATGGTTATGTACCAGCTACTCATAGATTGAGATCCAGGAGAATCTTCCCTAAAACCACTGCAGTGTTGCAAACTATATCTTCTACAGCAAGAAAACAAAGGTGGTTTTCTCGACTTGAGAATAACGTTACTTGCCCTCGCCCTTTGGAAAGCCTCCCACCTGAGCATGAACAAACTTGGATTGTGTGGAGATCCCATAACGGTCTTCCTTCCGGAGTTGGAAGAACTAAAAGCAGTCTGCAGTAATGACACTTCCCTGTCGACAACATTAACTGGGACTGAGGAGAACCCCAGACCATGGAACATCTATTGGATTGCATGCTGTGCCCTGCATCTTGTACAGTAGAAGATTGTCTCCTTGCGACACTAAACACTGCTGAGGTTACACGTCACTCGTCTACCATGGTGTGACTTAATGTTTATCATTTGTGTATCTACAAATTTTGTTTCTGACTCGAATAATTAAACCAAACTACCAGATAATTAAAGGCCTAACGCCTTAACGACCATGGCCATCAAGCATCTAGTGACGTCTGGTGCAGATCTCCTGAGTCGACAACCATTGGCAGCCCATACATTTCTGAGGATTGGGCCGACGTAGGATTAATTAAAATGTGGAAGACACACACACACATTCCCGAACGAGAGAATCAAGGTTATAAATCCTCGACCTGGATGGGAATGTAGCCTCAGACATTTGGACCAGAGTTCAGCATGCTAATCAGTTACTCACGAAGCCGAATGTTACTAATAAATTTTAATTTTAATACCTTTTATGCAACTAGATCCCAAGTTCTGCCAAGCTGTGATGTAAGCAGTCCAGCAGTTGAAGGTCTACTTTGCTGGTGAAGTGGAATATCCCGTCGAAATCAAGCAGCAGGCAGTGCCCGGAGCCCCCCAGGCTGTATGTGGTTAACTGAGCACAGCAGAGCTCTCTGGTGGTCGAGCCTTGCAGCTAGTGCCGTGTATCTTAACCCACAAAAACCACCAGCACTCATCGCCAATACTATTTTGTTTTAATAAATAACTTGCGTCCCGGATTGTTGCAGATTCTTGCGGCTTATGAACAACATTTTGTGCAGAGCGTGAAGACTCGAAGAGAGTGGTGCGGTTTCTTATTCAGGAAACAAGCCCCATCTCACAGAGCGTTCCCTGAAGGCTTTTCAAATATTCGCGCATCCTTCCCTTCTAAATTGAGTACATCGCCGTTCGCAAGTAGGACTGAGTGGTAACGATGTCTCCCAAACAAGATACCATCATGTGTGTGCGTAACGAAACGAGGGAATTTTCACCTAATCCCTAGATTCCAAATGTTTAGGCAGTAATAGGTTAGATTACAATCTAATTTGGTTACTAGGCAGAGTCGTCTAGCCCGTGCTTCCGCTATGTAGCGAGAGTAACATAAATTCTAGGGTTTCTGATGGGACGTACCCCTAATGTTCATGCAAAACTCAAAGCATAACTGTTGTGCAGGGTAGTGTATACATGTTAACCGCTTCAGAAAGTTTGCATTCTAACCTATTACCCGACTCTAATAATGACACTTGTTTTCCAATTATTTTCGACGAACACTCTTACTTACCCGTCCTCTAATGTTCGTTTTCTTTCATAATTCCATAAAATTAGTACCCGTTCTGGTCCCCTATTTGAAATTCCACTAAATCGAACGAATTCCTACAACCATTCTTTTCTAGTTACAGCAGCTAGATTCTGGAATACACTCACAATGGATATTCGGCACTTGAATTCCTCTTATAAATACAAATCTGCCCGCCGAAAGTTTACCTGGGCATATAAAACTCAGTTGTGCGAGGTAGTGGTGGTGGTGATCATTGTTTTAAGAGGAAGTACAACTAGGCAACAATCCTCTATAAAACACTAATCAGAGGAAAAAATGGAAGGGATCCGACACTTCGAAAATGAAGGTATCGGCCAAAGGAAGACAAGGGCCACGAAGGACGTGAAAATGAATGACACCCTAGCCCTCGCAAACCTAATAGCGCTGGGGTCGGAAAAGAACAAGAGTTGACCAAGGGAGGTCGGATAGGATAGAGGAAATTTAGGAGCCTGGCACAAGAAAGTGGAAGGAATGCCAGGACAAAGCTGAGGGCCCCGTGGTCGCCAACCCACGCTCCTAAGATCAGAGCCCCTGGGGCCCCTTTTAGTCGCCTCTTACGACCGGCAGGGGATACCGTGGGTGTTATTATACCGCCCCCATCCACAGGGGGTCAGTTGTGTGAGTCAGTGTGTGTATATCTTATTGTATCTATTTTGCAATTAAGTCATTATTATTATCATTAATATTATCATTAATATTATCTGTTTAGGATCGCTTCAACCTACTATGGGTTACGATTACACAACTTCCTTGACTGTTGATGTTCTTTCTTTTTACGCCAATACTCCTTCATTCTCTGGCTCGCTTTTGCTAGTTCCTCATCCGAGAACATCCTTCTTGCTCTCCTGCATTTCCCTACGAACACATCCGTCACCTCCGAATTTTTCCTTCTGAACACTGTTGTGTTTGTAATATCTCCTTCCTCAACGCTACATTTTTAAGAATCCTGATGAACTTCTTTAAGCTATGGTACTTGGGTCTTTCTTCTTTCCTGGGAGATGAGGATCTTACTTGTTAGGCGTTCCTGTCCCATTCTTCTCAGGTGTCCATAGAAAGATAGTCTTCTTTTCCTTATCGAGGTTTAAATTTTCTCATATTTTTCATACAGCTCTTGATTTGATCTCAAATTAATATTATTAATCTTTTTATTATTATCATTAGTATCATAGCCATACTAATTTGTAGGATGATCTTAATCGTTTATATACTTTCATCACGCTGTTTGGTAAGTAATATGTAAAACAAACAACTGTAATTTACATTTTCTGCTATCTATTATAACAATAGTATTACAAATTCATTTCACCTGACCATTAGTTGCGGGTATTTATATAACATTAGGTATATACAGTATTAGCAATTTAAATTTAAATGTATGCACGGTATTGCGTATCTGCCCCTAGTAATTTAGATTTTGTATAATTACTATGTCTTACCTTAATGGTTAGATGCTTAAATGTTACCACCGGAAGTGGTTAGCTGTAAGAGAGGGCCGTGTGCCCTAACTTCGCCGCTAATTGAAGTCAAAGGTAAATAAATAATTGAATTAAAAACAAATAACGCATCTCTTGATCTGTGATGTCAACTGGATTTTTAAACAGTAATCCTCGCATTGGTATCGAATTGAACCAGTCATTTAAGAAAGGCCACGGTTACATTTTAAAAATCTTGTTTTGGTGCATAATGGTTTTTCTCATGATATATTTTCAAAAACGCCTCATTAACTAAAGGAAATACATCAGGTGAATATGGCATTCATTTAACCCTATGGTACAAGAGCTGGGTCTCTGAATTCCATGTGCGATTGCTTCCCTGTTTTTCTCTGAGATATGCAAGTAGTTGGTTCTTGGTTGTTTCCGCTAGCATCATTTTTATGCACGTTTAGTAACACGACAGACTTGCGACGAACTCTTTGCTTTAGCTCGCGATCTGTGCTGTGTGGACCTGACCAGACCTAACCCGTGCAGTCACGTAAGTTTTTCCTTCATGTGATTCTCTCCTTTATTTTCAAACTGTATTGGTAAATAGCTCTTTAACCGAGCGAGTAAATCGTGCGGTTTGGGTCGCGTAGCTGTGAACTTACATTCGGGAGAGAGTAGGATCTAACCCTATTGTCGGTAGCCCTGAAGATGTTTCTCCGTGGTTTCCCATTTTCACACCAAGCAAATGATGAGACTATATCTTAATTAAGGCCACGGCCGCTTCCTTCTTACCACTCTTAGCCTTTTACGACCTATCTGTTTTGGTGCGACTAAAAGCGAATAATTAAAAAAGTCTATCCCATAACACTGAATTACATCATAGTGAATACAGGGTGACAAAAAATGCGTTAACATAAACAATATCGCTAGTCGAGGGACAATGTTATGGACAGCACTGTGTGACATGGTGAGAAATTGCCGTCGGCTGCTGTCTATTAGCATCCCTAAAGAGGTCGGATGATTGTGGTAGATTTGGGACTTAATTTGTATTTTATTTTGGTGCCAATAAAACCTCATGACATGCCAATATCATGTGTGCCAATTATTACCTCTCCACTTCCAATACTACATGAAGAATTACCTCGTGAAATGTTAACGGACTTCTGGGTCTCCCTGTACATTCCATCACTTGGGATTTGCATCAAGAAGGGCATAGGATCGTAAAAATTGGGGCCAAACCCATACGAAGTGCTGATTTAGAGGTTTTTTTTGCTATTTGCTTTACGTCGCACCGACACAGATAGGTCTTACGGCGACTATGGGATAGAAAGTGCCTAGAAATGGGAAGGAAATGGCCGTGGCGTTCATTAAGTTACAACCCCAGCATTTGCCTGGTGTGAAAATGGGAAACCACGGAAAACCATCTTCAGGGCTGCCGACAGTCGCGCGCCTCTAACCGCACGTCAAACTCAGTCGGTGATTTCAAGTAATTAAGATTAATTTCAGAAGAAACAAGAAGACGATGGAGTAGGTATCTAACTATTCTACAGAGAATACCAGAACTTGTAAACTTCAAAACCAGTTAACGGCTTATGTTGAAATTGAAGTATCAAGTCTCAGAGCGGGTAGTTCGTTTGTTAGTTTATTTATATATTTAGTTTGACCTACAAAGTTAATGCTGATAAAACTTGATGAATTATGTATTTGCTTTAAGCACATGTACTGTATGTGTGTGCTCATTGGAGAGAAGGTTGGTACCACTGGGGCACTCCTGAGTTAGAAGTCGGTCGCTGGAGTGCCGGAAAACTTTTTTATCAGCAAAGCAAATGAAATATGCAAATCGGATATATACTTCACTTCTGCCTGCCTTACAGGGGAATACCATGATGTGAAGCAACTCTCCATGTTGGGAGGAAACAAAAAAGAAGAGAATAAAAACTGGGAAGGATAAAAATCAAAACATTTAAACCACAATTCCAGCTGTTTAACAGATTAACTTCCTGCTCTCGGAACAAGGGTAAAAAAGATGAAAATATTCTCTACTTGCTTGCTTGGCTGAGAATCGAATTACTTAGCTTATGTTTTCCCTGTTGGGAAAAAATGAGATCGCTGAAGGCTACCATTATCCTTGATACAGACACATGCTTTTTTATATAAAACCCGCAGTTCTAATTATTTGTTATTACAGAAGATAAAATATCGTTACCATACGTGCATGCATCATTACAAACCGTTAAACATTTCATCGTTCAGTCTGTCATCATTTTATTCTTCTTTGAACTATTCACTCGGTGCGGGATCCACGTAACGTATTAATGCAATGCCACTGTGTTCGACGAGTTGCATCATCTATGTGCTAGGGGATTCGAGGAGCGTTGTTTTGTAGACAGTGCTAATAATGGGCCTACCCATCCAACATATCGTGGGTTTACAAGTAAAAGACTGTAGGGGGAGTTGGAAAGCATTTTTTAAATATTTTATCCAAATGTTGTCTCATAATATTATTTGGACTCTTCTGTATGAAATGGTGCTTAATTTATTACTATACGCTACCCGTAAATATGTTAAAAATGTATTTATAATATTAATGCACAATTGAGAAGTTTTACAAATTCGGGAATGCTTCTCTTTGAAGTTACCTATTTTCGTAACCGTTTGATCTAGAAGGTTGTGGTTTTCACTAATCTCTTCCAGAATTATGTGTGAGAAGTTGCCGGCACTGTCATAACAAACACTCAGTAATGTTGACTATGGACCAGGCTGTTTTTAAGTGCTGACATGGGTGAATGCGTGAAAGAACATTGTATCGTACTTTGAACTGAGCTTCTGAAAATTGACTTATTTTTTCCACTTTTCTGACCCATTACCTCATAAAGTATTTAAGCTAAGGATGTAATTTTTTCAGTGTTATTTTATGACTTAATGCAGCTATTGAACTAGAGAATTGTATTTCGCTTGATCGAATTCTAATTTAGAGCAATTGTAATGGCATTGTCTTGCTAAAACATAGAATATTAAAAAATTAATGAATGTGCTGCTGTTCACTCCACTCACTTAATTCTAGTTCAGTTCCTAGGGGAAAGTTGTAAGCATCAAACATTTCAAAACTTAAACCTTAATAATTCCTGTGATATTGGGATATCGGTTCTGTCAAATTAACATTGTCAAGATAGGGATTTCCCACTCCCATTAAGTCAAAACGTTTACTTCTGATTAAAAAGTGGTTTGAAATGTTCAGTTTTCTTCTTTCAATATCTTGCCCCAGAATAATACATTTTATTTTTAAAATTATACAATGGATTTGTTAAGGTATCTAGAGTAGCTCCATACGGCAGTGTGAAAAGTAAAAAAGGAAAAATCCCAAAATCTGACTTAATGTGTGTTACTTGTAAATCCAGGATATGAACTTCAAGGAACTCGACTTTGATGAATGCATTGTTACTGTCTTGGTTATCTTGCAATAAATTTCGACAGATCAACACACTTTCGACATAAAAGACCCCTCCAGCTAAAGCATATTTTCACTTAGGCACTTATAGATCCATCGCCCAGTAGATACTCTTCTGTGTATCGTTTAAGAGGATATTTCACGAATTTAAAATAAAACATTGTCCGCTATTATTTTTTTATCCTCAAAAAATGTACAAAATTCGTACACATATAATATTCGCAAAACTGTAATGAACATGGTTCTGATATCAATTAATATGAAATTATGCTAATATATAATGATTAGTAAAACAAATATTTACACGTATCAACTTATCATCAATCAGACGGAGAGTTAATATGTTCAATATTCACTGCAGATTACAAATCGGATTCTTCTAAGAAAGTGAAGTCATGTACTGGCCTTTCTCCGGTAAAAAATTACATTTCTAAAGTTCTGAGTTAAAACTGACCATAAAGATGAGATTCTTGCGTTGAAATACTTATTGAAGTCGTATAGACTTTCTTTTTTAACTTAGAAGGAAGTTATGGTTACCAAACAAATTAAGAAAAGAACCAAAAATCTTACGAGTACATGACCTTCCAGTGAAAAGGAATTCAATAATGAAAACGATTTAGTAACAATTGCATTTATTTGCTTATTGAACAATCTAGTGCCGGCCAATAAATCAACATGAACATCAATTTTATTATAAACCGATAATATTTTAACTAAGGTGAATTATAATGATGAACGCCTCTAGATCTGGGGGTGTAAAGGAGTGTTTACTGTCGTGGTACGTGAAAACTTGTTGTTCAATTCTTCTATTCAAAATGTTTCTCAATATTTGTAATGAAATTAAAGTTTTTCCGGTTTTTCAAAGACGCTAAATTGAAAACATTGTGTAAAAATTGCTTTTAGTGTCGAATGTACAAGATAAATTAATATTTTTTTTCACAAATATCATTGGAATTGATTTTGTACAGTCTCAATGTAACGAATTTCGTCCCTTTAAAGAGGGGTCCTAGATTATTGATGAATATTCTAATTTTTTCGCACTAAACTTACATACAATTTAACAATTACCTCCGGTTGAATAAATAATTTCGAGTTTCTAATAATTATTACATCACGTATCTTGTTAGCCGAACTCTTTACTTTTTTCAATATGGCTCTTAGAAGCGAATTTGCTGTAGAAAACATTTCTAATTCATTACCAGACGACACGATTTCAAGTGTTGTTTAACCAATACAATTCGTTGGATTTATACATTCCTTTCTCCTACTAAATAGGCCTACCATAAATTCACATTGCTTAACATTAAGGAATAAGTTATTACTATCACACCATAATACAGTATTATTAATATCCTGTTGCAAATCACTCAAGTTATATATGGTCATAGACAACTTTATGTCGTCAGCAAAAAGCAAACAATCATACTAACGAAGCACATAAGGCAAATCGTTAACCATAATGAGAAATAGGTGAGGCCCAAGACTGGAACCTTGGGGTACATCACAACAATATTGATCATAAGAAAAATTACGGATTTCTAAATTCATGACTGCTAGCAGGCACACTTACTTCAAATAATGTGTTTCCTTAATTTCATGTGTATACTGTGATTATTATGGATTTTTACTAATTCTGTAACAAACATGAATGGTACGAACCACTATAGCACATAAAATGAAATTGATAAAATTCCATCCTTTACCATCATTGTTACCCTCATCGCCAAAAAGCTCTAAAAGTTAGTAACGGAATGTGACCTCAATTAAAAGCAATGTGTTTTTCGTGAAGACAAACAAGACTCTTCATTTTTTCTATTACAAGAACGCATGTGGTGGAGTTATTAGTACGTAATTCTTCTGAGTCATTATCCTCGGGCTGTGTCGCTGACGGCCAGACGATGAGTGAGAAACGAGTCTCCTCCTCCACTCTCCCTCTTTTCTCTCCCTCCATCAGACCGTGTCCGGCACTAAGCTGGCCCATCCATTACACCAGGTCTGCCCCTGGCGAGCTACAGTAGGCCTTCCTGCGACACATGCGCTGATGAGGTAAGTAGGCACTCCCGCGACACACATCCTGTGATTAGACGAACATTCCTAGTCATTCAAGAGTCCAAAAGCTTAAAAATACCCATTTTTGAAATAAATGGTACGTGAATAATCACATTTGGCATTTTTTGCACCTGTTTCAAAATGTATTAGAAGAAGAGGATTCGTCTTATTCTGGAAGCACGCCTCTATCACTAAATCTGTTCGTCCTTCTTATGAATATTATTGCTGTAGAACTTCATTGAGGCCATTCTTTTCGCTCAAGACGTCATATTTACCGCTGAAAACAAGTGTAATCTCCAACACTTGAATAAATTTCTATAAAAATCATATGGTGTCTGATTTCTGAATGGAAAAATCAGATGATCATAAATATGTTATATGTCTTTCATGGTCATCCATTAAACGTTGCTAATATCATATTACCGCCAATCATAAGGTATAGCCTGCATGGTTGCTAGATGACAATGTCTGGCCATCCATTCATACTTTACATCACAGTCTGCATTGTTGCTAGGTTACCCTTCCGTCTCATATTTTGCTACATGACACAATTTCTTTACACAAATTTTTGAATGATTGGGTGACCTCTAGCTTTAAGACATATTCATGTCTAAATGAGAAAAATTCCAAATTAAGAACTGCTACCAAATTATGTGAAGACTCATGATAGCTCTTAGAATCTTACAAAATATTTTACCACGTTATATCCATTAAAGAAAGTTATTTATAAATCACAGGAACTGACTGAATGGTAATGGTTTTACACACAGGTTGTAGAATGAATATACAGCATATGCAGACGGGTCCAGAAAAATGTAGACACTCTTTGATAGTCAGTATTAATGGAACAAAATGATATACCGTTACAATTATTGCACGGGGGAAAGGTTATTTTATGTGTTCAAAGTGACCCCATTAGTTGGCGACCACGAGGCCCTCACCTTAGTCCTGGCATTGCTTCCACTTACTTGTGCAAGGCTCCTCACTTTCATCTATACTATCCGACCTCTCTTGGTCAACTCTTGTTCTTTTCAGACCCAACGGTACTACGTATGGAGGCCAAGGGAGTATTTCATTTTCATGCCCTTCGTGGCCCCTGTCTTCCTTTGGCCGATACCTTCATTTCTCGAAGAGTCAGGCCCCTTCCATTTTTTCTCTCTGATTAGTGTTATTTAGAGGATGGTTGCCTAGTTGTACTTCCTCTTAAAACAATAATCACCGCCACCACCAACTGACCCCCATTAGCAGCCAAACAATGTCGATGCCGTTGAACTGCTGACCAAACTACGGCTGTCAGTGTTACCGGTGTGATAGTCGCACAGAATGTCTCGCTGGTATCTCGTAGCTCATGCAGTATAGCTGCCTTCTGTCGATAAACATTCTTCAAGGTATCCATAGGTAGAAGCCAAGAAATATAAGGTCTGGAGATCGCGGTGGGTACTCAACAGCTTCTATTCGACCTATCCATCGTCCAGGTAGATTTTCATCCAAGTAGGCTGTGACATCTCTGTGGGCGTGAAGCAGAACGCCATCTTGTTGTACGTAAAATTTTACATTTTCAAACACTTGTCGGATGGCAGGTAAAATCGATATTTTCAGCATATGAAGATACACCTTACCAGTTACAGTACCTTCAAAGAAGAACTGCGCGATGACAGACCACACCGCGCGTTAACACCGGGTAGCACAAGCAGTTGTGCGAGTTTACAGTACCATTCAGTTTGAATTGCGCCTCATCAGACCATATAACCATCCATGCAAACCGTTCATCCTCCCGAAGCATGTCTTCAAAGAACTCGCAGTACTCCATCCTCCGATCCGGGTGGTCCTCGCTCACAGGGTGCAGCGATCTTGGAATGTACACGTTCCACTTTGCAGCCTTCAGAATTTGTCGTACGGTTGATCGGCTTGCCTCGCTTTCACGTGCACCCTAATTCATAAATGTTTGAGGTGACCTAGCAAAAAATTGCAACACAGAAGCGCTGGAAGTTGGACTAGTTGATGTTTTTGGTCGGCCAGACCTTTTCTTATGCACATCCTGAACAGTACCGGCGGTACAGTACGTGTTGGTAGCTGAATTTTGTACACATTAAGCCATTGCCATTTTACCTACGTCATGTTTTCGTACTTGCAGTTCCACTTCAGTAAGGCCTTGCGTTGCTCACACCATAATTATCCTTCATTCGTTACTGCACTGTCATCTGTTGGAAACCGTAGCGCGTCATTCACGTGACTTTCACCATCTGTTGAGAAAACTGTCGACTAAGGTACCATGCAAGAATTGCAACGATATGTCATTCTGTTCCAAAGATATTAACTATCAAAGAGTGTCTACATTTTCTGAACCCTTCTGTATTTACATTTTTATTAATCCACTTATTTGATTCCGTCATACTAAGAATTATTTGAGACTAGTGAACAGTACATTCCTGCATGAGGGGTATTCTTGCACTAATTACATAATCAAAAACACGTGTAATACTTAAAAATGTTGCTGATAAATTTACTTAGTGAATGAATTCTAGTCGATATTCTGGAGCACTTATTTTATTTGCATGTATCGTAGACACGGCATTAAATTAATTAAATTTTTTTCACAGTTTAATAATTTTCGAATAATATATTCATTATAGAGGCAATACTAAAGTAATTTGTAGTAATATTTATTCAGTCACAAGTAACCTCTAGTATATTGAGAACAGTTTCTCCTCCATTATTCAGAATATCTCACTTTGTTAAGAGATTTGGTTTGACAAAGTCTCTGGCTTATTGCAGCATTAGGTCCCTCCATTATG
The DNA here is from genome assembly GCF_040414725.1 of Anabrus simplex. Classification (NCBI taxonomy): domain Eukaryota; kingdom Metazoa; phylum Arthropoda; class Insecta; order Orthoptera; family Tettigoniidae; genus Anabrus; species Anabrus simplex. Next base: position 62,108,479 of record NC_090277.1, read on the forward strand.
AACGCAGCAGAGATGCTAACAATTTATGGATTCTCCCCTAGAGCTGACCTCCCTCGTTGGCCACTTGCTACACGATACTATGCAATTAGAAAACTACTAGGCCCTGCCTATTACTTTACCCCACAGAGAACAGATATTTGATCAAATATTTCAGATGATAAACTATGTTTACACGCTTACGATAATATGCAGTTCGTTTTGGTGAAACGTCATTAAAACTAAGATGTGTATTTTATTCGATAGCGTATTAAATTCGCACGCAAATTTTGTGTTATATATGCCACCAAATATGGCGTGAAGCTGCTAACAGAACCAAGAGTTTTGCGTTCATGTTTTCTAGTCTTTTGCGCATTTTTCATTCGCAGTTTCACTGACATTTTTGAAAACGAATTATTATTATTATTATTATTAACACGAATGTTAATTGTGATTAACGACGTTTACTTATAATATATTTATTATATTTTTTCTTTTATTTCATTCTATGTATACCGTATAACTATATTGCTAGTACCTCTAAGCATTCGTATAGAAATTATCTACAGCATTAACTACGAATGTCGCAAGGTTAACTACAGTGATGCCGGCCCACTGCATGGTTATCAACGCGTCGTACTGGACTCAAATCTTTAAGAAAACTCTAAATATAGGCAATTAGGAAACTAATATCATTTCCCCATTTCGTTTCTCTCAAGGAACCAATTCAAGTTCAGATATTTCAGATGGTAGATACAGTACTCAAACAAGTATTTTTTGAAAAATCTCCTTATAAAAACCACGATGCGTATTGATTCCAATGGATATTGTATTCGCACTTTCCCCATTACATGAGGAAGGAGAACTTGTCATGTAGAAATCAAATTATCCAGACTGGATGGAACCATGCGAACATCACCTGACTGGCTACATCGGGGAGTGAGCTGCATGGATGTCACTTACATGTTACAGAATTGTTGAAGATCAAAATCTAGTCTTAAACAGTGAAGTTTTGCACCAAGAAACGTCAAATGCATCTATGGTGAATAGCAGACAACGAAACACATGTGTGTGTCCGTCTTCCTCATCTCGCCAGAACTTGATATCCACCAATTTCACGGGTGTGAAAAAAATCATCGGATTGTTGGATTTGGTTAAATCACGAGGTTTCTTTATCTCGTATATACATTTATTTTATAAATTTATATATGTGCATTATATTACTAGGTTCTAGATCCAAGTAACATTCTAAGAACATAGTGCCCATCCCTACATATTCTTATACCTAATTATAAGACTCCTGCTTCTCACCACTCTCCTTTCCAGCAATGAAGATGAACTTCCAGAATTACTAGCAAGGGTAACACATGAAAGTTTAGAATATGGGCTAGAGATCAACCTGAGCAAGTCCAAACTAATAGTAATTGACAGAGCGGGACAGATCCAGCTGACAGGTCGATTAAGGGAACTGGAAGCGGTAAATAACTTTATATACCTTGGGTCGACCATCTCTGGTACCGGAAGATCTGAGAAAGAGATTAAGAAACGTATCGCATTAGGGAGCGTTGCCATGAGCAAACTCACAGAAATATGGCATAGCAGATCAATAAGGAACAGTACAAAGATTAGACTAGTTGATTCACTTGTGTTCTCGTTACTCCTTCATGGTTCCGAGCTCTGAACCCTCAAGACAAGAGTTAAATACCGTATCGACGCCTTTCAGATGTGGTGTCGGAGAAGGACGCTCCGTGAAATTTGAACGGAATAAGGAACTAATGCATCCATTATTCAAGAACTGATTACCTCTGAACGTCTCTCTTCTTGCGTCATAAGGAGAAGCGTCCAATTATTGGGAATACTGTAAGATGAGATAGTGAAAATCTGGAGAAGTGTATCATAGAAGGCAATGTCGGCGGAAGACCGCGAGGAAGGACATCGAACAGGTGGATTGATCAAGTTCTGCGTACCACCGGTCTGACTCTTCAGCAGGCTTTAACAGAAGCTGGACATCTTCAAAGGTGGCGCCGGTTAATCAAAAACATTGTGGGGTCACGATACTCAGCAATGAGTTACACGACTCATGATTATGCTTCTCAGCGCCGCTGTAACTATGTGGTGAAATTAATCTTTTTATTTTTGCAGGAGATCTACACACTCGCCACACATTTTTTTATTTTGGATTAGTTTTGTTCAAACTCTCTTGAAGTTTATTAAAGCCAGGCACCCTTTCTATCAGCGGTGACATTTCACAACACGCTAGGGACCCAAACTATCTCTATTCATGAGTCTGATGCTCGCAGAGATCGAAGTTGGTACCTTCATGTATCTCCTAATAACAAACCGTTGTCTCAGCACTAGAGTTCGGATGTGTAGGCATTTATAGACTGGAATGTAATCTAACTGAAGCGGGTAACAAGTATATACTAGCCCAGGAAACAGTTCTGGTATGAGATTTGTATAAACATTAGCGGCTTCGCCTAATAGAACTCCTGGAAGTTATGTTACTCTCTCTACATATTACAACTAAACCTGTCCATTAAGAATACACTCTAAATGTAAAAAGTGGTCAAATTTTTAAATTTCCATTTTTCAAAAAATAAAAGTTCGTATACTTTTAAATTAATAAAATTAAACCCTAATGCAATTTCAGTCATACTCACATGTTCTCTATTCAACTGTATGCTATGGAAAAAATTAACTGAGATTTACCTCCAAAATTATAAGTAGTAGAATATTTTGCTCATTTTCATTAAAATTGTATTGGCATTCTTAGTACAACCAGTACCTACATTACAGCCAGGCATCAAATGGATTAACCCGACAGAAATAGTATGATTTTCAAATAGCAGGTGACAATAAATTCACCAGTCCAAATTGTACGCTGTTGGTGTATAAAAGTGCACTGGGGACAAACTTGGGTAAACACGAAATAACTGATTAAAATTTAACTATAGCTGCTAAGTATACTTTCGGCTCCTCTTCCAAATGAGAGTAAAACAGAAAATTGAAATTGGCGTGAGGGTAATCTAAATGGCGTAAAATTAAAATACCTGCACACGATAGCTGTGGTCATATGATTTATATTATGTATTACATTTCCTGATGACGAAACTGAGTCCTATCAAGTGCATCCCTATGTCAACACCAGACAGAATAACCCCTCACAGTACCTATCATCTGCCCAGAATAATGCGACTTGATGCTTGCTGCTACAATGCATAACAAGCAGAAGATCTTGATGGAGGAAACCCCTTGTAAGAGCCTTACCGTTACCACCTAAACCGATCAGTAGGGAAAAGCCCTGGGGGGTGGGCAACAGGCGATGGTCCCAGCGGACCATAAATATCGGCCACGTTATAGTTCGTGCTAATAGGCTGGACCAATTACAAGCACCCTGACCTGACCGCCCTCACACGGAGGTCTTAGCACCGAGCCCTCCCGCCGTACATTATAACACTGGTACAGCAGCACACGCAAGTCATGGAGGCTATACTTCCAGTCTTACAGGGAGCCATGCATTATAACTAGAGCCAAGATTTTTATGCAGTAATAGGTTAAAACGCAAAATTACTGAAGCCAGTAACAAGTATAGTCTAACCTGCACAATGGTGATGCTATGAGTTTTGCATAAACAGTAGGGGTACGGACCATCAGAACCCCTAGTATATATGTTACTCTCACTACATAACGGAGGAACAGGTTGGTCGTCACTTCTTAATAACGAAAGTAGTATCCGGCTAAATGTTTAGCTTGCTGGCTTTGGTGAAGAGGGTCCCTGGTTCGATACCCGGGTCGGTTATTTTAACATTCATTGGTTAGTTCCAATGGCTCGGAGGATGGGCGTGTATGCCGTCTTTAGTATTAGAATTCATCATGGATGGGCCCCATTCTCCCAGAAGCGCAGGTCGCCCATATGGTTTCAAATAGAAAGACCTGCACCAGACGTCTTCGGAGGCCACACGCCATTATTATTAACTACATTAGTTTGCATTCAAACCTATTACTACCTGACAAACCCGGTTTCTAACTAAGCACGATGTAAGGAAAGTAACTGAAAAATACTTTTAAGCACCTTTTCCTGGTTTGACCCTACATATCTATCTACAGACCATATCTATAGATAGCAAACGATTAGAATACACTGCAGTATTCATTATCAAAGTGACTAATGCAACCCTACTTGAACCCATGTAATTTGTTTCCCTGTAAATAATGCAATAGTAGTAGAAGGGACTGTGGAAGATTCAACTTATAAAACAGAGGAGTACAAGAGGAATGAATACTATTACTATTAGTATCATAATTATTAAATAAGATGTGGAACGGAGATCCAAATAATACGTTACTGGACATCCTGAACGATCGAAAGAGAAACGGTAGGTTGCTAAAGAAATTGAAGATAATAACATCAACAATCAAGTCGTACTGGGTAGTCAATGATAGAATGAATACACGAGTCAAAGCAGTTACAGGGATTCCACAAGGATCAAGCATGTCACCCTTGTTGTTCGTAGTCTACCTGTGTCGTTTACTGAAAGTAATAAAATAGTAAAGGTGAAACACAGTTTAACTGGAAGTGTAACGGTGCTCGTGAATGTTGTTTTAAGGGGAATTACAACCAAACAACCATCCTGATTTGGATGTACAGTAAGTTGTTTTGCTAATTAATGACTTCCTCACCATCACAACCTAACACGTGCGTTCTTAAAGATAAATATACAAGCCGTAACTTTAAAATGAGATCTTCTTAGGCTAATGAAATGTCGGTTGCCAGGAAATCAAAAGAAATTAAAATACCAGATTAAAGACACGAAATTGGAAGTGATAATTAAGTACTTAGAGTGTCTATTCTTCCACACTGATAGTACAATGTAAGAATTGGTATGAATATTAAATATAATTCAGCTATCACTTTTAGAGTAAGTACTACATTTCTACAAAGAATTGAGGTCATAGACTTTCCATTGCTTCTCGCCACTTTCATAGACAACCTGTTGTACAGGAGTAAAACAGGTATAGACTCAGGATATACTATTCGTAACCTGAATATCATTTATACAGGTAGGAAGAATGAATGGCAGTGGACGAATAGTCTACGTTAAAATGAAAATTGTTATTGTAATCGTGAGTGTACAGTAACTTCATGGATGGGGGCATGTGAGTTGAATGTAGAATGATAAGCTGAAAAATACAACAATTGAATCTGGCATGAATTTTAAAAGAAATAAAGGGATATATTTATGAAAATAACAAGCGAAGAAACAACTAAAGGGTTATGGGCTAGAATGTTAGATTATAATCATTGGTCTTTAGTTGGCATTTAAGTCGCAGTAAGATACTTGGTGAAAGGTTCCCGCAAGGCTCAAGTTGTTGTCCCTTATTGATTAATATTTACTTGAATCATTTACTGAGAGAGAGCGTGTGTGTGTATCGAAAGATTTGAGTAATACCAAAACTATGTAAAATGGACAATATAATTATGTAAATTAGAGAAATATTTAAAGAGTGCAAATTACTCTGAATTATCGTACATAGAAGTAATGGAGGTTTATCTCATCGTGGTTGACCTTTATCTTATTTCGGACCAGGTATATCACTTTAAGGTCTCTTTTCAGGCTGTCACTATGGTGTACCATTCCAAAGAAAAGCAGCAGAATTGTTGAAGCAGATTATGTCATAGAGCTCTTATGTGTGAATGGGGGTTAGACGTGGCAAAAGCTTCAGTCTGGATTTAGCCAATTCTAAGGGAGGTGGGGATGAAATAACCATCATCCCTCTCTCTTTGCTTGCTTGTAGTCCCCTCTCGACATCGACCCACTAAGGCCTGAGAGGGAAAGGAGGGAAAAAAGGGCTATAGGGTAGTAGAGGGAGAGACGAGCGAAAGAGAAATAAAAAAGCTGTATGCGGGGGGAGAGAGGAAAGACTGTCTGGGTTCTATTCAGAGAAACACACTGTGAAAAATTCTGTATGTGCCGGCATTCAGAGCCACCTGTTGGAATGTGCGTGGCGTGAGACGTTAACCGGCCTGCCATATGTGGCCATGAAACAGGTAGAAATGTGGGGAATGAAATATCCGTCAAGTGAACGATGAGATAAAATAAAAAGACTAAAAACAACAGACTTTCAGCCATCAGAGGCAGAATGTCCATACCCCCAATAACAACGAAATGCATTTCCTCTCCACGGTTAAAACGTTCGTTATTCGTTTAAAATATCCCTCAAATGGTAACATATATATTTGTAACGTAACTGGAATCATGGTGTCTGTCAGACACCACAAATTTACTATTAGATTATACAGCGATCTCTTTGTTTATTAAACTTCATTACTTGAAAAATATGAATTCAAACATATCACAGAAAAAGTGATAAAACAAATCCAGAAGAAAATACCAAATTACTAAAATGAAGCTCCAAAAATGTGCACCTTCATATTTTTCTCAAAATATAGAAAGAAAACTTTCAATGATTAATTCTCTGCTATGTCAGTCCTTTACAAGGAACCTAGAATGGGTAAAAGAAATAAATTACTGGAAAGCCCAAAACATAAATTCATATTTCGATGTCTAAAATTCATGCTTGTTAGATCACCTTCACCTGTTGCTCTGTCCTCCATACCGTCATTATCAACTGCTTCGTGTTTCGAACCGGTTTATCATCACGTTTTTATCTAGTAATCCGGATCGATACCACTGTCGCCCAACATTTTTGTTATGATTTTATTTACCTATTTCGAAGTTTCAGAACTCGTTGAGAATAATCGGTTTGTGTTTCCATATTATCAATCTACTATGTTTGTTGAAATGGACCTGATCGTGGCTGCATATTCTACTAATTAATTAACAACAGAGAGAGAGAGAAAATCCACGAGATAGCTGCGCTAGAACAAGGGGTACTGTATGGTAACAGCATCCATTTTATAGTAATTTTCACACTTACCCCTTAGGAAAAGTGAACTTGCAAATTTTTAAGTTTTGAAATTCCCCTGTTGTACAGCTATCCCCGATCACGAAAACTTTATTTTTCTTTACATGTACCGTACAAATGGAGATTTACCATTGACAATTAATTACGTAATACATGTAATCAAATATCTTTTAAAAACGAAACAGGAATACGAAAACGGGGGAAGAAATAAATTGAAAATTTTGTAACAGATCCTCGCTCACCGATCACTAACACAATCACTTTCAGAATCAACTTCTTTGGCCTGTGAACTCTTACTCTCAAACCTTATTGTTGGATCAGTAACAACGCTGATGATTCTCTTCCTATCAATCGCAACAATGTCTGCACGTTTACCGGATCTATCGCTAGGGATATAGTGCACTCTTCAAAGACTTCAAATCTGCCAGATTTTTTGAGAAGTTCCCCAATGCTGCTCACAACCTTTGGTTTCTGTTATTTCTGAAATAGTTCCCCTTCCGGGCAGAAACCAAGAACATGAGGGAGGGTTTCTCTCTCGTTGCAGTGGCGGCAACGGTGCTCTTGACTTCTACCGGTAACGCTTCGGACTGCTATCATATTACAGTTCATTTTAATGGCGTTAGTCCATTGGGAAGTTGAAGGTCCTTTCTTTATTGTAATCCAGGTGTTTGATTGTGTCCATTTTCCATGTTTCAAACTGCAGATTTCTCCATTTCTTCCGAAAGTTATGTACCTTTGGATGCTCATCAGGAGTGAAGGCAAGGCTTCTGAGACTACCCTTTATTTCTTGTTAAAAATTTCTCGTTTGTACCAGAAGTGGATCAACAACAGAGTCCAGCCTGTTACAGATGTTAATGTCTTAATGGAAAGCTAATATTATACTAAACCATAATAATCACAACATACTGACTAACACTGCCCACGGGCAATAGTTACGTAACTGGTATCACACGTCTACCAGATGGTGCAGCGAACTTGCCGCGCTTTTACTGCAGGTCAAACAGAGTGAACGGCACACCACCTTCACTGCTTGGAGCCAAAACTCCAACTGAAAGATACAAAAGGATAGAAAGAGTAGGACCCTGCAAGGAGAGGGAATGGCCCCTAGAAATTTCGGAAGCCGTCTCACAGACGTACCAGGTGCGTCCATAAGATTTTGCCGGGTTTTGTGGTATAAAAACACGGAATTTTCAAGGGAAATTCATTTTTTTGTATATTCAAAATATTGGCCATCGGCTTCTACAAACTTCGTCCATCTTTCAGGTAAATTATGAATACCATGCCAGAAAACTGCCTCTGTTTTTTATGGCGAACCATTCGTCGAGTCATTTTCCAACTCCTTCAAAATTGCTTAAGTGCTGCTCTGCGAACGCGTGCCCCATTGATGCGAAGAGGTGATAGATGGCGCCAGGTCGGGGCAGTACGGCGGGTGCGATTTTAAGGCGTCTTTCACTGGTTTTGCATTATCGTGCCATTCCGGCTGTTTTTTGATTAGTGCATGATTTAAATTAATCATTTGTTGGCGATAGGGTTGTGCGTTGACAATTTCGTTGGGCTTCAAGAGTTCATAATACACAATACCGCATTCTTGGATTCAAACCGTTATTACATATTTGTATTACTGTACCTGATTTTTGGATGTATTATTCGATGAAGCGTGTTCACCCGTATGTTTCTACCAGCAAACTATGACTTTACACAGCCTTTTCTTTTTGATTAAATAAGAAAAGCAATATGTGCCGCAAATGTTCTTTTACAGACACAAACTTGGACATGATCACTGAACGATACAACACAGACGCTAGTTTTTTTGGGGGACTCAACAGGTGTGTATTGATAGGCGAACAAACTGACGTATGTTTCAAATTCATACGTTGCGTATTGTTCGCTGGCACCATCTCTTAGTGAACCCGGAAAAGACTTATGCATACAATTGGTATGATACCAGTTGAGGGATATATTTTTGATAAGGGAATTTTTAACTTCAGGAGTTGTGCACTGTGTACTCGAGTCTAAATCCATTGAAAATGGTTATTTGATAATATTGACTGGCACGCTCTCAAAGGCTGGAATTTTTACCAAATTTATCGTACTAACAACATTTAAGTGTACGGCAGCACATGAGCGTAAAAGGAGTAAAACTGAGCAGGTGGCAGCCGTGAATTTAATTAGGGTACATGCCCAGATTTGATTGGCGTGAAAATGGGAAACTATGGAAAATCATCGCCATTGCTGTCAATATCGTAATGAATATTGCCAACTACTGTAGAGCAAAGGCGTGTTTATAACCCGGAATTGCGGGGTCGTCCTCCGTTATTTCGAATTTATTTGGAAGTAGCCTTATCATCTCTTTTTTACTGGGTGGCCTAACTGTTCTTGGCTTGAGAAACGACCAACGACCCCTCCTCAAAAATGTGTGAAAAACATCGTGACAACCCTGCAAATATGGATTTGCAGAACACTTGGTTTCCAATTATCTGAATATATTTTAACTCTTGAGATATTAATTTCCAGTTTTGATTTAATACATTCCATAGCTGAGGTTTCTCATGTGTAGAGACACCAGTCCCTGCCAAGAACAAGCACAGTGACAACTTCTCAAAATCGGGCGAGAGACCCACTGTCGGCTGCCCTGAAGATGGCTTTCCGTGGTTTCCCACTTTCACATCGGACAAATGTTGGGGATGTACCTGTTAGAGTTCACCTTAGTAATGAGCACAATATTACAACAAAATTTTAGGCCACCTTACTCATATACCATTAACCAAAATGCATTGAAACTTCGCACATGCAATTAGGGACATCTCCTCAATCCAGGGAAAGAATACGATTAAGATTGTAATATCCAGTTCATAGATATTTTTGGTTTTTTGTCATTTACCGTAATTTAAGTTCTCTTACATTCAGTTTCACTTTTCTTAAACCAAGCGAGTTGGCCGTGCGGTTAGGGCCGCACAGCTGTGAGCATGCATCCGGGAGAGACTGGGTTCGATCCCGACTGTCGGCAATCGCCTTGAATATGGTTTTTGGTGCTTTCTCACTTTCACCCCAGGCGAATGCTGGGGCTGTACCTTAATTAAGGCCACAGCCGCTTCATTTCCACTCCAGCCCTTTCCTATCCCATCGTCGCCGTAAGACCTGTCTGTGTCGGTGCGACGTTAAACAACTTGTAAAAAACCTTTTCTCAGAAACCACTGAAGTTATTGTCATGAATCTTTTATGGGTGTACATGGGATCATTATGTATGCAACAGCTGAAATATAACTGAAAATAAAATGATATTATGACCTACAAAAAATTAAATATAACAGACAAATTAACAAACTTGGTACATCAAAAAATCGTATTGCCCGAATAATCTTCTTCTTATCCTCCTTCTTCTAACTATTTTCCCACACCTGTGGGGTTGCGGGTGCGAACTGTGTCGCACATGTGGATTTGGCCCTGTTTTACGGCCGTATGCCCTTCGTGACGCCAACCTTATATGGAAGGATGTAATCAATATTGCATGTTTCTGTGGTGGTTGGTAGTGTAGTTTTTTCTGAATATTAAGAGGAAAGTGTTGGGACAAACACAAACACCCAGTCCCCTAGCCAAAAGAATTAATCAAACACGATTAAAATCCTCGTCTCGGTCGAAAATCGAACCCGGTACCCTCTGAACCGAAGGCCTCAACGCTGACAATTCAGTCAATGAGTCGGACATTGGCCAAATATTAAAACAACGAATAAAAACCTTCACCTAATGTGTAAATCTAGGCCTATACAACATATATAGGCAGTTTAGTTGCTCGCTGTCAGCTATTTTCTGAGAAAAGCCTACCTTAAGAGATTAAAATTTTCTTAGAAATTATTTTGTAGATCAAATTAAAAATACATTGTATGTAAACTGGACGTTACAATCATAATAATATTCTTTCCCTGAGTTGAGGAGATGTCACTAAATGCATGTACAAAGTTTCAATGCATTAAGCTTAATGGTATACGAGGACGTTGACCTCAAAGGTTGTTGGAACATTGTGCTCAGTCCTAGGGTGAACTCTACCGGCCACTTCCTGCCAATCCCATAGTCGCCATAAGACCTCTCTGTGTCGGTGCGACGTAAAACAAATTGTAAAAACACTTCTCCAAAAATATTATTGAACTCAGAAGGCAAAGGGACAATTACAGTTTTTCGCAGCTTCTATTCAACCCTTCCAAATACACGACCTTCATTAGTGACGAACACTATTCCTCTACCAGCAGTAAGAAGCCACGTTTCTGCGTGACATCCAGAGCGCCAGCGGATTGGTTAAACTGGATATAAGACTCATTGGTAATAAATATATGTTGGAGTTACGTCACTCTGAAAATAAGATCTTCAATTATAGTTATGCTGATACAATGTTTGCCACAAGTCTGAATTTCTTATATCATTATGCAATAAAACGGTGATAATCTGAAATGGATTCAGTTTGAATTTTGAAAGACTGAGTAGTACAACCCTGATTTTTAGCCAGTAGTAAGTAGAGCTAGGATTTTTAGGCCCTGCACCTTAATATTTTCCTTTTACTATTAAATTGTTCAAATTGATTTGTTTTACAAGGGAAACATCAGATAAACACTATTAACTGTTACCACTGATGCTTTCATGGTTTTTCAAGTTTCGCAGAGAACTGTGCTCTGCGGATTCAGAAGAAAATCTCGATTGTCCACAAGGAAGACTTCTCCAAGAAGGAGTTTTGAATTTAGACGTTCGTAATGGAAGTGGTACGTTAGACCAGATGGTTCACTGTACGCGGTAAAGCGCTAGAATTCGGCACCATCAGGATCAGTCTGAGAGGGAGTCACGTATCAGAACAGGTGTACACACATATGCAGGTATGACGTTGACACAAGCCTGGAACGAAACATCTTGTGATGAGGGACGTGTAAGGACAGAACTGTGTTTTGGTTGCACCTTCGCTCAAAGCCAGCACGTTTCTTGCACCTTAACTTAATGTCAGGAGCTTTTATCACAGTCTCCCCCCCCCCTCCCATATTTTTGCTTCATTTTTGTTTGTTTTCTTAATTCCAACAACGGAAACCGAATGTCCCCGCTTAATCAATGTTTCCTGTTGACTGTTTTATAAATGGACAAATATCCTATTGTCTGCATGTTTTTTGTTAAAATTTGCGGTTTTCAGGGAGGTATCATTACTTTCGCATCAGTGCAGACATGTTAGGCAAAAGTTTTCAGGGTTAGTTTGAGACTCAATGAACTCCCATTTGGCAAAGGAACTACAAATCAGTTTGCGTTTCATAGCACTGCAGTTAAGCGAAAGCCTTCGAACAGGAAGAAGAGAGGTAAGGTGAAATCAAATGGACCAATCAACAATCCAACCAATCAGTATCACTGACGAATATAAACTGTTGTAATTTTTGAATGCTGTAATAAAAATAATAATTTAAAAGGTCAAAATTACAACATTATAACTAGACTTCGGATTTTTAGGTGGTAATAGGTTAGAATGCAAACTGATTTGGTTAATAGGAAGTGTCGCACAACCCGCTCTTCTACACTGTAGCAAGAGTAACATACATTTTAGGAGCTCTATAGGCCGTAATCCTAATGTCTATGCAAACCTCATAGCATAACTGTTGTACACGGTAGGGTACACTTCTTATTGGCTTAAATAAGTTTGCAGTCTAACCTATCGGCAACTAAAAATCCGAGCTCTAATTATAACACAGTAGTTAAAAAAGAAGTACTTTATGCATCTGAAACTATTATAATTGTCGACAGAACTCAAATAAAGGTGATCGAAAAACAAGAAAGAAAAATACTCAGAAAAAACCAAAGTGCGAAAATGGAATTTGGATGAAAAGGAAATCACATGAAATCTATCAAATTACAGAAAAAATCACAGGCACAGTCAGAAAACCACGATTACAATTTTATGGTCGTAGAATGGATAATATCAGACTCAAAAAGAACATTTTTAAACTTAGCCTTATGTATGAAAAATCGCAATACCGGTAATTGGCTAAAATAAATCAGTGCAGATCTAAATGAAATTGACATTATTCAAGATAGAATAAAATTCAGAATCTAAATTCACATCACAGATTTTTCTGTAAAGCTCACCCGACTAAATACGGGATGGACAAAACAACGTAAAATGGAACACAGCGAGAGGATGCAGAGATACTGGGAAGAGAAGAAGGAAAACCAAAAAAGTGCTAATAAGTTCAAACGTGTTCCTTAGTTGGGCATAACGAATCAATAATAATAATAATAATAATAATAATAATAATAATAATAATAATAATAATAATAATAATAATACATTTGTGAATTTGTGTCCTAATTAGGTTTCGTACATTTTGTCATGAATGTTTACGGTTTAAATTTGCACCTTTTAAAGATAAATTTTTGCACATTTTTTGCATCTTTTGAGCCAAATTATGCACTTAAAATTCCTACTTTTAGTATTAAGTTAGAAGGCAAACCATTCGGTTATTAGGAAAAGTTGTCGTCTGCTGTTCCGTAATGGAGGGAGAGTAATATATATTCTTGGGATTTTGATGTCTCGTACCCCTGAGGTTTATGCAATACTAATAACATACCCTTTAACTTCAATATGTTTGTATCCAAACTACTACTGCCTAAAATATACGGCTCTACTGGGTAGTCTACCATTATATATATATATTTCGTATGGCATGAGGATACATTGTTAAAATTCGGTTATTAACAAATATGTACAATTACACGAAACACAGTTTCATCTACACACACAAAACAAATACGTAATAAACAAACTATATTTATATATACATTTGAGCTCATCAATATCTGCATTGCTGCTAAAGCTGAATGTCCATTAATAATGAAAGTGTATCTTCTTGATGAAGTATATTTTTGGTGCTAAATGATTGCCATGGAAATGAAATGACTTGTCTACATTCCTGCCGCAACGGATTGTTTCTTATTGTCAGTGATTTGTCATTCAATCTCAATCAAATGCTCTTGCAGATTTTTTTATAATTTCATTTCCCGTCTGGCTGGCAGGTAGTCGATAGACATCAACGAGCAAGCAATTGGCTCTCCAACTGTTTAGCTTGTCAACGTGTTTGTACAGCAATCAGAGGGGATATTAATGTAATTGTCTGCCATTGAACTTGTCAATCAACAGCAGTGCTCCTCCTTCTCCATATTTTAAATTATATCAGTGATACCGACCAAGTTCCCCAAAGAGCTCCCTTTCTTTCTGCCGTCAAGGGGCTGTCTCACTTCAATGTCTTTGGGACCGTAATATGCAAAGTGAATTTTCAACCAGAAAAAAGTACCGGTACACAGTTCTTGTAAATTTTTCTTCCTATCTCCTGCACATCTATCCCCATAATTTTATGGACTATGTCGGCGGTATACAACAATGTTTCCTTTCATTAAGAGAAGACATGCACGAAAATTCACTGATTTTCTAAGTTTTCTGTAACTTGGGACATTATTTGATTTAGAATCATGAAACTTTGCACGCTGATTTAAAATACGTTGTTTTAAATCACTTAATGTAGAAAAATGTTTCTGAAAAATATTTTTTCAAACTTGGATTTTGGTCATATTAATGTACTTTTTTCTCAGCAACGCCGAGGTTCTGGACCGTGCAGTTTTTAGTGATTTCTGCGAACTTCATGATTTAATACCGCAGGCGTTTTTAATGTCACGTCTATTTCAATTTTATAAAATTAAATGAACATTTCGATTTGTAAACTTCACAAAAGTTACATATAATTTTTAACTCCAGTAAAGTCGATAAAATAATATATTTTGTAGTTTCCTTGCACAAAAATTGTGTAAAGTGTTTAGCCTGCCTGTCTTTCAAATTTCAGATTGATACGCTTACTGGTTCCGAACAAAATGTACCTTTGTCATAGAAAAAGGAAGTCTAGGAAATGATTGAATTTCACAACATGAAACACCGCACTATCTTTAAAATCAAAACAGACTTTCCGCGGTGATCGCCATGCTTGGCCAACCGGAAATGACGCTTCAAAACTTCGTTCAATACTCGTGAGTGTGATTCTGTCAACTGCCTGACGAAACAGACGTAAAGAATTCAGAGAAGATGATACAAAGCAATACATAAAAAGTGGGGCCTGGCACCTGAATTCAACTAAATCCTTTTGAGACTGGATTACCTACATAATTAGCTAACAATTTCATAACAACAAAATCATAATTTCGAAGTATTTCGTGCGCGTGTTCCCTTAAGGGGGGACCAAAACCTTTGACCGACCTAAACAATTCTATTTTTCCATTTTCTTTCATATAAAATTGAACGTTTCTCTTTATAACAGTGAAAAAACATTCTTAATATCTCCGAACTTCCGGTTTTATGACCAAAAACATGAAGCCCTGTCACCAAAGCAAGCCCTTTATCGGTAAATTCGTTGCTCGTTTCACGTAACTTTCGTTTCTCAGAACCGTTTCCCCGATAACTCTGATTTTTTAAGGTCAAATTTTGCATGCAATATATTTCCTAGAGAAGAAGAAGATATACAAGAATAATTGAGCTAGCTTCATTGGTTAAGTTTACAAACAATATTTTCAAATGAAAATTAATGAAAAAATGACTACGTGAAAATAACTTGATGAAAAAATATTTATACTTGATGGACATCACTGATATTAGTACAAGTTGTAGCTATAACATTACTAATCATTAGAGCCCGGATTTGTATGCATTAATAGGCTAGAATGCAAAGTTTCTGAAGCGAGCAGCAAGTATAGTCTGCCTTCACAACAATTATGCTATGGGGTTTGCATAAACATTAGGGGTACGGCCCATCAGAACTCCTTTGATTTATGTTACTCTTGCTACATTATGGAAGAGCGGGTGGCCAACACTTCCTATTAACCAAATTTAGTTAGCAGTCTAACCTGTTATATCATGAAAATCCGGGCTTTGCTAATCGTAATAAAAAATAATCATAGAAAAATATTCGTTTGTTTGGAAATTATCAGGGGAAGGGCAAAATAGTAGCAATAATACACCGCCATATTGAATAATTAATTTTTATAATGGCATAGTTGTATATGATTTCTTTAGTCTAATTATTAAGGAATAATGTGTCAGTCTTACTAAGTTTCCTTTTAGTATACATTCCCATTGCTGGGGAAAATAAATTTTAATACACCCCATTTTTCTATATTCAAAGGGTTGGTCTCCCCTTAAGCAAATATTTTGTCATGAATGAAAAATTATAATTGCCTATGAACTTTAGAAAAATCCTATTTTAAAAACGGTTCCTTGCAATGAAATGATTTGTACTGACGTGTATTTCATTTTGCTTCGTATTAGATACCATCCCAGCATTTTATTTGACTTGAATAAGAATAAGAATAATCACGTTTGAATCACGTTGGGCTGTTAGACTTAAAGGGAATAAATTCAACGCTCTGAGGTTCGGAAACCATGTAAATTGGGATATCCTTTGCTGTGACAAGCATATAAACAGTTATGTTAAATTTCATCTTTGATTTTTAACTGGGCCCAGACAACTGGCTCCAAATCTTTGGAGTGACATTTAACATTTCACACCTCAATAAAGGAAGCAGAATATGGACATACACCCTGCAAACCACGACATTTGTGTTGGTTTGTCTAGTGATGAACCTCATATTCCTGCTTTTGCCAAATCTGAATTAAAATAGGTGATTCTCAACTGTGCTATCAATGAATCATTAGAGGGAGAGTTGTAACATCTGTAGTTCCTTTCTTTGCGGTGAAGTGTCAGCTTTTGGCACTGCTAGTGTCACGGGTCCGCATTAATCTCCTGTCAGCCCGCAACACGCCACACCGTGCTGTCCTGTGGGCTGCTGCAGTGATGGATCGCAGGGGCTCAGTAGCGCCAATCCTTCAGCCTGTCTGCCTTCCTTCTCAGCAAGCAAACAGGCCGCAGTTATTTCCGGTGCAACCTATTGCTGTATCTGCTACAGGGTGATCCACCAATAATGAGCACTATATGATTGAGTGGCATTGTACATTACTTCGTGTAAGTCGTATGGTACATGGAATAAACATGTAAACAATTAAGCACGGAGGTACTCGGAACTGTCAAGAAGAAGAAGAAGAAGAAGTAGAAGAAGATTAGACTACAGACTATATCACTATCTAAAAAATTTTCAAAAAGAACAAGTCCTCAGGAAAACCTTTGGCTTAGTATGCATAGAAGTACTGTGGAAGAAATGAAGTCTCCTGAATTATCTTTCACCAGAATTATGAGAAAATATCAAATGACATAGGACAAAGGTGACTAAAATTTTATAGTCACATTCGAAGAATGGACAATTGAAAAATTACTTTAAAATATTTGATTACACCTCCTCACTAAAAGTCAAGAATAATTGGTTAGTCGACATTGAAAAAGACCTTCAACAAATCAGCATTACAGGTGAAATTATATGGGACAGTCATAGTTTTAGAACTTTGGTGAACAAATATCATTTTACTGAAAAACCTTATATGAGAACTACCACTGCATGTACGGAAGAATGGAAGATAAGAGGAAGAAGACATTCTGGGAAGTGAAGAAATTAAATTCATCTGCTAAATAACTTCAATTGCGCCCCTTAGTTGGGTACAACGTTGTGGAAAAAATGGATTAGAGATTGGATATGGGAAAGACAACCTTATTGTATCCTGCCAATATTTATATATACATTTGAGCTCATCAATATCTGCATTGCTGCTAAAGCTGAATGTCCATTAATAATGAAAGTGTATCTTCTTGATGAAGTATGTTTTTGGTGCTAAATGATTGCCATGGAAATGAAATGACTTGTCTACATTCCTGCCGCAACGGATTGTTTCTTATTGTCAGTTCGCTGACGACCATAACTTGTTAGCCAACAACATCGAGGAGGCTACTCACCAACTGCAGAGCCTTTTCAACATCGCAGGTAAAACCGGTCTGAAGGTTAGTAGTACCTATAATCCCACCCGAAGGCACCACCATTGGCAATGTCCCTGCAGTCAAGTACCTAAGAGAGTGGAAATCAAACAATGAGAGTGAAACATTGGCAATAGACACTAGATGTGCCACGTTTCAGAGGGTATACCACTCCTGCAGGGGATTTACACATTTGAATACCTTTCTAAGAATCTTAAAAAGTACAACTCAGTAATTGCCAGGACGAGCCCACTCAGAAAACTAGAGCTGAGAGTACGGAAAATATTAAGGGGGTAAGAGAATACGATGCCACCTATAGGCTCAGGGAAAACATTGAGCTATACGATCATCAGGAAGATATTAACGCATCCATGAGGAAAAGAAGATTAGCTTTGTACGGCCACTTGACCCATATGGACCTATCCAGGCTCACAAACAAAAATTTTTAGCACAACATGTAGAGCGAAAGTCTCCAAGTACAAAGGGATGACCGCAGTGAAATTGGGCCTAGAACAAAAATTCCACTATCCAGAATACAGGGAGATCCCAATTCCGACTCATTATGCAGGGCGCCTTCCCAGTATCACTCACCAGCAAGAAAAATGCAGGTACCACCACAGTGAAGCGAACAGAGGAGAGGAATCAGGCACACAGACAGTACGTGGATGTTAATATAACTAATGATCTTCATTTGGGTAATAACATTAACGAAGTTCTAAAGAAAGGTTACAGATCACTTCACACGGCTATGAGAGTATTTAGGATTCGTAGTAAGGATGCAAAAGATAGGACATATAATTCTCTCGTAAGACCGCAGTTAGCCTATGGTTTCACTGTATAGGACCCTCGCCAGGATTACTTCATACGAGAAGCGGAAAAGATCAACAGGAAATCAGCATAATTTGTTCTGGGTGATTTCCGACAAAGAAGTAGTGTCACAAAAATGTTCAAACTTTAGGCTGAAAAGTCTAAGCGCTATGTTCCGCGCTGCCAGTGGAGAGATGCTGTGGAACGATATTCGTAGAAGAATAATCTTGAGTAGAGAGTTGAAGTAAGCCAGCATTAAATGGCTTTGAATATTGGTATTTGGTTTCCGCGCTAAGTTTTCAACCATCCTTTCTGCTCCTCCACCTATCAACAGGGGAGCTTTTAAAATCAGATTAATTTAAGAGGAAAAATTGGGACCAATATTAACTCACAGGATGAGGAGTGATGGATTTGAAACATTTATCAAGGTTAATATTCGACAACATTCCGAGTAATTTTAAAACATTTAAGGAAAGGCTAGGAAAGCAACTGATAGGGAATCTAACAACTGGGCGACAAACGTACGTGCATATCATTGAAGACTGATTGATTGAACATCCTGTATAGTTATCACCAGTGGATATACAATACTTTAGGTCATATTCACACGAAGCTAATAATTATACTGTTTAATTGATGTTTGATACGAAATATTTTATTCACAGTGTTACAATAAAAATCCACTGTATCCGCGGTCGGCCAATTAGCAGGGCTGTGAACAATGCTTCTTTGTTTGCAGGCGAGGCGTGTTGGCTATTGACTGTTGACAGGAAATGGACTCGAACGAACGGTAAAGGCAAGAAGTTTAATTTGCAGCGTGCAGTGCGGTGTTAGTTAGCGACAAGAATGGATTCATTCAGACATAACGTCCAACCAGCGGGACCTCTTTCCGGACAGTGCCTGGTCATAAATAGGATTAGTCATATATATCAGAGTGTCTGGAACTTCCAGGACTGGACAGTGAAATGGAATGGAGTGCCTGTCTTTAAATACTGTTAGTCACCCGTGATTTGTGTTGTAGCTTGTTTTATTTCAAGGGGAGTTATGACTGAAATCTGCTCCAATGAGTGGCTCAGACGGGTGAGGCGCTAGTCTTCCGACCCCAAGTTGGCCCAGTCCGGTGCTCAGATACGTTAGCCTCGTGTCGGTAGATTTACTGGCACATTCAAGAACTCCCGAGGGACTAAATTCCGGCACCTCGGCGTCTCCTAAATCCGTAAAAGTAATTAGTGGGACGTAAAGAAAATAACATTATTATTATTATTAATATTATTATTATTATTATTATTATTATTATTATTATTATTATTATTATTATTATTATTATTATTATTATTATTATTATTATTGACTGAAAATTTGAACTTCTATAGTCTACCACTTAACACAACCAAGTTTAAAACTAAAGTATATATTAATAAGATAGAACACCATACAAAATTTGGAGTTGATTAGTTAATTTTGTACACGATACATTGAAAATGCTCCTTTTGGCACAGTTTTCATTACTTTTGGGTTATAATTTGACAGACGTGTCAAAAATAATCTTATACTTAATAATAACTCTGGGTTTTGCAGTCAGGTATAAATTCTTGGAGATGCAAGTATTCAAGTTTCTCACTATTCATACGATAGGCAAAACTCTAGTTTGGTTCTATTTTAGGACCCAAAATATGACCTTGGCTGGACAGGAGACCCTTCAAACTACCAAGATTTCTTGTAAGCCACGTTATAGTGTAAGGTCAAGAAATGTTTGCGGTTTTACGACTTTCTAGTGTTCTATTGCGAGCCATTTTTTTAAATGGAAACATATTCTGTTGCTCTATTACAATTATAAATGTTTTACAGCTATCTTTGTTTCTCCATAACAAATACTATTAATTTAATCCCCATACTGTACTTTCCAGATCTCATCAAGTATTAAAAATGGCTGTTTTCCAAACTATTACAAATAAAATATGTAGTACCTTCAAACCAAAGAGTAATATTTTAATGACAATTTCAGTAAATATTATTTTAAATATATGCTAGTTTCCTGTAAAACGAATCGTATGCATGAGACCAAAATTTAAGGACAGGAATCATGTTTATGAAATATGCAGGTGCCCTTAAACGTTTGGTAGAACCTGTGCATGTAGACATAATTATTTCTCACAGCGTATTTATTCTATTCCGGCCTCGCGGTATACAGGTAGCGTTCCTGCCTCTTACCCGGAGGCCCCGGGTTCGATTCCTGGACAAGTCAGGGATTTTTACCTGTACCTGAGAGCTGGTTCAAGTCCACAATTGATTACAATTGAGGAGCTATCGGACGGTGAGATAGCATCCCCGGTCTAGAAAGTCAAGAATAACGGCCGCGAGGATTCCTCGTGCTGACCACACGACACCTCGTAATCTGCAGACCTTCGGGTTGAGTAGCGGTCGCTTGGTAGGCCAGAGCCCTTGGGGGATATTGAGCCATGGGGTTTTTTAACTTCATTCTGTCTGCCAGCAGTTAGCTAATGACAGATTCATTCGCTCATTCTTAAGCTCATATAGGACTATATACAGGGTCTCTCTTATAAATACAGACCGTCCAACGGTGTTTATACTCTCCCAGACCACCGAGCTCGATAGTTGCAGTCGCTTAAGTGCGGCCAGTATCCAGTATTCGGGAGATAGTAGGTTCGAATCCCACTGTCGGAAGCCCTGAAAAAGGTTTTCCGTGGTTTCCCATTTTCACACCACGCAAATGCTGGGGCTATACCTTAATTAAGGCCACGGCCGCTTCCTTCCCACTTCTAGCCCTTAACTGTCCCATCGCCGCCGTATGACCTATCTGTGTCGGTGCGACGTAAAACAACTAGCAAAAAAAGTACTCTCCCAGACCTAAGCAGCTGTACGGGAGGCATGCGGGTATTTCTTTGCCTTGCAAGTAGCGTGCACGTGTTCTACCTAACATCAGTAACTCAGCTGTTAACCCTTTACTGCATGAATTATTTTCGTTACCATTGGGTGAAGAAAATTTCAATCTTCAATGTTCAACTTACGTTCAGTCTTTTTAGATCTACCTGCAATTCTTAACTGGAGCTAATAGCTTAACACTCGTAAGTGATGTGGATTGCCATAATGGGGTATATATATGCATATAATTGTTCACGACTTTACGCTAAGCTTTTAACATATTTCATATCACATCGTATAGACTCTAAAAGCAGGGCGGATGCGCCCGACGTAAGTTGGGCTGAGACAGCTGCTGTCTGGCATTCTCTCACTCCCCACACACACACTCACAGACACATGCAACAGTTCCATTATGTTTCTTTTTCGCTCATCCAAACACTACGAGCTTCAAATTACTAAAGAACGTACCGCATCCCCTTGGGTAGCACACACAGTAAAACAAAAATTATAAGCATATTCTTTATGTAAATGTGACACTAAGAAAAGCACACCCTCACACCTAATTTCCCTTTGCTGAGAGATACTAAACATAACAACATATAACCCTCGGCAGATATGTTTCGAAAAATCGATAGAATTCCAATTTGGTTGCAGTGTGGTGGTGGTGGCTTTACCTTGAGACAAGCTGGGAGGGTTGGTAAACACGGGCGGGTGATATACACTTAATTTTAAATATCGGAGGGTGTGGTGCGGAATGGAGTGTCAGTAGCAAGTGTTAGTCGGAGATAATGCGGAAATCTCCAGCAACCAACTTTGCATATGCATAAGATTACATTGAGTAGCTATAGTAACATGAATACTAGGCTTACAGGGAACAAAACAGTTTTGTCACATAGAGCAGGTTTCTTGTGATGTTATACGGACAATCAGGACACCAACATTCCCTAATAAACTTTCTGAAATACGAACGTACATAGAATACTACATATTTGTGCATAAGCCGCATTTTAAAATGGATATACTCAGCCCGTTTCCAATCATTCGACCGTGTCAGGAATGAAATGAATGATGTCCCCAGCTAGTGGTGAGGATAGGAATTGTGCCGGCTGCCGAACCCTGTCGCACTCCTCTGGGGCAATGATTAATGACTGACAGATGAAATCAAATGATATTGGAGAGTGTTGTTGGAATGAAACATGACAGGGAAAACTGGAGAACCCGGAGAAAATCCTGTCCCGCCTCAGTTTTGTCGAGCAAAAATCTCACATGGTGTGGCCGGAATTTGAACCACGGAACCCAGCTATGGGAGGCTAGCGCGCTTCCGCCTGAGCCACGGAGGCTCTATAAGTAGGATTTTTGAACGAAACATTACAAACTTTTGTCCTACGAGCACATAATCTCGCGTTATTATAGTTAGTTGAGAAAGTAACGTAAGAACTATAACACACATTCCGCGCGAAGCACGGCAACACTGCTGTTACGTATTGATACTGGCAACGCTGTGCTAGGAGAGCTGCACAGGTGTATACAACTGTTGGGTTATGTCTTTGTTGTTGCGCGGACTGCTCTAGTGTGTTCGTCCAGCTGTAGAGATGGAGGCAAGCAAAGAAGAGTAGAGAAGTGTGGTTCGATTTCTGGTGGCTGACGGTGATGCAGTACGCGAAACTCGTCGCGTGTCTGCTGTGTATGGCGTACACTACATGTCCATGACGAGTGACATAGGAGATACCGAGAATAGCGCACATCACTGCCCAGGACAGGCCATTACTGCTGATGTGGTAGGGTGGATTGATGCCTTATCCGGGAAAACCGACGAATCACGGATGAAGAAAGACTTTCGTGGATGTCTGTCCCATTCGGACGAGAAAGTGGGGTGCGGTTGTGGATCGGTCAGCAACCTATCTCTTTCTACAAAACTGGAATTGATCATCTCGTCTCCCAGTGGGATAAATGTACTAACATGTTGGTAATTACTTTTGAATAAATCCATTCCATGGGGTTACATAAGATTACATTGAGTAGCTATAGTAATATGAATACTAGGCTTACAGGGAACAAAACAGTTTTGTCACACAGAGCAGGCCTATGTGTTCGGTTTTCATTTGACTGTTCCTTATAGACAGATAGCCCCTGTGAATTATCTAAGCACCTCCACAATGCAACTAGCTCACTCAACTCATTAAATTCCACACCTTTTGTCTTTAGAAATCAATTAAAAACTTAGTCTTATCATCGTCACATTAGTCTCCCTCTGTTTCTCTTGCACTCCATGGTTGATTCCGTCATTCTTCTAGGTGATATGTATTTCTCCTTTCGTCTCACATTACCCCATCAGTGAAGATGGTTTATGAGTGTGTAAATCCAAATTTTCCTTTGCCTATGAATAATTTTCTTTCTGTGTTATATCTTACAATATGTATTGAACCCATTACCTTGATCTTACAGGGTTCAATATACAGAAATAATTATTATAATGGAACTGGAAAAGGAGGAAAGGAAAATACTTAGGAAAATTTTTGGACTACTAAAGAATAAAAATATCTGGATGAAAACAAAGAACGCTCAGCAATACAGGGTGGTCGGAAACAATGTGAGCAATATGATAAAACTTTGATATATCGCGATGTTGCCATTTTATCGATAGCCGAAGTTGGCGGGCGATTTCATATGGTCTTTGCGAGGCGGTGTTGCTAAATCGGCAAGTGGCTTATAACTGGCTTGAGACCTCAAATAAAAGGAATAAACTTCTCCAGGGGAGGGACTTGAACATAGACCTCCCTGCTGATAGGCTCGGCCCATAGCAAACGCACTACCGCGGCACTGGCTCATACCATCGGTGTGTTAGTGTTTGTTGCATGGCTCTCAAACCCCATGAGGCCACGTGCAGGTTTACCAACATCGCCCGTTTGAATTTACCGGCGAAAAATCTGATAGGCTAACTTCATCAGCTGATAAAATGACGATGAATCGAGATATCAAGGTACTTTTTTTTATTCGTCAGTATGAACAACGCCCATATAAGTTACTCGGTACTCGTTGTTTCCGAACACCCTATATAGATAAAATTGCAAACACAGTCAAAAGACGAAAACTACAATTTTATGGTCACCTTCACAGAATGAACAACGACAGGCTAAATAAGATGTTTTTATTACACCTCCAAAATAAAACGCACCACCGGTTGGCTGTAAGAGACACCTGGGATCTACAAAGAATGAAGATCGCAGATGACATAATAAATAAAAAGGTGTCCTTCCGGCGACAGATCTGTTCTGCGGGTTTTTCGCTTTTGCAATTTTGACATCAACCTCGGAGAGTGTTATCGGAGAAATAGACAGAGGCAGGCGATCACCTTGCCTCACCAGACGTCGTACAATGTGTCAAATCCCAATTCTAGGTGATAAAAATTAAGAACGTCGTTAATAGTGTTGGGATCCTATTAAAAGTTGGCAATATACCGTTTTCGAGGTCGCTGAATTTATGTCCGGCGTCGTCAAAAGTATACGATCTTCAGAAGCACTATACAGGGGTGAGGGGCAAGGGGAGGTTTAAAAAATGACCGAAAGCAGAAAAAGAATCGTCCACTTACGGGGGTTAATATCACGATTTGGATATGTATATTATGGTTTATGACAGTGGTAAACATGCTATCTAAAACTGGATAAAATATGAATAACAATGAGAATTTCAGTCCAGTATTCTTGTTACACCTTATTTGAGGGAACAGACGAAGGCAATGTATGTACGTATAAATTCTTCCAGGTTAAAAACTTATTTTAAATTGGTATTGGACATAGAACAACGAATTATGCACAAGAAAATAACATTTAATTTCTAAAAACAGTAATATATTCCTCAAAATCATAACAACAATATTTCTTTATAACAAAATTTCATTTTCCAGTCCTGTTAATGACGTAGTTTAAATAAACACACCTCACACAGGAAATTATTATTATTATTATTATTATTATTATTATTATTATTATTATTATTATTATTATTATTATTATTATTATTATTATTATTATTATTATTATTAGTATATTGTATTTCCACATAAAACAGGTCAAGATTACACTCAAAAACATTTCATAAAAGACGTGAAGGGTCACATTATTTACAAGTAATTGTCTCATCAATCTCATCCTGTTGACAATGACAACATGTCTAATGTTTATTCGTCCCGTGATTTGTCTGTAGAGTCCAGAGCATTGTAGTTATTGCTGTACTGGTCTTCTTCATTTGATGTGAAAGTATCTTGGGAAAGTAACTCAATAGCTTCCATAGACTACCGGGAGTATTACGTGGCGTTGTTCAGTACTTGTTTATAAAGGGATCTGATGTAATCAATAACATGTTAAGCAAGTCTCTATTCGTTGAATCTCTGCTACATTTTCGAGTGTGAAGTTCACGAAACCTGCAACAATCTTTATTTCTAGCTTCTTGAGCTTCTTCACATAACGTTCCTATTGGCACAAGAAAATGTGCAATTACCTGAGTACTGTGTACTAAAAAATTGTATACACAGTTACGTCCCAGAAATCAGCTCCTGCTAGACAAATTGGTTATTCCTCTTTCATCATCATCATCATCATCTGTTTACCCTCTAGGTTCGGTTTTTCCCTCGGACTTAGCGAGGGATCCCACCTCTGCCGCCTCAAGGGCAGTGTCCTGGAGCTTCAGACTCTTGGTCGGGGGATACAACTGGGAAGTATGACCAGTACCTCGTCCAGGCGGCCTCACCTGCTATGCTGAACAGGGGCCTTGTGGAGGGATGGGAAGATTGGAAGGGATAGGCAAGGAGGAGGGAAGGAAGCGGCCGTGGCCTTAAGTTAGGTACCATCCCGGCATTCGCCTGGAGGAGAAGTGGGAAACCACGGAAAACCACTTCCAGGATGGCTGAGGTGGGAATCGAACCCACCGCTACTCAGTTGACCTCCCGAGGCTGAGTGGACCCCGTTCCAGCCCTCGTACCACTTTTCAAATTTCGTGGCAGAGCCGGGAATCGAACCCGGGCCTCCGGGGGTGGCAGCTAATCACGCTAACCACTACACCACAGAGGCGGACGGTTATTCCTCTTTACAATTGAATATTGCTCACTTTCGTCACACATGTTGTCTACAAATTATTTTTATTTTGAAAATATAATTGTATTGTTATCTCACTACCCAAGTATGATTCTGAAGTGGTAATTTGAACGATGATATAGAAAGGAAGATCCGAAAAATCGGACTCGTAAAAGTGTATGATATGTATGTATTGCTTTAAACCCAGAAAACTTCCTTGCACTTCACAGAAACCAAGAACATGTAATTCTTCGTTCTTTGCGTTCGTTGTTGAATCATGGCGGCGAGACAGTACAGGTTTTTTTGAGCAACAAATGAGATTTTAAATTAAATATTTCCCAGTAGTTGTGCTATTTGGGACAGTCATTTTGATGACACTCTTATGGATCCATCAACACATAAAAAAGACAATTATATTTTATAATTACCGAGCAAGAGGCTGTGCGGTATGGGCACGTTGCTGTCAGTTTGCTTTCGGGAGATAGTTAGTTTGAATCCCACTGTAGGTCTTTCCGTGGTTTCTCATTTTTACACCAGACAAATGCTGTGGCTGCACTTTAATCATTGCAATTAAAAACCCGGACCCGGCCGGGAATCGAACCCGGGGCCGCCGGGTGACATACGGACGCGTTTCCCCTGCACCGCTGGATGTGGACTCCTGCTATCCTAAAATATAAGGGAAGGTTAGGTCCTGTAGAAGTCAAACATCGCTGAAAAATGGAACTGAAAAACCAGAAAAACAGAACTAAAGAAATATATCGTTATGAAAATGAAAGTCACCTGTGTTTCTGATATTCTTGTTTGGAAATGCTATTCCATCTAGAAACCATAGCTTAAATTAACCCATAAAAACCTGTTCCTTTTAACAACCTACCTTCATGAAATATTACTGAAAATTAAACTGAGGTATAAAAGAGAAATATTTAGATAAATTTAAAGCCAGAAAGAGCAGGTAGTTCCACAATTATTTTAGATTCAAGCAGAAGGTAGAGACAGTCCATGTGGTTTGTAGGGCCAGCACACATAGTGGACCGCAGCTAGGCATCACACTTGTGGAACAAGTGGCTGGTGTATCAAAGGAAACCGCATCATCTCCCTCGCAAGGCACATACACACACACACACACACACACACACACACACACACACAGCCTAGTCCACTTTCATTTCAACTCGGTCCGGCCACTTCATTGTGTGTGTACCTCCTCCCACCAGACACAGTCGATGCTCATATACAGTCTGTTTCCAAAATTTGCATGCGTACCGCATGCACACGAGAGAAAAGACGGTATAGATGATACACTTAGCAGTGCAATGGATACACATATAAAAGGTTTGCTTAGAAATAGTAATTGTCAACGTTTCTCTGCTTAAAAAATATTTTAACAGGGCTTTCCTATTGGGCAACCCCTTGTAAACTGAAAATAAAAATTGCTACGAACCTACTAAGCTGGCGTAGCAGGGGGAGAGGTGATACTCCCACGTGGTGCGTCCCAGGTGGCGGATAGGGGGTGATAACCGGCTTGCCGGCGGACTTGAAGGAAATAAAGTACCTCTCGCGGACCAAACACACTGTGAGTGGGGGACGCAGACTAAGAAGATACCCACGGTATCCCCTGCTCGTCGTAAGAGGGGACTAAAAGGGGTGACCAAGGGATGATCAAATTAGAACCATGAGACTACATGTAATTAGTACCACCACACGGGGAACACCATGGGTCGCTTTTACTTGCGCGTAGTGCCATTATGTTAGGTACAAAATAAGTTTGTGATTAGTAGCGACACTGTGTGACTCAGGATGCATTTTACAGTGCCTGTGATTCGTAAACCTATATGAGCAACACCTATGCTGAGTACCCACTATGTGAGGAACACCCCGGGATAGTGCGGGTCCCTGTGGTTAGTCCATTTTTGTGAGGAACATCATAGGTGGGATAGGAAAGCCTTAGGTGTGCGAAGGAGGTGACAGTGGCCTTAATTAAGCAACAGCCCGAGCAGTTATCTGGTGTGAAAATGGGAAACCACAAAAAAATAAATATAGTTTGGTGATTAATACAGGGTGGGCGAAATAAATTTGGCCCGGAAAATATTTATAAAACTGACGCGGAATTGACCTCTCTTAATGAACAGGAGAACTGTTCAGTACATGAAATGCTGGAAACCCTGATTTCGATGCACCAATCGCTTGCTGTCTGCGCGTGCGCAACTCTCAAGTACGTCGCTGTGTTATTACGTGTGCGTGAGTGAGAGGAGCAGACGTGTTTAATGACCAGTTGAATGGTGCTCACGATAAAACAGCGCATGTTCATTGTCGAGTGTTACGCGAAGCACGATTCGTGGTAAACTTGTGCGGAACTCTTTGCGTAAGTATTTAAGAATGAAAG
This sequence comes from Anabrus simplex, assembly GCF_040414725.1. Lineage (NCBI taxonomy): Eukaryota > Metazoa > Arthropoda > Insecta > Orthoptera > Tettigoniidae > Anabrus > Anabrus simplex. The sequence continues at coordinate 62,137,440 of NC_090277.1, forward strand.
TATTTTGGAGAAACCTCCAGCAAAGTCTGCAGTGCAAAACTTAGTGGCAAATAAACATGAAACGGGTTCTGTAGCGAATAAAACCAGTAAGTAAGTATTCAAAAAGTGCTCGAACACCAGAAAGCATTGCTTGAGTAATGGAAAGCCTGGAACAAAGTCCGAAATCTCAGCGCCGTTTATCTGTGCAGGTGGAAATTAAGAAATCGTCGTGTAGAAACATTTTAAAAAAGGACCTGCATCTGTATACTTACAAATTTACTGTAGTGCATGCGTTAAACCTATGTAGTTTGCATAACATTTATTAGTTATTTGGTCTACACCAGGCTTTCGCATTAGTCAGCACTGCTGGTAAGAGCTCTACTACTATCCCCTTTTTTCTTTTATTTTTATTAATACATAATTAGTATAGTCTCGTGAGCACCCTCGCGAGACCCGGCAGATCATAGTACTTCTTGTTTGCACCAGATTCAGGCGCGCGGTGGGCATTGCCTGGTGAACCATTCTGTTGCGGGGAATAGCCTCACCGTAGCAGGCGTCACTGGGCAGTGGTCACGGCGTGAAGAGTCCATATTCCTGACCATAGCCTGTACAACATTTATTCCCACAGTACAGATTTATTCACAGGACCAACGGTACTCCGGGAGCGTGTTGATCGCTGGCCGTCTATTCTTAACTTATTATTTTTTGTTCGTAAGTTTTTAATATGGTTTCTTAGGCTTAGGCTATTACCAATGTGAACTTTGTATTGGCCGAAGGCCTGTTTAGTTCAATAAACCACTCGCATGCGTTAAGGCGGCCTGACGAATCTTCGTGTGTTGAATTCTGCCGCTGGTTTCCGAGTGAAGTGAAGTCAGGACTTTTGGATCCTCAGTTTTTCATTTCTTCAGATGAGGTTATATCCAGCATCTTCTGTGATGTTCATTAACAAGAGTTTCAATCTTGCGTCAGTCCTATTGTAAATATTTTCCGGGGCAGCATTACTTTACCCACACGGTAGTACTGTACTGATATCCAGATTCAGTCAGCCTCATAAACTTACAATACCGCTCTAATGATCAGCTAAATGACCTGCTATATAATATCGCAATCAAATATTAATTTAAAAAGTCTTATATCTAGGGAATCATCTGAAAATTTACGTCACAAAATTTGTGATACAAAGTGTGTGATGCGATGTTACCTAGCAACAGTGCAGGTTGTGATGTGAAGTACTGATGGATGACCATGACTGAGAGACATATTATCAAAGAGGGGCGTTAGGCTACAGATGGTCGATGTAATATTGCAGGCTGTGATGTGAAGTATTGATGGATGACCAATACTATGAGACATAGAAAAGGCTCTTTTCTCAGAGAAACCTCAGTCTCATTATAATCTAGAGAACTGATCATTTCATTCATGGCAGTTTCATAGGCACTGAGTCAGCCCCCCCCTCCCCCACTTACCATGCATAATCCTACACTTGTCGAGTCGAAATCACATAGATTTGTCTCTCGAAAACGATTCATTAGACTCAAATAAATTCATTCATCGCTATCAGTTTGAATTTCATTCATTGAAATATATTTTTATGGTCATTTGATTTTCCAAAAGAGAAATTTTACACCAGTAACGCTATAGTAAGGTATTGTTAACCAGGTTCAAGGCCTCCTGAGTGAAATTACAAACCCATCCTGATACCAAGACCGCTTTCTAAGTAACATTATAATGTAAGTCTAGCATCTGTGTCTATTTTGAAGTTATAGCTTGTACTGGTGCATATGTCTACATACTTCTTAAAAAATGTATAGTTCTTTATTGAGAGGTACATCCATAATGATCTTAATAGTAAGAGCTGCAGATATTGTACATCGGTGCTGTCTTGCGTACGATTCTCTGATTTCCTTCTCGGGTTCTTCAAGGAAGTGAGGGAGAGTGAGAGATGAAGAATTATTAATTCTACTCATCTTCACGTCGTTGAGGGGTGGTGAAGTCAAGGCAAGTCAAGTCTGAGGGGTTTGGGAATTAGCCACGGACAAACATGAGAAGAGGGCACTACACAGTTCTGCTGACAACACTCATTTCCATGTCAACTAACCAAACCACTACTCTCCCATCTCCTAACCAGAGTGGTGGGGTAAGGAGAAAGGCACGTCAAATCCTTCCCATTTCATTCTCTTCTCATCTCTCCTATCCGACCCGAGTTAAAAATAAAATGAAATAAAATCAACCTCAAAAACAGAAGTTGGTCCTACCACGTTCTGACATTCCGCTAAAACCTCATCCCGAACATTTTCTTTGAATTTCATTCTGTATGCACGACCTCATCTTGTTCTCATTACCACCGCTAATATCGAAACGTGAAGCCTGTCTGTCCGTTTGTCTGCCAGTCTGTCTGTCTGTCTACTGGATGGCTCTCCGCTGAATATTAAAGACAGAGAGAGAGAGAAAAGAGACAATAACAATACAATGAAAGAGAGAACGAACAAGTTTTCACCCTTTTTACGGATTGAATACATAAAACTAAGTGAAATTCTTACCGCTTTGCCAAGAAAAGCCGGGTGGTTTGTATACTCCAAGCAGTTCTCTCGTACTGAAAATTGAATCAGTCATTAATGGACAGCATTTAGGGCTGTAACCCAGGTGGCAGGGTCCCTATCAGTTGTTTACCGAGCAGTGGCGTATGCTGGAATCAAGACGTGGGCTACCACTAGAGTTAGGTTACCGCTTTAGTGAATGTCAAGCCCTAAGCGAGTTGAGCTGCAGCCAATAGCAAACAGAGAAGCCTGCTGTGTTGTCAGTGCTCCTTTACAGGCTACTGCCCTGGCCTCTGTCTACGTCAATACTCAATACCTGATCACTGGAGATGGTAGCCTAAGGTTAAACAAATTAAAGTCCGGCTTTGTGGCTAAATGGATAGAATGCTTGCCTTAGGCCCGATCGTCCAGGTTCTCAGAATCAACCCCCTCGTACTGTAATTCCCCTGGCGTGGAGACTGGTTGTTTATGACGTCTTCGTCATTCATTCCATCCTCATTAGATCACCACCAAGCCTATACAGATGCATGCACTATTATTATTATTATTAAATTAAAATTATGAATTTTACCGCATTACCAGCAGTCGAACTCATCGTTCGTTGGTTTATTGGCTTCCTCTGGATATCAGTGGTGGTGTCCGACCTATGATCACAGGTTCCATTCTAACCAACCAAAAAGAAGACGAAACCTCCAAGAATTGATTTGATTTGATTCGATTCGATTCGATTCGATTCGATTCGATTCGATTCGATTCGATTCGATTCGATTCGATTCGATTTGTGGAAAGACAATAGTAGACGTGTAAGTTTGAGTGTTGGTTTTAAAAGTAGGGAAGATCACAATATAAAGGTAACGTTGGAATTCAAGAGGAAGAATTGGTAAATATTCGTTTATAGGAAGGGGAGTTAGGGATTGGAATAACTTACCAAGGGTGTTGTTCAATAAATTTCCATTTTTTTTTTGCAGTTAATTAAGGAAAGACGAGATAAACAATAGATAGGAAATATGCCATCTGGGTGACTGCCTAAAATCAGATAAGTGTTGACTGATTGTTTCTCAGAATACTTTTCCAATGTTCTGGATATCATTCATATTGTGATATCACTGCTGTTAAGGATGTATTATTAACAATTGAGCCGCTATCTCGAGTTTTATTACTGAATACCGTAAACAGTTGTGCCTTATTGGTTCGCCGTTCTAGGTTACCACATCTTCAACAGAAAATTTTCACAGAGTTGAATATTTCTCGCTCATGCAACCTTAACCCTATTCTGGTATCAAATATTCTGTCAGAGTATTAAGTAAATCAATGCTTTTTAATGATTTAGTCCTTTATTGAACTTGATATTTCAAAAATATGTTTCCAATCACGTCACAGGAACACTTGAAAAATGAAAAAATTACGAGATCTTCAGAATAAAATACAAAAATACTAAACTGAATCACAGAAAAAGAGATCCCTCCCATTATTCACAAACACCTATAAAAATCTAAGATCATTTTTCTAGTATGCCAGTCTTTATAAGAGAACCTGGAATGGTCAGAATCACATCTTTCATGTCATTGTTATATGAGTCATCACTCCATAAACTGGTTTGATGCAGCTCTCCATGTCACCCTATCCTGTGCTAATCTTTTCATTGCTACGTAACTACTACATCCTACATCTGCTGTAATCTGCTTGTCATATTCATACCTCGGTCTGCCCCTACCGTTTTTATCGCCTACAATTCCACTAAAATCTAACTGAACAAGACCTGTGTAAGTCTTAAACTGTACCCTATCATTCTTTCTCCTTTATCATCACATTTCGGCAAATCGACATCCTATCACCAATTAGATTCAGTATCTCTTCATTCATGATTCGATCTTCCCATCTAACCTTCAGCATTCGTCTGTAATACCATATTTCAAAGGCTTCTATTCTTTTTCTTTCTGAGCTGATTATCGTCCATATTTCACTTCCATACAATGCCACGCTCCACACGAAATTCTTCAAAAACATCTTTCTAATTCCTACATCAATGCTCGAAGTGAGCAAAGTTCTTTTGTTAAAAAATGCTCTTCCTTATTTGTGCCAGCCCGTATTTTAAGTCCTCCTTATTTCTGCCGTCGGTAGTTATTTTACTATCCAAGTAACAATGTTCATCTACTTCCTTGAAGACTTCAGTCCCTACTCTAATATATCCTGCATCACCTGACTTCGTTCGACTGTTCTCCACTACTTTTGTTTCGGATTGTTTTATTTTCATTTTGTACTCCTTTCCCAAGACTATGCCCATGTTTTAATGTTAATAACCATACATTTGGTGGAATCCAGCAAGGAGAGGGGATAACCGTGGGAAATATCATCAACTATCTCACGCGCTTATGATACCAGTTAACCCGGCATTACTCGCTATGTCTTTACGTGTGCCGTTACTCGCTGGTGAGCGCAGCGCTCACCTTTAAGTTTAAAGGCTTTAATATGTCCATATAAATATGGAGGTATTTTTAATATGTCCATTCGAGCTAGTTATTTATTTAGGTACACGGCCGAGTGGAGTGGCTATGGAGGAAAGCTCAACATTCGGGAGACGCGTGAGTTCGATCCCCACCGTTAGCTGTCCTGAGAATGGTTTTCTGTTTACGCTTCCAGGCATATACCGGGGCAGTTTCTATTCACAGACTACAGCCGATTCCTTACACCTATTTAGCCACCTTCGTTCACCATCATTTATTTCATCTTTATTAGCTCTTCAACTGAGGTTGGCGTCAGGAAGGGCATCCGATCGTAAAACAAGCTATGTACATTGATATCAAAGTTTGCTATAAACGAAAGTCCTCTCCTTCCTCAGAACTTGCAGGCATTCTGAAACAGAGTTATGATCACTTCCGTAAACCTCATCTATTTCATACCATGTCTCGATGTTCAAGACCTTCCCTCCTTCGTTTCACATAACCACGAAAGTATCTGATCACTGGATGCCACAATAACTTGTAAATATTGTCTAAAAACACCCACAGTATAAACATTTCGCATTAAATACAAGCATAAAACAAAACCTGACTTATTACAATGAGCGAAATATAAGTAGCACAGTTCCTCGCTACTGAGCGCACCGCTCACCAAACATACACTACTGTGCCTAATAATGAATTGCGGGCGTATATTTTCAAAGATAATGAAAATGACTGACACATCCCCTTCATAATAATCTGTTACAAAGGTACAGGGACTTACAAAGGTGGAGGTTTTGTAACATTCCAACAAGAAGCAATATACTACGAAGGTGAACGCCGCGCTCACCATGCGAGTAACCGCGGGTTCTGAGGTTGAGTGATCGACAAAAAGTAATAATAGACCTGTTCTATGGTACTAAAAAGTTTGACAAACATATCTGCATGTATGCGAGGTCCGGCTCCATGGCTAAATGGTTAGCGTGTTGGCCTTTGGTCACAGGGGACCAGGGTTCGATTCCCGGCAGGGTCGGGAATTTGAACCATAATTGGTTATTTTTTCTGGCATAAGGGCTGGGTGTACGTGTTGTCTTCATCATCATTCCATCCTCATCACGATGCGTAGGTCGCCTACGGGGATCAAATCGAAAGACCTGCACCTGGCGAGCCGAACATGTCCTCGGACACTCCCGGCACTAAAAGCCATACGACATTTCATTTCATGTATATGAGGATGTACTGTAGGGTTTAGATCATACTGTACCTTACTCATCAGTGTACGCGTGATGTCCCCATGTGACCCAAAGTTCGCCTCTCACCTAGTTATGACTTTTACTCCCTGGTAACTGCAGTCAGACCGGAATGGCGACCGGAGCCGTGTCTCCAGGGATCAGCCGGAAACCCCGGAGCCGCGCGTTCAGAAACAACAGGCCGGAACGGTGTAGGGGGCCACTGCCTCAGCAGGCCTTGCTCTGTTGCAATGATTATATCTGTGCGTCTGAGCACTTTCAACCCAACATCCAGGAATGATCTTAAACCATCAGTATTAGTTAGTTCTTCCTCTTCTTCTGGATGTCACACAGTCTATGAACGTCTACAATAAGAAGAATATTTCGATTAATACACAATTGAGACACTACCGGATAGTGATCCACCCCGAAGCCTTAAACGCAGCAGAAACTCTTAATCTGGTAAGAGCATGAGTAGTTAAGAGATTAGATTTGGTGAAACGAAAGATTCTCAGGAAGATATTGGGACCGCGAAAAAGAGAGGGCGGTAAATTTAGAAGACGAGCGAACCAAGAACTGTGTACCAAGATAGGGTAAACCTCAGACATCACACGGAAAAGAAGGAACGTGTTCTTCGGACACACGCTGAGAATGGACCAGGGGCGGATAACACTGCAAATAATACAGTTTCCTTTGAACAAGAGAACCAATGTACAGTGGATCTAAGAGGTGCAAAGGAATCTAGAAAAAATGGGAATACAGGAACCTGAGATATACAACAGAGTGATTCTTAAATAAAAAATTCAGGCTTGCACAGGTTTTCAGGACAGAACAAGATCATCATTGACAGAAGACTGATGAAAGTTACAAAGAATGAAAGAATATTGGACAATGAGAAAGATCAGAAGTAACGAAGCAGATACGAATTAACGATGGCCAAAACATCGAGCGAGCTGGCCGTGCGGTTAGAGGCGCGCAGCTCTGAACTTCCATCCGGAAGATAGTGGGTTCGAACCCCACCTTCCAACTTTCACTTTCTGGGGCTGTATCCTAATTAAGGCCATCCCATTCCTTCCCAATCCTAGGCCTTTCCTGGCCAATCGTCACTATAAGACCTATCTGTGTCGGCGCTACGTAAAACAAATTGTAAGAAAAAATGGACAAAACGAAAATAATAATAATAATAATAATAATAATAATAATAATAATAATAATAATAATAATACGTAATACAACACGGTAATTAACCCAGAATGTCTCTATGCTACAGTGAGTCTGTATGTTCTTCACGAAAACAGGAGAAATAGAAGAGCTAGAGAAAAATTCTAAGAAAAATCTGGGGCCAATCAAAGACTGTAAACGGGGAGTTCAGACACAGGAAGAATTCAGACCACTGAAAAATAGAGAAACTGAAAGAATGTCTGGTGTGAGCCTCCGTGGATCAGGCGTTAACACGCCGGCCTCTCACCGCTGAGTTCCATGATTCAAATCCCGGTCACTCAATGAGAGATTTGTGCTGGACTAAGCGGACGCGGGACATGTTTTTCTCCGGGTATTCCGGTTTTCCCTGTCATCTTTCATTCCAGTAACCAGTGTTTTTGGACTACGGTTATTCTTTCTGGTTTCCCGTGGTATCCCATTTTCACACCAGGCAAATGCTGGGGCTGTACCTTAATTAACGCCATGGCCGACTCCATCCAATTCCTAGGCCTTTCTTGTCCATCGCCGCCGTAAGATCTATCTGTGTCGGTGTGACGTAAAGCAAATAGCAAAAATATATATATTATTTCTGGAAACCCAAATTACATTGGTCATTTTTATACAAGTATCAATGTTATTCCATTCCCCGTGTAACTCAGTGACTATGGTTGAAGTTGTAGAATATGTGATGTGCAAAGAGAGATGAACATCCTGTTATTCCCATTCCACGAATATAAACTGTAATTTTTGGTGCTTTTTGACATTGGTTGTTTTACATGTTATAATTCTCATGTTTAGGTCCGTATTGAAATGTACAATGAAGTCAAATAAATATTAAAATGTATATATTCCACCTATTCAATACATAGAGATTTTAATTAAGAAATTAAATCTTGAATAAAATTAATCTCAATCTGAAAGGTAATTAATCAGGTACCTGAAGATGCCCTTAATTAAAGGGCGAAACATGTTCCTATAATTTTATTCAAGATTCAATTTCTTAATTAAAATCTCTATTTATGTATTGAAAAGGTGGAATAAATAAATTTTTATATTTATTTGATTTCAATGGTTGTTCTTCCCAGAAACCCTTCAATAGGGTGAATACATAAGAATATCTACATATTAATAAAATTTTCTGATTTTCGATAGATATGAGGGATTACGATTACATAAAATATGAAAAATATCACTTTCATCAAGCATTTATTTGCCGTTAGCAGTCATTGGATGACATCTACTAAGGCACACTCGTTAACAACATCGTAAATTCTCTGACTTAGAAAATACAGCCATCTGTTGAAGTACTCTCGTAACTATTACATGGAGAAACACAATGTAGCCGCCAGAAGTAGGTCGTTCTCGATTTTTAGTGAAATGTCAAATATTACTGCGTAATTTTAGACAGCAATGCTCGCAGTTAGACCGAAAAGAGCTAAGAACATCTGGAAGGAGTGCAAAGAAAAGGGACTAAGCTTGAGAGATAGACGATCTGGTGGATTGTGTAAACATGGTCCGTAGATGACCTTAACGAATGAAATAAAATAAATAATAATAATAATAATAATAATAATAATAATAATAATAATAATAATAATAATGTAACTCGACAGCCTACCAATAAAGCTCCGAGAATACCAGGAGGAACTTATCAACTTACCTGCCCATTAGAGAAAATGCGCTCACGTCTTGAAACCTGAGTCTAAGTTTAGACCAGCGTTAGAGAACTTGAAGCTGGAGTAATTACAAAGGTCGACCAGTCCTGGTCGTAGAGTACCGCAGGAGGACGATAATAGCTGCCTACTTTGTACAGGGCTTCTCCTAGTGACTGCCATATTATGTTCGATCTCATGATCCCCTGCGTAAGGGTAGTGAGCCTAAGAACATTTTTTTATGGAGTTAAAAATCTAACTGACCTTAGTGCCAGAAAAAATTGTTAATTTTGAGATATTCAACAAAAACTCCTTAATTTTAAAAATAAAGTGTTTTTTTCTTCTTTTTCGTTGCGAGAGGGTCACTTAGGACCATCCGGATTCATCATTTGTTGGCTTTTTCTTATCCCATTTTTTCATTTATGCATAGTGAATGCGGGTGCTTCCGCTGCAGGGACCACACATGTCGGTTAGTCTTTCTATCATCATCCTTAAAACCCCGTGTTAGTGTGATTTTTCTGATTTCACCTTGGACCAGTAGATTTGGTGATTCTAATTCCTTCAGGTCTTTCTCTGTCTCTCTCACCGGGCGAGTTGACCATGTGGTTAGGGGCGCGCAGCTGTCAGCTTGCATCCGGGAGATAGTGGGTTCGAATCCCACTGTCGGCAGCTCTGAAGATGGTTTTCCGTGGTGTCCCATTTTTACACCAGGCAAATGCTGGGGCTGTGCCTTAATTAAGGCCACAGCCGCTTCCTTCCAACTCCTAGGCCTTTCCTATCTCATCATCGCCATAAGACCTATCTGTGTCGGTGCGACGTAAAGCCACTAGCAAAAATGAATTCTCTGTCTCTCTGTACCAATTTGATCTATGGGTTTTATTCTTTAAAACTCTGTAAATTATGTGAATCAGTCTTTATGAATACATTATTTCTATGTGCCCCATGACCTGTATTCTTCTCATGTGTCTGAAATTTTGGAGTTTATCTTATATATTTCCGCATTTGGTTTCGGAAAATGTACGCCATCTTTGATTCACGGTCCTGGTATTAATGTGGAGGTTAACACCTAGAAGAGAGAGTGAAATGCATTTATGTCTGCTTCCCCTACTTCGAGGTTGCCAAAAACAGACAAAGCTTACGTAAAAAATGGATTGATGACTACAAAGGTGGTGTAAAGTACATTTTCTGAAATGATCATTATACCTATTACTTAGTAAAAATCTAGATGTACGTATGTTGGGTATTCAGCCCGATCCTCCACAGCTACGCCAACTACTGTCATAGATAGCCTAGGTGTTACTGAAGAGGCCTACTAGGGAAATGAGGACTGAGGTAGTTTCCCGTTGCTTTCCTCACTGAACCAGAAGTTGCTATTACATATCAATCTCCCAAGCCCACTGAAATGCATGCAACAACCGACCCTATGAGCAATATTTTCACATCATTCATAACAGGGACTGGCTTTATGAGGAATGGTATTACTAGCATCGCTCATACCTCGGTCACTTTCACTCTGTTAAAGCCAAGAATGAGACAGTTAATTGAAAATAACAATTTATTCTAGCCCATACCAGAAGATATAGTAAGATACCCTGTAAACACTACATCTTGCCAGCAAAGGCATAAACATATCTGTATCAATCAATAAGTCTGAAATCACGGGTGAGTTGGCCGTGCGGTAAGGGCAAGCAGCTGTGAGCTTATATCCGGGAGATAGTGGCTTTGAACCACACTACCGGCAGCCCTGAAGATGGTTTTCCGTGGTTTCCTATTTTCACACCAGGCGAATGCTTGGGGCTATACCGCAATTAAGGTCACGGCCGCTTCTTTCTCACTCCTAACCCTTCCCTATCACATTGCCGCCATAAGACTTCTCTGTGTCGGTGCGTCGTAAAGCAGATTGTTAAAAAAAAATTGAAACCGTTGAGGAACACTTTATAAGACAAAGATACAGCTAAGGGAGACTATAAGAAGTGTAAATGATTTCTGACTATTGTTAAGGAGCCTTTCAGGGCTACCAAACCAATGTCCCTAACAAATCGGTTATTCAAATTCAATTTCTTGCAATTATTGTGAGTAATGGTGCCTGTTGCCCCTATCATTAATTCTAATACCTCTGTGGAGTCCAGATGATATTTCTCAGTGGTTCTAATTGTGGGGTCGATTACGAAACCATTTCTTGAGCTCGGTGGACAGTCCATGCACCTCCTCGTAGAGTGTGTATTGCTTTCCTCTTAGTGCGTCAGTAATTGTAGATCTTATACGATGATGTCGTGAATTCCGTAGTGTGTCATTAAATGATCCCCATCGGGAACTTTCACCCCAGGAGAAGTTTTTGCCTTTATTTTATACCCGAATAAAAGCTGAAAACTATATTCTCCGCCTTTATCTTCTCCCGTGGGCTTTAGTGTGTTTTCTGAACAAACAAAAGTAGTTACCGTGTGTTTAAAAACACGTGATGATACATTAATGGTGCTATGTTAGGAACACTCCCCTAAAGGCCGGTCTCCATTGATTAACATTTAACAACAACATGTTAAATGTTAAAAGTGTTAAATGTTAACTGGTGACACCATCAACATGTTAAATGTTAAATGTTGAATACCGTTTCATTTAACATTGTGTCCACACTTAATAAACATATTAAACTTGACTTTCTTTGTTTATATATAGGTAGTTCATCATATCAATTTGTGGTAATACATTTAGGTGGTGTCTGGTATTTTCAGACAAGGACAATGGACTCAGATGAAGAGGATTTTGCCATTGTTATTGCCACTGTTGCTTCTTGTTATAATTTTGAAATGCAGTTCTATTAGACACATTTCCTCCCGTCATCCTGCTCATTGCTTCAAAAGCAAACCATTTTGAAGTATAAATTTTGTCCGCTCCCGCCCCGACTTTTCTGATTTTTTTTTTTTTTTTTTTTTTTTTTGCAATACTCGACTGTACTGGTAGTGGAGGAACACTAGGTTTTTTCGATGCACTCGTGGGAACAATTATAGATAATTGAGAATTCCTGGAAAATGTCGGCTTACTTTGCTTTATCACTGGATTCCTTTGATGAGACATCCCACAAACAAGGCCTTTCTTTTATATCATTAATTAAGTCCAAAGTAATCTTGCTCTACTCCATTTCTGACTATAAATTTTAGTATAGTGCAGAGAGAACGACACACGTGCGCGTATCGGTACCAGTACTGTATTTGTAGCTTATAACAAAGAGAATGAGTGTTGCGGAGTGTTGTAAATATAATCCTACTTCACGAGAAGCACGTCGTTTGCATCGTTTGGCTATCTGTTGACATGGAAACGGAAAAGAAGTTGCCGAAGCTGTGCCAACATCTCCCGAACAACGAATTGACTTGACATGTTTTCCACTTGGAGCGGAAAACACGCCAACCTGTTAAAAGTGTTAACCTCAACATTCTGAGTTAACATGCAAAGTCAATTGGAAGACACAATCACAATATACATGTCAATTGTAACATGTTAAATTTAACATGTTGGTCTTAAATGTTAATCAGTAGAGACCGGCCTTAACTGTATGAATTTCTACAGTTATTTCTTCTTACTGTTTTATAGGGTCCAGGGATTTTGCCTAAGGAAACATAGATTGTACTTTACGTAAGTCGTAGAAGGGCAATACATGACCCTTGAACCGTATCATAAGCCCTACACACAGACATTCCTTGTACCACTTTTAATTCCACTACTAACTAACCCTCACGCCTTCTCCTTAATTCTATCTCTGTCTCTCTGCTAAGTCCAAGGGACTCTCTTCGTCCTATCCTTATCCATAATACCTATCTCTTACACTCCCTTCGCGTTTCCTTGCCTCCGTTTAACTCGCATTCAGATTACATGTGAATTATGGAGACTCGGCTATCTAATTGTGTAAGTCAGGCTTGCTTTAACTCGGAGCTACTTACTTCTGCGCCATTTCTCAGCCATCTTATTATCCTAGAGCGGCGGTAGCGGTTCGTGTACACAAATACACACACACACACACATATAGGTGGCTGTGGAAGGCGAGTTCTGGATGCACAGAGAGGAGTCGAGGAGGCGGGGGAGAGATACACCACGAACCGGAACAGACGAGTAGTATGTGTTTCCGAATGGGAAAAAAAATTAAATAGTAAAATGAAAAAGGAGAAAAGAGAGAATACTGTGTCGGAAATGTTTTTGGTTTTGTTCGTTTTTTTTTTTTTGGTATGTTTTGTTTCACCCTTTCCTTGTTTCCTTCCTTTGGGGTTTGCTGCCAGAGGAAGTCTCTACTATAACAAAAGCGTCTCTTGTGAGTTTAAAGAGCCGTGTAAGGTAGTTCTGACTTTACTGCAGCAATTTTCACACCTCTTTAATTTTAGAAATCTTTTAACCAAGAAGATCACCCTGTTTCCCGTATAAAAGGGATGAAAAAAGGGGCAGTAAGATGCCTCATTTAACACGAACACTAAAGAAATGTCTGTCCAGGCATGCGTTATCTTCCTATCATTGTAACTTAAGATTCAGGAGGTTTGCTAATAAGCAGACAAGGTAGGAGGTCCCATGTTACGAAAAATGTAAAATTAAGCTATTTCCTCAATTATGCCTAAAATTGAAGAGACAAAAGGGCCCAAAAAACATTCAAATTTTGAGTCTTGGATAGCTACAGCATATGAAACTATCAAATTAATTTCGAAAATCACTCCCGACCTAAAAGCAATCTAAAATCGCTTGTTTTCTTTTTTATTCAAAACCAAGCCAATTTAACTTATTTAAATAATTCTCTCTGTAATGTGTTCCTTGGTTCAATACCCTCAGGCGTCTTTTTATTTTATGAGAAATGTTCTCATCGAATGTAGTTGAAAGGGCTTAAGTGGAAACACTGCATTGACTCACATTAACGCTCGTAGTGGTGCTTAAGTGAAACAATGCATTGACCCACATTAGCGCTCATAGTGGTGCTTAAGGGAAACAATACATTGACTCACATTAACGCTCGTAGTGGTGCTTAAGTGAAACAATACATTGACTCGCATTAGCGCTCGTAGTGGTGCTTAAGGGAAACAATACATTGACTCACATTAACGCTCGTAGTGGTGCTTAAGGGAAACAATACATTGACTCACATTAACGCTCGTAGTGGTGCTTAATTGAAACAATGCTTTGACTCACATTAGCGCTCGTAGTGGTGGGTAAGTGGAACAATGCTTTGACTCACATTAACGCTCGTAGTGGTAGATAAAGCAAACTTCTAATCTAATCGACCGGATAAGGATGATTAATAAAAGGATTGTAATTTTTAGGAATAAATAAAGAAAGCATTACCATACTTTTTTATATTTTATGTACCTAAAATTCGTATCTCATATCCCTAGGATGATTTCAACAATGAGTTGCTTGCCTGAAGGGCAAGAACTGTAGATTTTTGTCAGGGTAGACCACGAGAGACTACTGACAAAAATGAGTCTATTTGGACTAGACGAAAAAGTGAATGAATGGGCGGTTATCTTATTTTTCTTCTTTTTCTAACGCTTTTCCCACACCTGTGGGGTCGCGAGTGCGAACTGCGTCTTACATGTGGATTTGGCCCTGTTTTACAGTCGATGCCCTTCCTAACGCCAACCCTATATGGAGGGATGTAATCACTATTGCTTGTTTCTGTGGTGGTTGGTAGTGTAGTGTGTTGCGTGAATATGATGAGGAGAGTGTTGGGACGGGCACACACACCCAGTCCCCGAGACAAAAGAATTAATCAGAAGTGATTAAAATCCCCGACCCTGTCGGTAATCGAACCCGGGACCCTCTGAACCAGGGGCCAGTACGCTGACCATTCAGCCAACTAGTCGGACGATCTCTTCAACGGGTTATGAAAGTATTTAGGAGTTATAGTAAGGATGTAAAGAAGAGGATCAGACCACAACTAAAGTATGGTTCCAGTGTATAGGACCTTCACCAGGATTACTTCATTAAAGAACTGGAAAAAAATCCAAAGAATAGCAGCTCGATTTGTTCTGGGTGATTTCCGGCAAAAGAATAGCGTTACAAAAATGTTGCAAAGATTGGTCTGGGAAGACTTGGGAGTAAGTAGACGAGCTCCACGACTAAGCGGTATGTCCCGAGCTGTCAGCGGAGATCTGGCGTAGAATGACGTTAGTAGACGAATAAGTCTGAGTGGTGTCTTTAAAAGTAGGAAATATCACAATACGAAAACTAAGTTGAAATTGAAGAGGACAAACTCGGGCAAAGGTTTGTGTGTAGGAAGAGGAGTTAGAGATTGGAATAATTTACCAAGAAAGATGTTCAGTACATTTCCAAATTGTTTGTAATTATTTGAGAAAGGACTGCTCTAAGTGCAGTTCAGTGGAGACCAATTACTTGTCCCAAGGTCTTTGAACTCTCGCCTGCATTTTGCGTAATAGGTCAAAGATCATACGAGAAGCGTTGTAAATTGGAATATAACCAATAATTTAATTTTGAAAAACACTGGTTCCCCTTTATGGTGTAGTGGTTAGTGAGATTATCTGCCACCCCTGGAAGCCCAGGTTCGATTTCCGGCTCTGCCACGAAATTTGAAAAAGTGGTACTAGCGCTGGAACGGGGTCTACACGGCCTCGGGAGGTCATATGAGTAGAGGGGGATTCGATTACCTCCTCAGTCATCCTCGAAGTCGTTTTCTGTGGTTTCCCACTTCTCCTCCAGTCAAATGTCGGGATGGTAACTAACTTAAGGTCACGGCCGCTTCCTTCCCTCTTCCTTGTCTATCCCTGCCATTCTTTCCATCCCCTCACTAGGCCCCAGTTCAGCACAGCAGGTGAGCTGGCCTTGGTGAGGTACTGGCTCTCCTTCCCTGTTGTATGTCCCCGACCCGTAGTCTCACCCTCTGGGACACTGCCCTTGAGGCTGTAAATGTGAGAGCAACCCTGGAGGGTAAACAGATTAAGAAAGAGAGAAAGACACTGTCTATCGGGTAACTAATACCTCAGTGCAGCCATTATGGATACCTTCCCTGTACTTCCTTTTTAATAATTCGTACTCTCCTGACTCAGTGTTCGTTTCTTGTAAAATGGTATATGAAAGTTTAAAACTTTTCAGAATCATAACACGTATAACACTATAGAATGAAAGTCCACAGCCTGTTTCCAGTCATTTCACCGGATCAGGAATGGAATTAATGAAGCTCCCATCTAGCGGCGGGCATAGTAATTGTGCCGGCTGCCGAACCCTGTCGCACTCCTCTGGGGCAATGATTAATGACTGACATGTGAAATGAAGTGATACTGGAGAGTGTTGCTGGAATGAACAATGACAGGGAAAATCGGAGTACCCGGAGAAAAACCTGTCCCGCCTCTGCTTTGTCCAGCAAAAATCTCACATGGAGCGACCGGGATTTGAACCATGGAAGCCAGCGGTGATAGGCGAGCACGCTGCCGCCTGAGCCACTGAGGCTCCATATAACGTTATAGAATATATTGTATACATAAACACTATTAAACAATGACATTCTTCGTTCTACAAAAATCTCCTCAGATTCAAGGATCACTTTAAATCATGCCCATATAGTAAGCAACCAGAGTTCTATGAAATTGACCCCTGATCAGAATCACCTGATTTTATGCGTATCATCCAAATACACGGCCTTCTAATTATATGTATACATTGCTTCATTGACCCTCCGATGACTCAGTATATATTTACAACGAAATTCTCGTATACTAAACGCCACAAGAACTCAGGCAATCACATTACGATCATGAAAATGACTGAGCTGCTTAAACCATGCAGCCATCCTGCCTGTTCTACTGAATATCAACAATATTCCCCACAGAAAACTGTTAAAAATATGGGCGTAACTGCAAATGAAACACCTGGTTGCTCTGATCACACGAAAGAAAGCGGTAAAAGCTATTTTTGGACCGCTTCGTCCTCTTAAACGGTAGAGATGTACATTTCCATATGAGCTAAAGGACAAACTAATACAGACACTGCTTCTGCCTATTCTCGATTATTGTAACTTTGTTTTCGTAGTTGACATGACAAGAAAAGAAACACTTCAACGAGCACTAAATTCCTGCCTGCGATCGATTTACAATATCGGTTACGATGTTCATATCACCTCCATACTATCAGGCTCTCTCATGGCTGAAGCCTGACGAACATCGGTGGTATTTGGATTGTTATCTGAAAACCAGCTGCTGTATATTTCTTACAAATACACCGTCTTAATCATCATTTCACAACTGAAATTCACGTTCAAAATCCTTTATTTCTATTTCAGTGCATAACACAAATAAAATTAATAGACCATGTGTGGTGACCTTGCCAGATTATGGAATTCTCTGCCAGCTCAGATCAGAGAAACGGGCTTTTATCAAGATTTTTAGGCCATCTGTCGAGACTACCTGCTGAGGAGGCTGACTGAATGGTTGAAGTATAAATGTGTGCGTGCCTGAGGATGAATTAGTTCTAAGAATTTTTAATACTAATTAGTTTTGATATGAATTTAGTTATTAATTTATTTAAATTCATGTGTAATGTTATACATTTATGTATTTTTAACTATTTTCATTATCTTAGCATTTTATTTAAGATTTTAATTAGTATGTGGTTAAGTGTAAGAGAGGGCCTCCAGACCTAACTTCCCCACTGAAAAAGGCCCTAACAAATAAACAAACAAATAAATAAATAAATAAATAAATAAATAAATAAATAAATAAATAAATAAATAAATAAATTCGATGTGGACAAAGTCGCATGCAGCGTTAGCTCGGGAGAATTCATGGCCCTCTGAGTTCAAGATGCTGATATCAAAGTCCCCTCAAAAACTAGATATATCCAAGCTTATGTCTGGGCTGTGTAGATTATCCAGTGAGAGACTTCCCCTTGTCTTGAAGACGCTAGGGGTGGTGTTAGCTTCTTAATCCTGAACACTGGCCTCATTATAAAGTGATCTTACCTCTGAGCCCCGAGCTAACGTGGGGACGTCACTCCTTAATCGCCCCTCTTTCCTTTCAACCTATTTACTTAACAGTTACCACAAGCATTGTTACAACAAAGATACAAGGTATTTTCCGTGTAAATGTGACCTTTATCATATTCCCCACTTCGTAAAGTACATCATTCAAAACAGATCAGGAAAAAAGCGTAAGAAACCAGTACCATAAATTCACTGTTGGCCTTGAAAAATGAATTTAGATAGGAAAATACCAGTACTAAGATACTCGACCAGCTTTTATCCCTTACTGAAGAGTTTATTCCAGTATTAACTTAGTATTGAAAAATACACTGTGCAGGGCTGAGTGGCTCAGACGTTTACGGCACTGGCCTTCTGATTCCAATTTGGCAGGTTCAATCATGGCTTAGTCCGGTGGTATATGAAAGTGCTGAAATACGTGAGCCTCGTATCGGTAGATTTACTGGCACCTAAAAGAACTCCCGCGTGACAAAATTTCGGCACCTCAACGTCTCCGAAATCCGTCAGAAAAGTAGTTAGTGCGACGTTTAAACAATAACATTAATTAAGAGTTACGACTTAATTTTCGTTTGATTAGTACGTAATTAAAATTACACTTACAGCGTTATTCTAAAAGAAGGTTACTTCAGTAATAATAATAATAATAATAATAATAATAATAATAATAATAATAATAATAATAATAATAATAATAATAATAATAATAATAATAATAATAATAATAATAATAATAATAATAATACTTCGATGGACAACCTATGATAACTTCATTCGGCAAAATCTTTCAGGTGAACCAACTCAAATATTTGCGAGAAATTATTCAGCCCTCTGGTGTAAACCGCGAAGCAAATAAAGAAAGAATTTCTAAATTACAGAAAGCTTACAGGATCACTTGGAATGGGTACAATAAATAATCGATATCTCGGAAGGCAAAACTTAGACACTATAATACAACAATCAAGCCTGAAGCGTTATATTCTTCAGAAACCTTAGTCATTGGTGGCAGGTCTCTAACGAAAGACTTAGAGAAACAGGAATGGAAAATTTTAAGAAAAATGTTTGGCCCAGTTTGTATAGAGGGAATATGGAGGAAAATATCATTCCAGGAGATATATTGTGTATTTGAAAAATATTTCACTCTTTTCGAAAAAGAAGATTGAAATTTTATGGACACAGAATAAGCAGTAACAGAGTACCAAAATAATTCTCAACCTGGCCCTTTCATCTAAAACGGAGAAATTCGTGAAATTGAAACAGATCTCCAGGAAATCAACATGTCAGAAGACATTGTGCAGGACAGATATAAATTCAGAACCAAAGTCCGGCTCCATGGCTAAATGGTTAGCTTGCTGGCCTTTGGTTACAAGGGCCCCGGGGTCGATTCCAAGCAGGGTGGGGAATTTTAACCACCCTTGGTTAATTTCGCTGGCACGGGGGCTGGATGTATGTGTCGTCTTCATCATTATTCCATTCTCATCCCGACGCGCAGGTCGCCTACCGGCGTCATATCGAAAGACCTGCACATGGTGAGCCAAACATCTCCTCGGACACTCCTGGCACTAAAAGCCATATGCCATTTCATTTCATTTCAGAACTGAAATCGACAATCACCAGTTTGAAGATAAACCCAACACCAGAGCCACTATAACTTCGACAGAAGAACGAAGGAAGAAGCTCAGCGAGAGGATGAAGAGAGGGAGGAGGACAAGAAGGCCAACACATCAGCTAAGCTGGTTCAATCGAGCTCCTAAGTAGGGCATAACGATGTAATAATTGAATCTAAAAATTCCAAACACTAATCAGTAATCACCAATATGCAGGCAAAACCAACACCAGAAACAGTAACATCTGGAGTGAAAAACGTGAGAAGAAACTTACCGAAAGGATGAAGAGATTTTCGGAGAAGAAGAAAGCAAAAGCTTCAGATAAATGAGTTCAACCGCGTTCCTTAACTGGGTACAACATTGTGTAATAATAATAATAATAATAATAATAATAATAATAATAATGGTGTTGTTTGGATCATCAGTCCATAGACTGGTTTCATGCAGCTCTCCATGCCACCCTGTCATGTGCTAATATTTTTATTTCTACGTAGCTACTACATCCTGCATCTATTCTAATCTGCTTGTCATATTCATACATTGATGTACCCCTAGCGTTCCTACCGCCTGCACTTCCCTCAAGAAGTAACTGGACAAGTCCAGAGTGTCTTAAGGTGTACCCTAATATTGTCTCTCTTCTCCTGGTTAAATTTTGAATACTGTTTCTCCTCTCACCAACTCTATTCAGTACCAATTCATTCGTTATTCGATCTACCAATCTCACCCTCAGCATTCTTCTGTAACATCACATTTCAAAATCTTCTATTCTCTTTCATTCTGAGCTGGTAATTGTCCGTGTTTTATTTTCACACAATGCTATGTTCCAGACTAAAATCCCCAAGCATATCTTCCTAATTCCTATATCAGTCTTTGAAATGAGCAAATTTATTTTATTTCCTCCTTGCCTTTGCTAGTCAGAATGTTACTGTATGTCCTCCTTACTTCTGCCATCGTTAGTCATATTCACACCACATGTAGATTTAGCAACACCGCCTCACAAAGTTCATGTGAATTCGCACGCGAAGCGATCTGATTAACAGGTGAAAAAAAAAATTGGAAAGGCTTAAGATGTCAATTTTTTTTTCAAATTACTTATCAGTATTACCAATCTTTTAACTTGGATATACACGATTCACATTGTTTCCGATCACCCTGTGTATTACAAGTTTTTATTCCGTCCCTCATGGAGACGGTGGACCTCCTTGATGGTAGCGCCGTCTTCCAGCCCAAGGAAATTTGCATCGGAGGAGTGATTTCCGGAGAAGGTGATGTGGGTGCGGCCGTGGCGTATAATAGAAACTGTCCAGGCATTCGCCTTAGTGCAAGAGAATGGAAAACAACGGAAAAGCCATTCTCGGGACAGCCGACGGTGGAACCAGCTACAAGTCTAGTAAAACCAGCCACTCTTCCTGTACATTATTTTCTCTAAGACTCGTCAGTCCTCACAGCCACATAAGGATATGCAGTTCAGGAGAACAATTTTGGTTGTGTTCATTTTTCTGTGCTCATGTTCAAAGGAAAATGAACCTTTCGGTACCACACTGTAGGAATGTATCATTGGATGACGTATTTACGTATTTCTACAGTGTAATGCATTAAAGGTTCATTTTTCTTTACAAATGAGCATAGGAAACTGAACACAATGAAATCTGTTCTAATCCGTATGTGGCTGGGAGGCGTGAACAGTCTTAAGGACAGTGGCGTACCCCATCTACCCCAGCCCTGCTGGAGAGAATAACTTTGTATTAACATTTTCTAATTATTATTTTCTAATTATTCCTCTAAGCCAAGCCAAGTACACCTGTCTCGACAATCCGCTCGCACTACCGCAGTTCAGCTTCTCCAGCGAGCTGGGTTTCCTTGCGATAGAGAGCTACCCCCAACGAAATTGAAGGTCACATGGGTGACGCATGCACTTGAAGCTTCCTCGAGCGGAGCTGTGCCCCTCCCCCGACAGAAATTTATGGCGATAGGCCAGCTAGCTTAGGTAAGGGGTGTTAGTTTTAATACTTGACACTCGAAGTCTTCAGCGTCACACACTAGAGACTGCAAGAAAAATATCAATATCTTAACGGTATAGCTACTTGCACATCGTCTTCCTGATAAAAATAGAGCCAGTATATGAAATCAATTGTAATATAGAAGAATATATTTTAGTCTTGGGTTTCAGCATGTATACAGTTTTTTTTCGAGCAATTCATCGATGGCGCGTGTAGAGTATGTGTTCCGATAGCCGCAGAAAAATATGTAGGTTGCCGAGCATGAACACAGAGTTGAGCGCGAAAGGTTGCCTATGATGGTGGTTTATAGTGAATTTTTGTAGTGTTCGTCTTGGTTCATAGGTGAATGTTTCGCGAGTTCTGTGGCATTCTTCGTGAATATAACATGTGTTATACGTCGTGTCAAATAGTTTCCCTTGTTTGTCGTTGATACACTTACTCTCAGTATGTGAGTGAAACTAAAAAACTTCACCGACGATAAAATACCAGTTAAATTTTGCTGATTAGTTTAGATCGGGCTTTTTAAGTATTAAAAAAAACAAGTAGACCCAGTGTATTTTTGTGAAAACCATGACTGTACTCTCACGAAGCGTCGCCGGATGAAAATGTAAGTACATTGTTTAAAATCTGCTGTAGATTAAGTTACGATGGTTTAGTCACTGCCGTGAATATCAATCTGGAAGTATATGCGAGTGTGTGGTTGAAAATATTCTTGAAATATCTTTCTCAGGTGGACCTTTCCACGAAAAATGGAGCCTTATAAAATGGTAATGTTGACTTTAGAGAGTATAATGGGGCTACGATTGTTTATATATAAAAAAACATTTTTTACAGCTGGCGTAATGAATATGTTCACCGCACGCCACTGTTGTCAGATATACTTGGGGATAAAACACGACGACCTCGCCTCACACCACTACTCTCCAAAGGCCGCCTGGTGTCTATTAGCGGCTTATAGGATTTAGTACGCCTACGGTAGCCGGAGTTGCCAAATCGTCTCCTGCACTCAACACATAAAACGGTAAAGACTGAAGAGAGTGTGGAAAAAAGTGGTTTGGCAACCTCTCCAAATCAAACAAAGATCACTTAGAACTCGTTAACCATTAACTACGGACGTTAACATTTTGTACGTAGTTAATGACGTGAGGTCACACGGACACTACCAGAAATATGGGTTAGAAAATGCCAAAGTATTAATTTTGATTTATTAACTATGTATTATAATAAAACACATATTACCGAACAAAAATATATGAAACACAAGCAGTTAATTGCAATATTAAATCATCAAAAGTAACATTACTTGTTAGGTTGCGGTTTCTATGACACAAAGCAAGAGTCTTTGACAATCTGAGTATTCGCAGTGTGTAACACATATTTACACAACTGAATCCTAAACGTGTGTTCACACAACGGTGCATATTAAAAGTGTTTAGAATAATTATCACCTACAACACAAAAAATTATGCGACACTTTCTTTCATCGTATAAATCAAGTACCTCTTTTGAGATTTTTGTAACTTAAGAATCTCTTTGTTGACAAAGTATGGATTCATCAGTCTCATTTTTGGCGGTACAGGATTATAATCCACATGTTAATTCAATGCGAACGTCTGCACTTCACAAATACAATCTGTGACAATAAAGTTCGCTGAATGAAGTCATAGGGGTCGACCTGACAACACTGGTGACACGCAATGCTGCATCTGCGTAGCAGCAGGTTTTGACCAACTGCTCCCAACGTTGTTCAGTTGAGCATCGTGTGTGTGTGCTGTGTAAGATCTGTTTGGCACAGTGCGTGTTTAGTGCGTTGGTTCTGAACTGCGTACAGGAACATGAACGACCAAAAGATCAATGTACAGTTTTGTTTTAAGCTTGGCAAGACACCGAAATAAAACGCATGCGATATTGGTACGTGTTTATGAAGATCAAGCAGTGTCCTTGAAGTGTGTGTACGAGTGGTTCGCCCGTTTTTGAGGAGGCCGGGAAAGTGTTTCTGACAACCCCCGTAGCGGAAGACCGGTGACAGCCGTCAGTGACGAAAACATTGAGAAGGTGAGGACATTACTCACGAACGATCGGTGATTAACTGTACGCATGATAGCGGATGAACTGCAGATTAACCGGGAATCCGTGTGACAAATCGTTACCCAGAAGTTAGGGAAGAGGAAAACGTGTTCTCGTCTTGTGCCACATCACTTGACTGACGATCACAAGCAGGCACATTTAGAGGTTTCACGGGATTTTGTCGAAACGGCGGATGCGACACCAAATTTCTTGAAAGAGATTTGACGATATTCCTGACATCCAACGAAACGTGACGAGGCTTTTGAACACCATCCCAAAGGAACCCTTCTTGCAAAGTTTCCAGGACATGTATCGCCGATCGCAGCAGGGCATAGTTATGTGAGAGGACTATTTCGAAGGACAGTAAGGTCACTGTTCATCTATGTTGATAGTAGAGGACTATTCATCGAACTTTATTATCAGAGGTTGTAAAATTAAAAGTAAACTCATGTCCTCGTCCCGAGGTGATGTAGCTCCTTTCTTGCACACTCCCAATGGGGGAGATCTGCATGTACCATTTTGACCATATTTCAGCCCTCTTGCATTTTTGAATCTTATGGCAGTACTGGGAATTGAACCTGCGCCTCAGAGGATGGCGGGTACTACTGCTTACTATTACACTATAGAAGCGGTCATTCCACAAATGAGGAATATAAAGAATCACACTTAGGTTACGTAACTACTGATGTAAGGTCCCAGGGACCGAGCTGTTACAAGAGTCACTTCTAGAAAACATTGGCAGCTTTGATCATGATGGGAACACAGAGAAGACTGGAAGTTACGAAGGTAGACAGAGAAAGATACTTTTAAGACTACTGATGCTAGTGAAGGTCAGAAAATTTAGGTCTGAACGATCCCAGGTACCTCACGTCAGTAGTTCAGGGTTAACTCAGCAGGGTGCAAGGTGTGATTGACAGCTGACTTCCAGCTCGCTTCCAGGAACTGAGGCCGACATGTTTTGTCCCCAAGTAAACGCGGTATTGCTAGCGCAGCACGGACTATCGTAGTTACGAAGGCTTGATATACACCCCACCAGGCTTGCGCTATCTGATAACGTCCTAGGCTAAGGCTCGTAACAGCTGTTTCTCGTGCACGCACAACAGTCGGTCATCTCGTAACCTTGACATGCCTACGTTAAGCTATAACGTGGAGCGAAGTATCTCCCCCAAAGACAGCGTTCTGCTTACCTTGAAATACCATACCAGAATGTGGCTACTTTCTACTTGAGGCGGCAAAGACAGTATATTCCCCACAGAAGCATGTCTGTATGGAAGGAGAACACAAATGTTTCGAAGATTATAGCTATGCTTTATGGACCCCAGAGGAAGGGAGAGAAGAAGCCGTCTTTGCACACCTGTAGCCCGGTTGGTTTACAGAGATCGAGATAAGTAGTTCCCAAAACAGGCTTGTCTGGTGGGGGAGACAGGATATATACAGCTTGTGATGTACAGGCGGCCATGATACCTCCATACGCCCGGCGATTCCCTTGCTCCACGAGACAATAATATTATTGTCTTTGAGTCCCACTACCTACTATCACGGTTTTCGGAGACGACGAGGTGCCGGAATTTAGTCCCGCAGGAGTTCTTTTCCGTGCCAATTACTATACTGACACGAGGCTGACGAATTTGAGCACCTTCAAATACCACCGCAATTAGCCAGGATCGAACTTGCTAAGTTGGGGTCAGAAGGCCAGTGGCTCAACAGTCTGAACCACCCACGAGACATTAGACCGCCAATTCAGAGACGCGTTTCCGCTGACTGTTTATTTATTTATTTATTTATTTATTTATTTATTTATTTATTTATATATTTATTTATTTATTTATTTATTTATTTATTTATTTATTTATTTATTTATTTATTTCAGAAGTACAAAACATCAAACATGAAAACATAAAATTGAAAACTGAAGCATGAAATGGACACAAGAACACAAATATGTGTTCATCAAGTGACTTCAAACAGTTCCCGCCCAAAATTTAGTCACTTCCAGAGCACTTGAATTAGCTTGAGTCAAATCAGTTATTGTTTATCAGGATGGGCACAACGGCCAACATAAGAGATGTTGTGTTGTTTGAAATTCGCCACAATCACACAGAACTATCATGGTCGAAAAATGCCACTTATACGGGGTGTGCGGGGAGAAATGGGCCATACATTAAGAAGTGATAGTATCGGCCATTCTAAAGCGAAAACATTATATGAATACTATGTATATGCTTTATTTTTAATAGTTTCCGAGATACAGTGTGTAATTGTACTAAGATATGTTTACTGAACCTGGAGGATGTTCCCTTGGCTACAGCGGTTGGAATGTAAGACCAGTGGTAAGTATCTCAATCTAATTTATCCTGGACGTTGTATCATTCCCGGATGTGATGTTGCATGGCCACCAAGATCACCAAACATTACACCGCTGGATTATTGTTTCTAGCATTGGTTAAAGAGTTAAGTCTACACGGAAAACGAGCAAATAAGAGAATACTTGCTGTCTCGCATTTTAAATGCTTGTGGCGCACATTAAAGAAAAGAGGCATCAGCTCTTCAAGAGCTGCAAAATGCACTGGACTTTGGTGGGGGTATTTTTGAGAATAAGTTGTAAAGGAAAATGGACATTTACACAATAATTGCACATACTGTAAATTGCAAAGGGAAATTCACAAGTACATAATACGGTCTGCATATCGGAAACTATTGAAAATAAATGCATTTGCTGGCAGGACCTAGTGTTTACAGTGCACTATGCCTTCTGATATGGGCTTGAGCAATTGTGTTACTTTCATTAATCTGTCTCTGTCTTATCATTAGCTTTCACAATATGAAAGTGACTGAGGTATGAGCGATGCTAGTAATGCCGTTCCTACTGTAGCCTGTCCCTGCCATGAATGGTGTAAAAATTTTGCTCATAGGGTCAGTTGGTGCATGCATTTCAGTGGGCTTGGTAGACTGATATGTAATAGCAACTTCTGGCTCGGTGAGGAAAGCAACGGGAAACTACCTAACTCCTCATTTCCCTAGTACTACTCTTAAGTGATGCCTAGGGCATCTATGGCAGCTGTTGATGATAAAACCAGCCTTAGGTCTGAAGACTGAACATACATTGAAAATGAAGCATGTGTTTATATAATGTTTTTCCTTTTTGATGACCAATGCTATCGCCTCTTAACTTATGGCCCTTTCCTCCCGGGACACTCTGTATAAATTGTCCCTTGTTCTTCCAACTTCAGCTCGCAGTCTGTTCAGGGACTTGCAGATTGGCCAGTTCTCTGCCTGGCCAGGAGGTAGAGATTCCTTCGGTTCCATCCATTGAGACAAATTACTAGTTCTCTTCTTCCACGTGGCAACTCGTAATTTTGCAACTGTTCCTTGTAACAGTTGAGTAGTTTTTAGGAAGCTCTTTCTCAATTTTAATCTCCTTTCAGCAGGTTGATATCCGTAGAGTGTGTGTTTCTCCTCTCATTGTTGGCAGCCACTTCTCTTCTGATATCAGCTGGAGTAATCTCAGCCAGATAGTTCACTTTATTGCTGGCAGTTGGCCTCAAACAACGTGAAATAATCCTGCAACTACCCTTTAAGGCAACATCAACCTGTTTTGCATGGGCTGACTTACACCACACCGGACAGGCATATTCTCCTGCTGAATAGCATACAGCCAGAGCTGCTGTTTTCTTAACGAGGAATGGTTATTCCTTTTATTCAAATCTCGGTCATTCCATGTGAGATTTCTGCTAGACAAAGTGGAAGCGGGACAGGTTTTTCTCCGGGTACTACGGTTTACCCTGCCAATTTTCATTCCAGCAACACTTTCTAATATCATTTCATTTTATGTCACAGCCATTAATCATTGCCCCAGAGGAGTGCGACAAGCTTCGGTAGCCAGCACAATTTCTATCCTCGCCGCTAGATGGGGGCTTTATTCATTCCATTCCTGACCTGGTCGAGGACAGTGCCTTGTATGTTACCATAAAAATATTTCATACGTGAGAAGTTTATTGTCTGGAGGCACTATGAAGTGTATCATTCTCGTGACTACAAGGGCATCAAGGAGAAAACAGGAAAGCCTTGATAGCCGAACTATCAAATGATATTCAATCAGTAGCCTATTTTCTTTCGTTTCTTTTTTCTTTCTTTCTTTCTTTCTTTCTTTCTTTCTTTCTTTCTTTATTTCTTCTTCCTTAATCTGTTTACCCTCCAAGGTTGTTTTTTCCCTCAGACTCAGTGAGGTAGTGTCCTGGAGCGTGAGACATTGGGTCGAGGGTAGAACTGGGGAGGATGACCAGTACCTCGCCCAGGCGGCCTCACCTGCTATGCTGAACAGGCGCCTTGTGGGGAGGAGGACGAATGGGAAGAATGGAAGGGATAGGCAAGGAAGAGGGAAGGAAGCGGCCGTGGCCTTAAGTTAGGTACCATGCCGGCATTTGCCTGGAGGTGACGTGGGAAACCACGGAAAACCACTTCCAGCATGGCTGAGGTGGGAATCGAACCCCTCTCTACTCACCGACCTCCCGAGGCTGAGTAGACCCCGTACTCGTACCACTTTTCAAATTTCGTGGCAGAGCCGGGAATCGAACCCGGGCCTCCAGGGATGGCAGCTAATCACACTAACCACTACACCACAGAGGCGGACTTCTTTCGTTTAAACTTTTTAACATTTTCATTTGAAACAGAAGCGTAGCGTATTGCACAAGGCATTATTTCGCTTCATGATTGTTCGTAGGAGAGTTGAGTTGAGCATGTCAATTCACCAAAAAATGCCTTTCATTTGTTGTATTACTTACTAGCATGTGTCGCGGCTTCGCCCGCGTTAGATGTTTCAAAACCGTTTAATTAAATGCAAAAGAGAAACTGTATTTATTAATACACATCGTTCTCACTTTTAATATTGAACGTTTTCTATTATTTTAATATTGTCCGGCTCCATGGCTAAATGGTTAGCGTGCTGCACTTTGGTCACAGGTGTCCCGGGTTCGATTCCCGGCAGGGTCGGGAATTTTAACCATAATTGGTTAATTCCGCTGACACGGGGGCTGGGTGTATGTGTTGTCTTCATCATCATTTCATCCTCATCACCACACGCAGGTCGCCTACGGGAGTCAACTCAAAAGACCTTCAACTGGCGAGCCGAATTTGTGCTCAGACACTCCCGGCACTAAAAGCCATACGCCATTTCATTTTAATATTTCACTCCCCTTTCCACCCCCGCCCCTAGGGGTGTCTTACCCTACAGTTTTTTTTCCCAGAGCTATGCTGGAACATGTTCATGTACATCCCTGATCTCGGTCATTTTAGACTTTCATTTGGCCCCTTCTAACCCCCAACCCAACTGGGAATGAACTTTGGCTCAAACGGCATCCAGAGTATCACAGTTCACCTCAGCTACCCCAAAGAATATGAACTCGACACTAATATCGGTCATTCCTCGGATTTTTACATTTGAACCCTTTCACCCCTTTTTCCAGATAGTAAGTTATACTGTATGTGTATCTAGTTTCGTTGAGAGCTATGCTGAAACATACACACACATTCACCCGTAATCTCTGTCGTTTTCGACATTTTCTTTCTTCAATCCTTCTCACCCTCTATGCAATGAAGACTAAACTTGGACTTATAATTTTATATACCATTTATAGAAGAAGAAGAAGAAAAGTTTTATGAAGCGCATCATAATCTTCAAATACTGTTGGTTAGGCAACCCAATGATCAGACTTGTTATGCGGTTTATTTACCTTCCCCTATTTTCTTTTTTCCACCTTTCCCACTCCCTATGCCGAACCACCCATCAAATTTCCTTCAAACCACTTCCTAAACCCTCCCAGGAGTAATAAAAAAACTGTGAAATTTTCAGCCAGATCGCTCCAGTAGTTTTGAGTTCATTCGAGACATGCAGTACATACAAACAAACATTCATTCATATAGTACACTGACTGACAGAGCAAATGCAACACCAAGAAGGAGTGGTCAGAACTTTATGCCAATTGCAGGGTAGACTGACGTCACTGAGGTATGCTCATGATGTGCAATGCGCCGCTGTGCTGCGCACGTAGCGAACGATAAATGGGACACGGCGTTGGCGAATGGCCCACTTCGTACCGTGATTTCTCAGCCGACAGCCATTGTAGAACGTGTTGTCGTGTGCCACAGGACACGTGTATAGCTAAGAATGCCAGGCCGCCGTCAACGGAGGCATTTCCAGCAGACAGACGACTTTACGAGGGGTATGGTGATCGGGCTGAGAAGGGCAGGTTGGTCGCTTCGTCAAATCGCAGCCGATACCCATAGGGATGTGTCCACGGTGCAGCGCCTGTGGCGAAGATAGTTGGCGCAGGGACATGTGGCACGTGCGAGGGGTCCAGGCGCAGCCCGAGTGACGTCAGCACGCGAGGATCGGCGCATCCGCCGCCAAGCGGTGGCAGCCCCGCACGCCACGTCAACCGCCATTCTTCAGCATGTGCAAGACACCCTGGCTGTTCCAATATGACCAGAACAATTTCCCGTCGATTGGTTGAAGGAGGCCTGCACTCCCGGCGTCCGCTCAGAAGACTACCATTGACTCCACAGCATAGACGTGCACGCCTGGCATGGTGCCTAGCTAGAGCGACTTGGATGAGGGAATGGCGGAACGTCGTGTTCTCCGATGAGTCACGCTTCTGTTCTGTCAGTGATAGTCACCGCAGACGAGTGTGGCGTCGGCGTGGAGAAAGGTCAAATCCGGCAGTAACTGTGGAGCGCCCTACCGCTAGACAACGCGGCATCATGGTTTGGGGCGCTATTGCGTATGATTCCACGTCACCTCTAGTGCGTATTCAAGGCACGTTAAATGCCCAGCGCTACGTGCAGCATGTGCTGCGGCCGGTGGCACTCCCGTACCTTCAGGGGCTGCCCAATGCTCTGTTTCAGCAGGATAATGCCCGCCCACACACTGCTCGCATCTCCCAACAGGCTCTACGAGGTGTACAGATGCTTCCGTGGCCAGCGTACTCTCCGGATCTCTCACCAATCGAACACGTCTGGGATCTCATTGGACGCCGTTTGCAAACTCTGCCCCAGCCTCGTACGGACGACCAACTGTGGCAAATGGTTGACAGAGAATGGAGAACCATCCCTCAGGACACCATCCGCACTCTTATTGACTCTGTACCTCGACGTGTTTCTGCGTGCATCGCCGCTCGCGGTGGTCCTACGTCCTACTGAGTCGATGCCGTGCGCATTGTGTAACCTGCATATCGGTTTGAAATAAACATCAATTATTCGTCCGTGCCGTCTCTGTTTTTTCCCCAACTTTCATCCCTTTTGAACCACTCCTTCTTGGTGTTATTTTTGCTCTGTCAGTCAGTGTATATAGATAGACAACCTTTAACTCGCGAGTGGTCGCACGTAAGATTTTCTCTCACATTAAACTTCATTTAAAATAAATACCTCTTCTACAATTTTGCGGTGCGTCAGGGTGAAACGAATTACGGAAATGAGACGTTATCCAGTTTAGATTTAAAAATTGATTGTCCGTATATTATAGAAACAAATTACTCCTTAATGGAAATTAGTCATTAGTTCAGTCACACGTATGTACGTAATATTCACAAGAATGCTGGGCTGAATGGCTCAGACGGTAGGTGCTGGTTCTCTGAGCAGGTTTGATCCTAACTCAGTCCGGTGGTATTCGAAGGTGCTCAGATACGTCAGGCATAGCTTTACTAGCAAGTAAAAGAACCTCTATGGGACAAAATTTCGACACCTCGGCATCTTTAAAAACCGTAAAAAGTAGTTATTGGGACGTAAAACTAACAAAATTGTTATTAATATAGAACTTCCTAACAGTCGCAATACAAATGCAAGAATAAAGTACAATAGTTCTTCTCTCTAACATCCAGCAATCGTCCTCGATTCATAATTTTTGAAGACGCGTTTATCAGTAATTGCAAATGGTGAACGTTACGCGCACGACTTAAGTCAAATACTAACGCCTACAACAGGAGAAAGCTTCCCTCTCGACTTCAACATAACACCAACGCTACTGATCGCGCGATGAGAGAACCTCTCACAGAGGGCGCACGAACTCATGTGAATCTTTGTTTCGACTAAAGGAGGGGATGCTAACCCATCAAATGTGAATCACTTTACTCACGGCAGTTATAAACTCAAGATAGACGAGGGAACAGTCACCTCCCTTTCATCACTGAGAAGTAAACTAGCAATACAAAATAATGTGAGAGAAAATCTCATTTACCAACCAGTCGCGGGTTAAAATAAATATTTATTTTCTGGCAAAACAGTGATTATAAAGCATTTTGTTTTCTCACATGTTATCTAAACGCGGTGTTGAACTTATTTAATTATGTGTGGCCATATATGCAAGTATACCGGGCGAGTTGGCCGTGCGCGTAGAGGCGCGCGGCTGTGAGCTTGCATTCGGGAGATAGTAGGTTCGAATCCCACTATTGGCAGCCCTGAAAATGGTTTTCCGTGGTTTCCCATTTTCACACCAGGCAAATGCTGGGGCTGTACCTTAATTAAGGCCACGGCCGCTTCCTTCCAACTCCTAGGCCTTTCCTATCCCATCGTCGCCATAAGACCTCTCTGTGTCGGTGCGACGTAAAGACCCTAGCCCATATGCAAGTATTGTATGGAGTATCGCAATTATGACCGTGTAATGTACACCCCTGGACTAGCACTCGTAACACCTGTTTCTCATGCACTCAAACCCGTCAGACTGGACATGCCTGACGTAAGAGGAACAAATTGCCTCCTTTTTAAACAGTGCCTTACGTATACATTCCCGTGCGAAGTCTTTAAAATTATTTGAATGTCTATCGAGGTTCTTGCTGCTATATTTTATAAAGATTTCTTTTTCTCTTCTTATATCTTCTTCGATGAAAATTCCTTATTCTCCGGTCTTTTCCGCCAAAGTCCACCGCCTTTCTCTGTTCCCAAACTATTAAGACAAGACATCCGATTATGAGGGGCTGTAAGAGGGTGGGGAGTGTGGGGGGGGGGGTCATAAGAAGACTCTCGAGTGATATAATGAAGTTTTAACCATGAGCACTGATCTTTGTTCTTTATAGAGGGAAAGGGGATGGATTATGGAGCCTGTGGCTACGACAGGGAGCCGAAAGGAGGGAAATTAAGAGGGAAGGGTTTTAAAAAAAATACCAAAGGGGAGTATTTTAATATAATGGTAAAGAAAAAAATCACATCAGGATGTGATTGCACACTTCCAGGTTGAAGAAAATGATCCCAACCAGTCCTAATGTATCTCCAAACTTTTCCTCAAAGCGTGGTTCAGTTAACCGGTCTTCTGGAGCTGTGGTTTCATGCATCATTCTGATTCTGTTACCTTGTCTTAGAAGGGGATTTTTCCTTGTGGTTTTCTAGGAAAGAGCTCAAATTTTGAGCATTTGCCTTTGATTAAAAACATATTTTAGACCTGGTCGAGCGTTTTTGCCAATGGACCTTATTTTGTTCGAAATTTAATGAATAAAATCTATCCTCAAACTTCTGGATTTTTATTCCCACAGAAATTTATGGCGTAGCCGCTAGCGCACTGACATTGGAAATTGAAGTTTCCGATTTCGAATCGGACCTTGTCTTTTTTTAACATCTGTTTTTCGCCTGAAATAATGAGGGTAAATTGTTATCCTTGCCCTGCCGCTGCATTTATTAAATATGCACGTTGTCGCGAAATGCTTTTTATTTTCAATGCTTCAACGAAAAATACCGGCCAAATTAGTGTAATAATAAGTCAAGTTCAAGAGAGTCATTGTCGGACGAATAGTAAAAATGTGACAAATATAGTAAATAATGTAAACAATAAGATAGATGTTTATATTGTTGTAAATAGAAGAATGGACTGCCTCTGTGGTGTAATGGTTAGTGTGATTAGTTCCCATCCCTGGAGGCCCGGTTTCTATTCCAGGCTCTGCCGCGAAATTTGAAAAGTGGTACGAGGGCTAAAATGGGGTCCACTCAGCCTCGGGAGGTCAACTGAGTAGAGGGGGTTCGATTTCCACCTCAGCCATCCTCGAAGTGGTTTTCCGTGGTTTCCCACTTCTGCTTCAGGTAAATACCATGATGGTACATAACTTAAGCCTACGGTCACTTCCTTCCCTCTTCTTCTTTGCTAGTGGCTTTACGTCGCACCGACACAGATAAGTCTTATGGTGACGATGGAATAGGAAAGGCCTAGGAGTTGGAAGGAAGCGGCCGTGGCCTTAATTAAGGTACATCCCCAGCATTTTCCTGGTGTGAAAATGGGAAACCACGGAAAACAATCTTCAGGGCTGCCGAGAGTGGGATTCGAACCCACTATCTCCCGGATGCAAGCTCACAGCCGCGCGCCTCTAACTGCACAGCCAGCTGGCTCGGTCTTCCCTCTTCCTTGACTACCTCTTCCAATCTTCTCATCGCCCCCACTGTTCAACGTAGCAGGTGAGGCCATCTGGGTGAGGTACTGGTCCTCGTTCACAGTTTTATCCGCCGACCCAATGTCTCACGTTCCAGGATACTGTCCTTGAGGTGGTAGAGGTGGAATCCCTCGCTGAGTCCGAGGGAATCCTGGAGGTAAACGAATTAAGAAAGAAAGAAGTAAGAAAGTTTCCCCAAAATTTACAAATTATATGATATATATATCGTGCAATGCAGGCCGATAAAAACAAACAGAAACACGCAATAGGGTAAACTCGGTTACAGTTTATATGCCTGCTGTACTGTGTCACAACAGCTAATGAGAAGGAGACAGCGTAGGTGTGGCGTTGACAACTGTCCAATATGAGCCATCGTCAGGAGATATTTGGTTCGAACCCAACTGTCGGCAGCCCTGATGACTTTTCCATGGTTTCCCATTTTCACACAGAGCAAATGCTGGGGATGTACGATAATTAAGGCCATGGTTCACTACCTTCCCACTCCTAGCCCTTTCCTATCTCCCTGTCACCTTAAGACCTACCAGTGTTGGTGCGACCTAAAGCATAAGGTAAGAAAAATATAATTATTATGTGTTCTGTATTCGGGCTCAGGAATTATGGTCACGTACTTAGAGTCACCTACGCCTCTCCTGAGTCAAACCCTCGACCGGACCCTCAGAAAGTTGAAGTTTTCTACCAAAAGTAGTTAACGTAGGTAAAACAGTGTGGAAGATGATTCAGCGTAGGAGTCTTAGCTAGGAATGTAGCAAGAATGATGTACCAGTGTGAAGAAGTTGGTGTGGTACCAACTTAAATTAGACATTCGTTAGAAACTTATTTATAATTAAAGGCCACAGTGGGGCCAACTGTCTGTCAGTGCGAACAACAGAAGAGTTCAACACAGATTCTGAGTACGGCGCATCAGATGTACGGTAAGTCCTCTCTTCTCCGCCCCTTCCCCCCTTACTACCTCACTCCCAACCCCCCAAGCCGTCGTCTCCAAACACATTTGCATACTCCCTTTCCCGTCAGCTGTGTTACTTCCTCCAACTTTTCCTTCACATGTACACAAAGTTATGGCGAAAAGGTACTCAGCAATCCATTCTGGCGCTGCCGCAAGGTGGAGTTTAGTTAGTAGCAGTGGAAAGGAAAGGTGTCAGAGGTTTTGGAATGATGCATTTCAAATAACCTCCCCTCCCCCCTCCTCTGCCCTTCTCCTAGCTTCCCTCCGGGCAGAATTCACACAGCACAGCAGATGCGATGTTAGTGCTTGTGGGTGTGGGTTGAGGGGGGCTTTGGATATGAAAAGAGAAACAATGGTATCGTCTTATATTTAAGCATGGCCCCCCTACCACTCTTCCGCCACAATAATACATGTCCTATGCTAATCGAAAGCACAGCCTGCTGTGAGCAAATGGAAATGCATAAAAATCAAGATTTCTTTTCTTCTCTTTGGATTCAGGAAGCAAGCATGTGGTGAAGACGAAAACACACATAATGAACAAATATGCATGCAAATTTTGGATATGGAAGGTTGGGGATTTAAAATACAGAAAGATATCTTAAAATGTAACTCGTTTGCATTCCATTCAGTGTTGTAAAATGTGATTAGTTCATTTTTCTTAAATTTGCAATTAATACCTGATCATCAGTGTTGTCGGAGTGCCCATGAACTCAATAAATTTAAATAAGAAAGTGTGCTTATTAATTTTACGTGTAGTAAAGGCGAAAACATATTATTAGTACGAAAAAATATGCATGAACATTTAGGTTATGATATTATTGGAAATTTAAAATACAGAAAGAGAGTTTAAGAAATAATTCGTTTGAATTCCGTTCATTATTGCAGTAGTTATTAGTGGGGCCGATGACCTTTTGCTGGCAGGACCTAGTGTTTACAGTGCACTATGTCTTCTGGTATAGGCTAGGGCAAATTTGTTACTTTCATAGATCTGTCTCAGTCTTATCCTTGGCTTTGACAATATGAAAGTGACTGAGGTTTGAGCGATGCTAGTAATGCCAATCCTTATGCAGCCAGTCCCTGCTATGAATGGTGTGAAAATGTTGCTCATAGGGTCGGTTGGTGCATGCATTTCAGTGGGCTTGGCAGACTGATATGTAATAGCAACTCTGGCTCGGTGAGGAAAGCAACGGGAAACTACCTCACTCCTCATTTCCCTAGTACGCCTTTTCAGTGATGCCTAGGCCATCTATGACGGCTGATGGTAGAGCTGTTGAAGATCCCACCAGTGGCATCGCTGACGGACTGAACATACATACGATGACCTAGCTGCTGGCCCCTTTAAACAACAAAAATCATCATCAGTTATTAGTGCATTTTATCACATTATAATTGGCTCTTAATACTGTCAGTACTTAAATGAATACCCCACTGTTGACAGCCGTGAAGGTGGTTTCCCATAGTTTCTCATTCTCACACCTGGCAAAGGCTGTACCTTAATTAAGGCCAGGGCCGCTTCCTTCCCACTCCTAATCCTTTCCTATTCCTCCGTCGCCATAAGACATGATTGGTAACAGAGGATTCCAGCTCACCATAGGAAAGAATATTAGCATCCAGAAGTTCCTCCAAAATGGTTTACCTCAAGGATCAGTATTAGACCCTCTGCTATTTAGTCTCTAAATTGCTGATATACCAGAATCAGCCTGTAAGAAATTTGGCTATGCTGACGACTGGGCCATAGCAATAAGGCACACTATGTTTGAACCAAGGAAGAAGTACTGACAACTGATCCCTCTGTAGTAGCAGAATACTTGCCTAATTCAGCTAAAACTGAAGTGTCTTGTTTTCATATATTAACAATAGAGAATTCAATAGAACACTGAAAGTGTTTATGGATGGCACACGCCTTGCCTAGAATAAGGAACCATCATCAGATAAAACTCTGTCTTATAAATCATATCTCACAAAAATCACCGCTAAGATGAGAACAAGAAATAATATCAGTCAAAAAATTTGTGAAACCACGTTTGGATCATCTGCTTCAACTCTGCGGACTTCTGCATTGAGCCTGGTATACTCTGTGGCGGAGTATTGTGCACCAGTATAGTTGAACAGTGCCCGTGTAAACAAAATGGATATGCAACTTATTAATGCTATGCGTATTATTTCAAGAACAGTCAGGTCTACACCCACCATCTGGCTGCCTGTCATAAGTCACATACCACCCACAAATCTTCGAAGAAAAAAGGCATTGATTAGGGAATAAAATATGATCTTAGCAAACCCTGGACGACCACTGCATTCCGACCTTAGAATCAACAGACTTCATTCAAGACAACCTCCTCTCACGCTTGGAAATAAAACCACTAGATTTATCATTGATTCCTGGAGAATAGAATGGCTTCAAAATGTTCTAGAAACATGTCCGTTGTTATACCTTGCACCTCTGAGACGATTCCTGGGTTTGATCTACCTCGCAAGGTATGGACAACACTCGATCGGTCGTGAAAATGGCATGAAAGATGTGGAGACTCACACACTTCAAGTGGGAATTGCAGTCCTCACCCGCATGTGACTGCGGCGCACCACGGCAGACCATTCAACAAATTAGGGAAGACTGCAGAAATATCCCTAAAATCTCCCCTAGACCTCAATGCTTGCTAGACAGATGGCAAGCGCCTCCTAACACGTCAGTATTTCTACAACACCTTGCCCGCCGATCATGGTATACAACCCCTTGTCCACCAATTATGGTTTACAACCCCTTACTTGCAAATTATGGCCAAACAAATCGTCACCTCCATATTTCACATATCGCCAGCACCATATTTCAACATCTCTACAATAGCAATATTTCCTACCTATCCTGAAATACTGGAATTATTGCAGCAAGGAACGTGCTGAAAACAACTACGTCGGAACCAAGAAGGTTCAACCAACATATTTAGGACATAGGACCGTCAAGGGCGGAGGTCCCACCTTCCAATTATCCACTGTGCGCCCCCCGACACAGACAGTCGCAAACGAGTTCGGATTCGGAGAGCTTACAGAGGAGAGTATGAGGAATTCCTAATGGCAACTTCAAAATTCCATCACATACATCCAAGAACTAGATGTCTGTTCTGTTTATAATACAGTGATGAATGTAATTATATTTCTCAGAATGTATCCGAAAACAATGCGCTGAATAAAATAAATAAATAAATAAATAAATAAATAAATAAATAAATAAATAAATAAATAAATAAATAAATAAATAAATAAATAAGACCTAACTGTGTCGGTGCGACGTAAAGGAAATAGTAAAATAATAATAATAATAATAATAATAATAATAATAATAATAATAATAATAATAATAATAATAATAATAATCACCCGTGCTTAAAGCCAATGCTTTGTCTATGCAACCATTCCTTCCTGTCCTCAGCTCCTCGATTCATTTCATAATAAAAAGCATAATGGAGGCTATGTGCCAAGTCTTGAAGGAAACTTTTTCCTTGGTCGTCCTCGGTCTTCCTTTCCGTAATTTTTCCTTCCGGCAGATTGGTAAGAAAGGTATAATGTTGCAAGATGTGGCCAGGGAATTTAGCTCTTCTTCTTTGTATCGTTAGCATCAGTTCTCTCTTCCCTTGAATTTCTTCTAGAACTTTTTTTTTGGTTCTCTTTTCAGTCCATTTAATCCTTAGCATTCGCCTCCACACCCACATCTCAAATGATTCTAATCGTTTCCAATCCTGATCTCTGATTGTCCAAGATTCACAGTCATTACTAAACGCCTGTTTAGCAAGTGCTATTCGCCTTTTAATATCTTTGCTGCACCTGTTATCATTGGTGATCAGGCTTCCTAGATAAGGGAAACTGGTGATTTGTTCCACTATCTTGTTAGTAAGCTCAACGTCCGACTCGTTGGCTGAATGGTCAGCGTACTGGCCTTCGGTTCAGAGGGTTCCGGGTTCGATTTACGGCCGGGTCGGGGATTTTAACCTTCATTGGTTAATTCCAGTGGGCCGGGGGCTGGGTGTTTGTGCCGTCCCCAACATCCCTGCAACTCACACACCACATATAACACTATCCACCACCGCAATAACACGCAGTTACCTACATATGGCAGATGCCGCCCACCCTCATCGGAGGGTCTGCCTTACAAGGGTTGCACTCGGCTAGAAATAGCCACACGAAATTATTATTTTTATTGTTATTAGTAAGCTCAACGTTGGTGTGAACTCGTTCAAGATGTTTATTCACAACTAATATCTTGGTCTTCTTCACATTAATGTTTAAGTGTGAATCTGACAATGCTGATGACAATACATTCAGCATCTTAGACAACTCTTTCTCGGAGTCTGCTACAATTGGTATGTCATCTGCAAATCGAATGCATTGGATATAGTACCCATTTACGTTTACTCCTTCGGTATGCCAACGGCCGTAGCCGTGTTGAAACACCGGATCCCGTGAGATCTCCGAAGTTAAGCAACATTGGGCGTGGTCAGGAGTTGGATGGGTTGCCACGCGCTGTTGGTGGGGGGTAAGGGAATGGAGGAGCGGAAAGGAACTAGCCACCCTACCGCACGTAAACTCCGGCTCAGGAATACCTCTGTGGAGGTTCGGACCTGCCTTCGGGCAGAATAACCCTTTTTCCTTAAACTTATGTATGGCTTCTTCAATGATTACATTAAAAAGGTATAGTGAGAGAGAGCAGCCCTGCCATACACCTTTCCTGATTTTTGCTGTCTTGATACTTCCTCCGATATCTATCATTGTCCTTAATAATAATAATAATAATAATAATAATAATAATAATAATAATAATAATAATAATAATAATAATAATAATAAAAATTTCGGAAAGCCTACGGTAGGGTTCACAACATATACAATAAAAAGTGCTTGTCCCGCCATGCAAAGATCAGACACTATAGTCTTCCACTATCTTGTTAATAAGCTCAACGTCCGACTCGTTGGCTGATTGGTCAGCGTACTGGCCTTCGGTTCAGAGGGTTCCGGGTTCGATTCCCGGCCGGGTGGGGATTTTAACCATCATTGGTTAATTCCAGTGGCTCGGGGGCTGGGTATTTGTGCCGTCCCCAACATCCCTGCAACTCACACACCACATATAACACTATCCTCCACCACAATAACACGCAGTTACCTACATTTGGCACTATAGTCTTATATGCCAGCAGTGATACCCTTACACTAAATGGGAAAGGTGACCTTGAAAACATTTTAAAAGAAGAAAGAAGAATCCTGAGGAAAATTCTCGGCCCCCGAAAAACAGAAGATGGATATAGATTGAGGTCACGCAAAGTGACAGAAGAACTTTCCAACATTGCAGCAGACATCCGCAAAAGACGTCTGAAATTTTATGGGCACGTTCGCAGACTGCCGGCAAGTAGACTGACACGCAAGATTCTCACCTACATAGAACATCTAAAAACTATTCCATGGGTACTGGAAGTGAAGAAGGATCTGGAAAAAGCCCATATGGACTCAACTGACACCGCGGACAGAAACCTCTACAGGAAAAAAATTAATGGATGGAATGTGCAACCAGAGAAAGAAGTGAAAAAGAAGACTGGAGCAAAGTGGACAGAAGAACGAAAAAGGATCCACGGAGAAAGGATGAGAGCTGTTTGGCAACTCAGAAAACAGAATCGTTAGAGCTTTGCGTGATCCATTGGAACCATACGCACATAATAATAATAATACTAATAATACTAATAATAATAATAATAATAATAATAATAGGAATTGAAATTCTAATAATATGAATTTCAACACACCATTTCTTTAATAAAATGGAATGTTTCCGCTGGTAGATGTCTTGGCTAGTGGCAAGGTTGGTCGAGTCCATACATCATGGGAAGTGCCAAGCGGGGTGAGGTAGTTGGGGGGGGGAAGAAGTGGAAATGTGTGCTGGAGCAAACTGGACCGTTAAATGTAGAGGGACACACACACACACACACACACACACACACACACACACACACATACATGCTCTCCCCACCTCACCGTTTATCTTGTCGACAAATTAGTTGATTGAACACGTTTAAGGGCACGCAAGACAAATTACACGCCATTTTTTTACCTGTGTGTGTGTGCGCTTGCTAGCTAGCCACATGGTATGATAAAAATATGAAAAAAGAAGAGAGAGGAAAGAGATAGAGGGTAAAGGGTGGTAGAGTGAGACAGATAGAGGGGTAGGAAATCTGTTCACGTTTCGCCCTCTAATGTAATTGGACGCGCCATTTATCTACGTTCAATTAAAAATTAAGGTGATTTAATATTATTTTAACTCAGATTCTATTACAGATTTGGAAATAGTTCAAGAAAAGTTTACCTTCCGCCCAACCAGTCCCCTCTGGGAACAGAAGCCAATTTTATTTTTTGCAATGAAGGTAAACTGACACAGAAAATGTTATTATGTCAGCATTTCAACGCAGGTGATGATCATTACAGAATTTGCAATCATCGAGAAAGAAAATAAGTATTATTAGTACGATGTGTTTTCAATCCACTTTACATCAAGGAGTACTGGATAAGGGTAAGGGTTATTCTGCCCGGAAGCAGGTCCGAACCTCCACAGAGGTGTTCCTGAGCCGGAGTTTACGTGCGGTAGGGTGGCCAGTTCCTTTCCGCTCCGCCATTCCCTTACCCCCCAACCCATCCAACTCCTGACCACGCGCAATGTTGCTTAACTTCGGAGATCTCACGGGATCCGGTGTTTCAACACGGCTACGGACGTTAGTACTGAATAAAAATTATTATTATTAAGACGAGGAAGAGGAAGAAGAAGAAACTCTCAGACACGTTTTGGAAAAGACATTTGACATATTCTCAGAATGAGTAATCAGCGACTGACCAAAAAATTCCGAACCTTGCCCTATCAATTGAAGTAAACACAATTGGTCGCTCGAAGTTGGGAAAGATCTTCAGGAAATAGTTATCACAGATGACATTGTGTTAGACAGATCTAAATTCAGAAAAGTAGTCGACAACCACCGCTTTGCACGCCATCCAAGCGTTACCACCAACAAAACCTGTTCAGAAGATCGCAAGAAAAGTCACAGCGAGAAGATGAAGAGATTTTTGGAAGAGAAGAAGAAGGCAACAACATAAGCTAAATAAGTTCAATCGCACTCCTTAGTCGGGCATAACGAAGTAATAATAATAATAATAATAATAATAATAATAATAATAATAATAATAATAATAATAATAATAATAATAATAATAATAATAATAATAATAATTGTTACCGCGTTTTAGTGGTAGTTATGCGTGAAAGAAGGTGCGGGGTGGTGAACAGGTCTCAAGCTACTAAAGTAAAATTAATTTAAAATTTAACAAGGTTATATTTTCTTTTCAAAAATGAAGAAATAACAATCATGGCAGGTACAAGGTAGCAAAGCAATAAGAAAACGATTACAAAATTTACAGGATTTGGGCTTCGAGCCCCAGTCTCACAATTCTTGAGCAATCAGCTCAGCTTTACCCCCAAACACAAGTTTTAATAGAAGGGCAGAAAACCCCATTCATACCTAGGAGCACTTGCTCCAAATTACACTGAAAAGCCTCCACGAGGCATACAACACTCAATTTTCAAAAAAAAGCCACTAGCTCTCAACTTTAAGCCTCTCAAAGGCCACACCAAACTCCACCTTCAAGTTGTCCTCACTGGACATAGACACAGGGGTAAAATACCCAACCTACTGAGGTCTATTAAATGAAAAGGGGTAATTACATGACCTCTAAAATAACAATTTGAGAGGAGGCGATCTGCACTCCTAATACACTTTGATTAAGACCTACTTGGCACTAGGCCGTTATTACAAGGGCTAATCCCATACTAAAGAGGTGACTTAAGAAGAGAACAATTTGTTTTACGTTAACGAAGAATAGGTTGAAAAAAAAATAAGTTCACCTCAAAACAATATGAGTGGGAGCTCGAGAGGGTCAGCACTCTCTATCCCAGTATGTAGCTTCAAAAGAGAATAGATGAAACGAGTAGTTACATTTTAGGAAAAGGTTACATGGGGGAAACGCTTCGAACCCGCCCCGAGAGTCAAACTGCCGACCTAGCAAGAAAAGAAGTTATTAAGAGGCCATTACCTGGAGTTGAACAGCCGGTGAAGAAAGAGGCGCTTCCCGCCCCCTGCTATGTACTTTGCACACAGAAAGATGGAACAGAAGTGGCCCGGAGACCCTAAAATCAGCAGTTTATATCCTCTCGCAGAAGGTTCGAGGCGTTAGGGGAATGAAAACACCCTCCCACGAGGATTTTATTGGTTCATCAATAAACCCCCTACACAATACTAAAAGGAAACACATAATTGGTGAAAAATTAATTTAAGAAATTCGGGATTGGCTAGATTTAAAACAAGGGGAAAAAAGGGGTTAATATAGCCAACTTAACCAATGACTGAGAGAAATTTAGCAAAGAACAAACATTTGAAATAAAAATTTCTCCAACAAAATAGTTCTTTAACTCCGCACTAGGGTGCACTATTGTTGATCTTCAGTAGTGTCCTCTAGAAGAGAAAGTTCACACTTCTTACTTCAAGCGAAACAAAAACACATCAAAAATGACACAGTTCTAAAACTCCAGAATTTACAGGTAGTGACATCTTCTGAGAAGGTAGAAAATTAATACCGTCAATAAAGTTCAGACTTCCTCCAGCAGAGGAGTTTCAACAGGCGCAATTTTTAAATTAGCGGCGTGGAGGTGTACCGCCCGGTACAATAATAAT
This sequence comes from Anabrus simplex, assembly GCF_040414725.1. Taxonomy (NCBI): domain Eukaryota; kingdom Metazoa; phylum Arthropoda; class Insecta; order Orthoptera; family Tettigoniidae; genus Anabrus; species Anabrus simplex. Next base: position 62,181,222 of record NC_090277.1, read on the forward strand.
AATAATAATAATAATAATAATAATAATAATAATAATAATAATAATAATAATAATAATAATAATAATCAACTGTGTTCTAGAGAAAATTATTCGCGAGTGGCGTAAAGAATTGTGTAAGGAAGGTGTAGAGCAGGACCTCTCAGGGTGCATGCACTGTGCACGGTGCAAAATACGACTTCGCTTGGTTGACGAGAGTGCAGACCCCCACTCCTCGATTTGGAGCAATAGCGCTGTCTCTCTCTTTCCCCACGCCTGTCTCGCTCGCTCCGCCTGTCTCCTTCTTCCTCACTTGATCAGTAGCGCTCCAAATCCGAACCGAGTTGAGCCAAGCTTAGCCGAGTAACCCAGAGACGATTCGTTTGTCCGAGCCGAGCCGAGTGGGACCGATGCACTGTGCACAGGAACTCTGCGCCGCAGTTTTCACGCGTGAGATTTTGGGCGTTTTCGAGGTTCTGGTGTAGAGAATAGGGTCAGACTAGGTTGTAAGAACAAGGACCTGACAATCGACTGTTTAGCTTTCGCAGATGACCTTGCAATTCTTTTCACACGGCCACACAACAAATCAGTCAACTACAGATGCAAGCAGAAAAGGCAGGACTTCAGATTTCGTTTGAGAAAACACAGTTTATAACGAAAATCGAGTCAGCACCCAGAGAACTTAAGGTGAACGAAGGCAAAGTAAAGGAAGCAGAGAAATCTAGATACCTGGGTGAGTGGGTAGAGCCCAACATTCGAGAATATTTTTTCTTTTTTTTTTTGCTAGTGGCTTTACGTCGCACCGACACAGATAGGTCTTATGGCGACGATGGGACAGGGAAGGGCTAGAAGTGGGAAGGAAGCGGCCGTGGCCTTAATTAAGGTACAGCCCCAGCATTTGCCTGGTGTGAAAATGGGAAACCACGGAAAACCAGTTTCAGGGCTGCCGACAGTGGGGTTCGAACCTACTGTCTCACGAATACTGGATACTGGCCGCACTTAAGCGACTGCAGCTATTGAGCTCGGTCATTCGTGAAAAGGAAGCTTTCGTGTCCTGGATCAACAAAATGGAAATCGCTCACCATCTAACCAAAGACACCTACAATAAACGATCAGTGTCCTTCAAGGCCAAACTCATGCACTACCGTACCGTTATTCGACCGGAGGCGCTATTTTTCTGAATGCCTTGCGATGAATAAGAAACGCCTGGCGGAACAACTGGAAGCCAAAGAGAGGAAGATTTTAAGAAAGATCTTGGGTCCGATCAAAGAAGAAGGATTATTTATTTATTTATTTATTTATTTATTTATTTATTTATTTATTTATTTATTTATTTATTTATTTATTTATTTATTTATTTATTTATTTATTTATTTATTTATTTATTTAGCGTATGGCTAGAGATAGAACGTATATTGTTGTAAGATCTACACTTTATACGTATGTCCAAATTGTTTATATAGTCTATAGCCTCTGGAGTCGCAAAAGCAAAGTCACTAGCACTGCCATTGAATTTTCTAGTCCCTCATTCTTTGATGATGTGCTTTACTGCCTGTTTTGTAGCGCCACAGTTACACTTAGGCGTTGGGATTCTGTTGTTCCACTTGTAGTGGAAGGCTGCACAGTTCCCGTGGTTTGTTCGGAACCTGTTCAGTGCGGACCATAGTCTACGAGGGAGGTTGAAACCAGATGGCGGCATGTTGTTCACAGAAGGCATTATCGGGCAGTATTTGTCGTTGGCAAGGAGAGTAGAGAAGACGACACAACGATGAAGTGTATCTACACGTGGAGAAGATAACGGACACCATACGCCACTTGGCGTCTTAAGCCTAATCCTGCCAAGTGTTCCTCTATTTCGATCACGCTTCGTAAATCCCCTGTTCTCAGTAAATACTCCCTCCTCGGTAACCCCTTCCCAACTCTAACAGAACAAAATGATTTAGGAGTGATGTTTGACAGTAAATTGTTATTTGTCCCCCATATACAAAAGGTAACCGCACGAGCAATGTCACTTCTCGGTTTGTTGTATAGATTTTCTGACATCACCGATATCCACGCCCTCCAAGCCTACTATGTATCTTGCATCCTACCGATTACTGAATTCACGTCTCCCATTTGGTCTACCTCTTCACCCAATAATCTGAATCATATTGACCGTGTGCAGTCATTCTTCTGTGCCATTGTTAGAGCCAGAGTATCTGATTGTCGAAACTTGAGCAGTAATCAGATACTAGATAAGTTAAACCTTCGCCCGTTATCTAGTCGCAGGAAAGTAGCCGACCTTATATTCCTATACAACGCTGTTGCATCCTTCTTTTCCTTACATGTTCCAATTCGCAAAACCAGGATTAATCCGCCCCTTCATATTCCGTATTCCCGCCTCTCTCTCTCTCGTTCAAAGAAGTGTATTTATCCGCATACCAAACCTCCTTAACTCTTTATCTTCTGACAGGAACTTGGACGATTTGTCTTCGTAAGCCTCCTTTAATCCATTCTTCCTTGACTTAACCCAGTTCATTTTCTTCATATTCCTCTTTTCTCTTCTCATTGCTGTCCTCTCTTTTGTACATAATATAATATTTATTTATTTATTTATTTTTACTGTCCTATACCGTCACTTAAGTGTTATATCTGTATTTATCTCACTGTGCCTAGCTATAAGTTCTTCTCTTCGTTTTACGTTCAATCCTCAATTTTTCTCGTTGTTTCTTTAGCCTTTATATTTTGTTGTTATTTGTTGCGACTCTACAGTTATTTTGTTAATTTTTAATTTTTTCCTCTATTTTTATCGTTAGATGGTTTTTCGTCATTGTTCTTCCACTTATTTTTTATGTTTGCCTTGTTCTACTCTATTGTAAATATGTTTCTCATTGCGTAACCCTGTAATTCGGCTTCTCGCTGTTTTGATTTCCCAAATAAATAAATAAATAAATAAATAAATAAATAAATAAATAAATAAATAGACAAATAAAAAGGAGAATCTTTTTCTATGGCTGCTTGGCACGAACGAGCTCCGGAAGATCGTGCAATCGAATCTGTGTCTACTTTGCAGGAAAGAAAACCAAAGGAATCTGGTTACCAGAGGTGGTAAAGGGCTTACAAGAACTGGGGATCTCACATGAGGACCATCTTGGAACGTGACTCTTTGAAGAAGAAACTTGGGGAAGTACAGAGTTTTTAACCAAAACACAAAATGAAAACCGGCAAGATGTGGAGCGAAGAACGGAGGAATGCTCACCGAAAAAGAATACGGGAACACTGGGCAAATGTGAAAGACAGTAGGAGAAAGCAGTTGAAATAGCGTGGTCCGAGAAGACCGAAACGAAAAGAAGAAATGATGTATGTAGCCTACTAGAAAGAATGTCCAATGAAAACAACAGAATAATGGAAATAACAAGTAATAAGGAAATATACCAGAACACAGAAAATATAACAGAAACAATAAGAAAATAGGAGACTTCTATCTTTCGGACATATCTAAATAATGGATGATAACCAAAGCCCGGATTATCATGCCGTAACAGGTTAGATTGCAAACTAAATTTCGTTAATAGGAAGTGTCGGCCACCCGCTCTTCCATAATGTAGCAAGAGTAACATAAATTATAGGAGTTCTGATGGGCCGTACACCTAATGTTTATGCAAACCCCATAGCATAATCGTTGTGAAGGTAGACTATACTTGCTGCTCGCTTCAGAAACTTTGCATTCTAACCTATTAATGCATAAAAATCCGGGCTCTAATTATAACAGATTGACAGGACTGACATGTAAGTATTTTAGAGAGAAAAAGTAAACAACGAGCTGGATAAAAGAGGTCAAGAAACATTTAGAGAGAAATGAACTGAGAGAAGAGGAAACTATAGATAGATAGGTTCTTAAATAAATTTTTAAGAATGGAAAGATTCCAAGGAGCAATAAGAATGAAACCCGGTCCAAAAGTGGTCCGAGAAGAGGAGAATGAAGCATAGTGCAATGGTGAAGGAATAATGGAAGGAAATAAAGAGGAAACAACAAGGAAGGATGAATTGAAATTAACATGTAGTTACAAACAGGCCTGATTGTAAATAAGAAGAAGAAGAAGAAGAAGAAGAAGAAGAAGAAGAAGAAGAATTGGTGCCAAATGAGCTAGAATGGGCTAACGGAAAAGTCAAGCGAGTTAAAAAATGTAAGTATCTTGGTGAATGTATAGAACCTAACATGTCCGAAAAAGAAGCCTTTGCATCATGGATGGATAAAATTGAAATGACTTACCATCTGACTAAAAATGTCTATAACAAAAGATCTATATCTCTGAATGCAAAAATCAAGCACTATTGCTCTGTCATCCGACGAGAGGATCTATATGCAGCGGAATGTTTCGGAATGTCTTGGAGATCAAGGAAAGGAAGAAAGGAAAATCCTAGGTCCAGTAAAAGACAATGGCGAGTTTACGAGACGACACACCCAGGAATTTTACTCGCATATGGAGAATATAACCGACGTGATGCAGAAAAGGAGGGACATATGGCCCGAATGAAGTCAACTCGGTTAACCAACCGCATTTTCACTTTTCTCCAAGAGAAAAAACCAAAGGGAGCATGGTTCAGTCAGGTACAGAAAGATCTGCAGGAGATTGGGTTCTCGTTTGAAAATATTCAGGAGCGTGACCCACTTAACAAAAAACTCCAAGGAGTCTACGAATGAAGGAATATTGGACCAACATTACAGCTCAAAGGGAACAGTTGAAATGACGTGGTCCTTAGTTGGCCGAAACGAAATAATAATAATAATAATAATAATAATAATAATAATAATAATAATAATAATAATATGTGTATAGACCTTGGTCACGTTTCTTGTCACGGAGTTGCGGATGTAGTGAGATGATGGCGTGTTTAACGGTAGGATGCCCTTCCTGACGCCAAACATAATTGAGGAGGATGTGAGGATGGAATTATGGTGAAAGGAATTTGGGAAGGAAGTGGAAGGAATCGGCTGTGGGCTGTGAATAGGAGCTGTCCCCGCATTTGTCTGGAAGTGAAAATGGGAAACCACGGAAAACTATTCTTAGGACGAGCGAGTTGATCGTGCGGTTAGGGTCAAGGCAGGTGTGAGCTTGCATTCGGGACCCTCTGTCAGCAGTCCTGAAAATGGTTTTCCGTGGTTTCCCATGCTCATACCAGGCAAATGCTGGGGCTCTACGTTAATTGAGGCCACGGCCGCTTCCTTCCCTCTCCTAGACTTTCCTACCCCATCGTCGCCATGAGACCTATCTGTGTCGGTGCAACCAGCATACAGCAAATTTTAAAAAAAATGAAGGTCTTAGTCTTAAAAACTGCCCGGTAGAATTCATCTCAGTTGATTAACATATGAACTAAACATCGTGATAGTTTCAGAGGTCTTCAGTCCGTTTCCACCATTTCGACACACTGAAACCTGCACTTCTCGTCTCCAAACTCCACACAGCTGTCTCTCGAAAAACGATTCCTTACATGTACGTGAATTAACCGTTTGAATGAATAAAATAATAATTTCTCTAGCATGTGATGAGATGAGGCCTCTCTGATGACACAGCCTTTTTTTATGACACTCAGTCATGGTCATCCAATAATATTTCACATGATAACCTGCACCGCTTCTAGGTAATATTGCGTCACACTATTTGTATCGCTGATGGCATATTTACTAGATATATTGATGTAAAAAAAACGTAGGATATTTCGCTCATGGTACAACTTAGTAAACCATAATTTTTTCCATAGTTTACGCCCCCATTGGAGCACTTTAATCTGTCATATATATTAAAGTCTAATAGTATTAAATAGAGTCAGCTTTTCAGCTTGTTTTTCCGTTCCCAAAACTTCTTCATCCCGTCGGACCTGGCTGCCCTTTGGTTGTCAGTAATGGTGTACTTTCTTCGTTCAAATGTTATGAGTTGGAATAGCAAGTGTTTATTCCTTATAATTCTCTTCTCTTCTCTGCATTCAATTTGGAGCATTGATACATTTAATTCTTCTACATCATTTATGATCTCTGTGAACCAAGTGCTCTTTGTTTTGTTTTTTCCAGAAGTAACTAAACAACTGCTTCACTAGTCGCGTTTCTGGCAGTCTGAATATCTGACAAAAAGGCGATTCTCCTTTTCCGCATTGTATCTATCATTGATTTGTTTTCACGGTGTACTACTTCAGTAGGTAATAATCTCCATTAACCATCAACTTGGTGTTTCTTATTGATGATTCTTCTATATACAACCGTATGATTAATATATTGAATAAAGAACAAGCGGTACTAAGTGGCTCGTTATGAGTTCAGTTAATGAAATTGGTACTGAAAAAGTTATCCCTCATTGCACTTGTCGGAGCCATGACCTAGATTTCGAGCTGTGTCACTATTTCTACAATGTTTTCAGTTTTTTAGATTATTTTGGACTGTCTTAGGAATTTACGGACATTGCTAGCGTCACAGTAACATCACTTTTGTATTTTGTGAGTTGTGCCACTATTGTAGCCCATGAGTTATATGGATTTTGTTTTTACATAGAATAGTAATTTCGAATGTACAAGAAAAACTTTTTTACATTTTTTCTTATTGATATTTTTTCTAGATATTGTCACTCTGACTGTAAATTAAAATCCTTCACCTATTTGCAATCATTCGACCGGGCAAGGAATGGAAGGAATGAAGCCCCCATCTAGCGGCGAGGATAGGAATTGTGCCGGCTGCCGAAGCCCGTCGCACTCCTCTGGGGCAAAGATTAATGACTGACAGATGAAATGAAATGATATTGGAGACAGTCGTTGGAATGAAAGTTGACAGGGAAAACCGGAGTACCCCGAGAAAAACTATCATACCTCCGTTTTATTCAGCACAAATCTCACATGGAGCGACCGGGATTTAAACACGGAACCCAGCTATGAGAGACCGGTGCACTGTCACCTGAGCCACGGATGCTCTTTTGACTCTGAATATGTTTTTAAAACTTATATGTGGTTTGATATATGACAGTAAAATTTGGCGTATACAGGTCTCCACCAAAGTAGTATACATGCCACACAACAGCATAACAGAGAGAGAGAGAGAGAGAGAGAAAGCTCAGTAAAGTGATGGTTTCAAGAGAGGAAGTACTGCCCTTGCTAAGGTTGGTTGAGTTTTTTGGTCACCATTAGACGAATTTTTAGTACGGAGACTTTAATGAATAAAAAAACATTAAAAAGAGAGTCGACCTTCCCCAACCACTCTCTTCTCCACTGTGACGGACCCTTAATTAGCGAAAGGGTCGAGAAGGGACCGAGAGACGACTAGCTTTTAAGCCACACTCAACTAGAGAAGGAATCAAAAGACAGGAATGTTTTTAGTTTTATTTTATTTTATATTTCATCGCTTATTTTTTTTCGATTGAGATGTAGCTGAAAAATCGTTTAAATTTACCCCCACACCACTACCATCACCGCTCTTTTACTCCCCAGACTGCGGTAAATCTTTCCACTTGGTAGGAAGTAAATGAAATATACTTATAAATTAAAAGGTTTTTTTGAAGTTAGAATGTCCAGAGCGGGGTTGAAAAGTACATTCATTACCCTATGTTCACCTGGCCGGCACTAAATTATGTCCTATATGTCATGAATACAAAAATGTTTTAGAAATATCCTTGGAAGAATAAAACTCTTATTAACGTCATATGTGAGCTGTATTATTTTTCAATAAAGAATTTAATTGCGTAAGTGATTCTAAAAGAATTTACATGAAAGAGATTACGACAGAACTAATATTGTGAAGAATTTGGGAGAGGTTACAAACTGGCTTCTCCAATTACTGTTTTTCAATCAGAGCTAATCACTCTAAAATAGGCTGTCGGACGGTGCTCTGATGTTGGGAAATCAGCGAAGATATTCAGGGTGTCTCTTATAAACTCAGAGCGAACGCACAGTGTTTGTACTCTGCGTTACGGCAGCAGCCTCAGCCGAATTTAAGTCGCACGCGGCCGCCCTGCTTTAAGTGTCTATACAATACTATATGAAATCTTATCTTATAAAGATGCTGGAAATGTTGTCTTTACCGGGCTATGTGGTAACCAAATTCTGGCTCACTCCAGTGAGTTCTGCCACTGTAATGTTTCTGATTTCATTCGTAATGATTTCTTTCAGTTCCTCCAATGTGTGAGGATTTGTTCCGCACAATGTTTATTTCAGTTTGCCCCACAATAAACATCACACCCTGTTAGATCTGAGAACGAGGGGGGGGGGGGAAATAGACCAGCACTAATCACTCTGGCTGTAAACATTTCCAAGATTGTAAGAAGGGAATGTTCTGCTGTGTGAGGAGGGGTTGAAACTTGCTGAAACTATTTTTTTCTTCTTCTGTTATGTCGTCTTGGCACCTGTGTGCATTTAGTGTCGTCTCTCAAAAAATAGGCCCACTGACAGCGCTCCAAACACCAGTCTTGCTATCAAAATAGGAACTTCATAAACACGAATAGTGAGAGTTATGACTGTTCACACGACCATTAAGATGAAACCAGAACTTTTACATACGGTGTTGCAATGATTACTGTCTGACCATATTAACATCTGAGATTCAGACTGGAGACTCATACTTGCCAGGTCGAACATGTGCAGGCTGCTTGCAAGCTCAAAGAACTAAGCGCGCGCTTTCGATACTGCAGCTTGCGTATGGGAGAGTAAGAACGTCGCTTCAGCGGTCTTAGTTTATGTGCGAGATCCTGTATTTTATATTGCTCAGAGTGCCGTAGTTGTAATGTACACCTGTGCAGGCTTGCTATATCTGATTACTAAAGCCCGGATTTTTATGCAGTAACAGGTTAGATTACAAACTAATTTGGTTACTAGGAAGTGTCGGCCACCCGCTCTTCCATAATGTGGCAAGAGTGACATAGATCATAGGGGTTCTGATAGGCCGTACCCCTAATATTCATGCAAACCCCATAGCATAGTCGTTGTGAAGGCAGACTGTACTTGCTACTTGCTTCAGTAATTTTGCACTCTAACTAATTAATGCATAAAAATCCGGGCTCCACTGATAACTAAGGAAAGGAATTTAGCCATTAGAATGCAAACGTATTTAACCAACGTGCAGGTGTCTTCTGCAGAGAGATTTGGATAAATATTAGCGATCCGAACCATCAGAACCCCTAAAACTTATGCAACACGCCTACAAAACTGTAGAGCAGGTAGTTGATACTTGCGCCTTGTTCAAATACCTTTACATTCTAACCTATTATAGAGGCTAAAAATCCTGTACCTAGCGCTCGTAACAGTTGTTTCTGACGCACGCAGAACTGTCACTCATCTCGTGACCTTGATATCCCTGATCTATATCTTTAAATTTCTTATAAAAATGATAAAGTTCCTTGTCGCACATTATTCTGATGAAATGGTGAAGAGAAAACGAAGACCTCCACTCATAAAGAACCAGTAGAGTTGAGAAAGACTTAGGTGGGAGGGACGGAAATGATTAGCATAATGACTATAATTAAAACACGTCTTAGGAGAAGAAGGGTCGGCTCTTGAGAGGAGGAAAAAAAATATATACAGAAGCTTGGCGCCCGCTGTATCATGGGCTTTATTTCATCCAGTTTGGTGTGAACCCCGAAGGCCCCAGTCTTTAACTGACACTTGCAAATCTAATTAAGAAAAACAAGTTACACTACCTTAGTTAGCTTTCGTGTTCTTGTAATAACAATAATGAGTCTTTTTTTCATTCTTTCTTCTTGTACAAAACTCTGAAACTCGTTTGTATGTGTGAGTGTGTGCTTTTTAGAGCAACACAACTCTTCCTCTGGTAGGAAGATTTCTTTTGAAGAATGGGAATTAGTAACAGAGGTTAAGTGCCTCCTTAACCTGAAGTAAGAAGCGGAAGAAGCATGGCCTCTTATAACCAGTCTTCTTAATTATTACATCGTAACATAAAATTAAATGACAACGATATTTGTCATAGGCACTTTGGTTTATTTCGTCCCTCCCTCTCTTGCCTCTGCCATACCCGCCTGCCGACGTAGTTCAGTTGTCGTTTTATTTTCTTTAATGTAATGAATTCTGAAAAGAAATATCGTGTCTCTTGCTAGTGTTTTAAGTTTTAATTAAGATATAAAGTGGTAATATTTATTATAGTAATACTCGTTTAATTCTCATAGCGTTACAAAGAAGCAGCTTAATTTGAAATTCCGTTAATTGAGTAGGCTTGAGTGTTGCGCTAAATTGAAGAATACGTAAGTTGAATGGCCCAATATTCTATTACGTCACATACTTTGTTTATTATTATTATTATTATTAATTTATGGCTTTCATTGAACCACTTTAGTCAATTTTATAAAATGATCTTTTTAGTTTTCTCTCAGTTCAGCACTTCTTCATTCTTTCGAACCTTAACTTTTTTTTTTCTTTCTTCGTCTAAAATCGTCCGTCCCCATGTCCGTCTGTTGATATTGATTTGTAGTCTGGATTGTTTTTCTGTGAGTTTCTTCATTTTGGCCGTTTTGCTTTTTAAATAATGTTATTGTAATTTATCGTTCTCTCGTATTTCCCTTGACTTCTGTAATCCATCTAATATTACCCTCACTGTACCATGATTTTTCAATAATTCCCTTGATGATCCTGTTTTCTGGTAACCTGGTAGTTCCATTACCCGTTCCATTTTCTGGTAGACTGTTTCATTAGTCTTTAATGTTGAAAAATTTCTATGCAGACAAAAACGTAAAATTAAGCAATTTACGCAATTGCGCCGAAAATTGAAGATTTCAAATTTTGAGTCCTGGATAGCTCTACCAAACTGAAAAAACAAATTTCAAAAACTACTCCAGGCCTCAATGCAGTTCCTTAAAAACAGATTAAATTCGCTTGTTTCCTTACTCGTTTTCTTTTTTTATTCAAATCCTAGCCAAATTGACTTATTCACATAATGTTTTCTATAATGTGTTCGTTGTTTTAATATCCTCAGGAATTTTTTGATTTTTTGAAAAATGTTACACCGAATGTAGTTATAAGGGCCTAAGTAAAGCTCTTCATTGACTCACATTAGCGCTCGTAGTTGTGGTTAAGTGAAACAATGCATTGACTCATATTAGCTCTCGTAGTGGTGGTTGAGTGAAACAATGCATTGACTCACATTAACCCTCGTAGTGGTGCTTAAGTGAAACACTGCATTGACTCATATTAGCGCTCATAGTGGTGCTTAAGTGAAACAATGCATTGACTCACATTAACGCTCGTAGTGGTGCTTAAGTGAAACAATGCATTGACTCACATTAGCGCTCGTAGTGGTGCTTAAGTGAAACAATGCATCGACTCACATTAGCGCTCATAGTGGTGCTTAAGTGAAACAATGCATTGACTCACATTAGCGCTCGTAGTGGTGCTTAAGTGAAACAATGCATTGACTCACATTAGCGCTCGTAGTGGTGCGTAAGTGAAACAGTGCATTGACTCACATTAACGCTCATAGTGGTGCCTAAGTGAAACAATGCATTGACTCAGCATTAGCGCTCGTGGTGGTGCTTAAGTGAAACAATGCATTGACCAGCATTAGCCCTCGTAGTGGTGCTTAAGTGAAACAATGCATTGACTCACGTTAGCGCTCGTAGTGGTGCGTAAGTGAAACAGTGCATTGACTCACATTAACGCTCATAGTGGTGCTTAAGTGAAACAACGCATTGACTCACATTTGCGCTCATAGTGGTGCTTAAGTGAAACAATGCATTGACTCACATTAACGCTCATAGTGGTGCTTAAGTGAAACACTGCACTGACTCACATTAGAGCTCGTAGTGCTGCTTAAGTGAAACACTGCATTGACTCACATTAGCGCTCAAAGTTGTGGTTAAGTGAAACTCTGCATTGACTCACATTAGCGCTCGTAGTGGTGCTTAACTGAAACAATGCATTGACTCACATTAGCGCTCATAGTGGTGCTTAAGTGAAATTATGCATTGACTCACATTAGCGCTCGTAGTGGTGCTTAAGTGAAACACTGCATTGACTCACATTAGCGCTCAAAGTTGTGGTTAAGTGAAACTCTGCATTGACTCACATTAGCGCTCGTAGTGGTGCTTAAGTGAAACAATGCATTGACTCACATTAGCGCTCGTAGTGGTGCTTAAGTGAAACTCTGCATTGACTCACATTAGCGCTCGTAGTGGTTCTTAAGTGAAACAATGCATTGACTCACATTAGCGCTCAAAGTTGTGGTTAAGTGAAACTCTGCATTGACTCACATTAGCGCTCGTAGTGGTGCTTAATTGAAACAATGCATTGACTCACATTAGCGCTCGTAGTGGTGCTTAAGTGAAACTCTGCATTGACTCACATTAGCGCTCGTAGTGGTGCTTAAGTGAAACAATGCATTGACTCATATTAGTGCTCGTAGTGGTGGTTAAGTGAAACAATGCATTGACTCACATTAGCACTCGTAGTGGTGCTTAAGTGAAACAATGCATTGACTCACATTAGCGCTCGTAGTGCTGCTTAAGTGAAACACTGCATTGACTCACATTAGCGCTCAAAGTTGTGGTTAAGTGAAACTCTGCATTGACTCACATTAGCGCTCGTAGTGGTGCTTAAGTGAAACAATGCATTGACTCACATTAGCGCTCGTAGTGGTGCGTAACTGAAACAATGCATCGACTCACATTAGCGCTCATAGTGGTGCTTAAGTGAAACTCTGTATTGACTCACATTTGCGCTCATAGTGGTATAAAAGGGCAAACCGCTAATATAATCGACCGAATAACGATGATTAAGAAAAGGATTGTAATTTGTAGGAAGAAATAAAGAATATATTCTCATACTTTATTATATTTTATTTACCTAAACTTCGTAGCTCATATATCTAGGATGTTTTCAACACTGAGTTGCTCGATGAAGGGCTAGAACTGTGGATTTTTGTTTATGTACGTTGTAATTATTTTTTCAATCTTAAATATTGTGTCAGTTTGTGCAGGATAGTTGCTTTGAAACTGGTTACTTGCATATTATTATTATTATTATTATTATTATTATTATTATTATTATTATTATTATTATTATTATTATTATTATTATTATTTAAAACGAGAGATGATTTCAATACACGAGGGATTTTCTGAGGTCTATGAAGGAATTCTCTTTTCCCGGACCTAGTAACACCGAATGAAATTACAGGCTATTTCCAAACACTGTACACGAAAATATATTATTGTTTGGATCACGGACGTCTAAGCAAGTGGCAGAGACAAGCTCACTGGACCGGGAAGTGAGGTGGAGGAAGGCAAGGAGTAGCAGTAGCAGAGAGAGAAATCAATGGGTTGTGACACGGCCCCCTATGAGTTCAACTACAAGCGTTAAGAAATACCACTTTTCTGGGCCATGGAATTCACTGAAGCCTCCGATGTGGAATTGACTGAACGACCGTAAAGAACAAACTCGTAGCGGTACAAGCGATAGAGCATCGAATATACGTTTTTAGAGTTATAAATCTACTATTATACAATTTAGCTACCCAGATAAAAAGCAAAAGCTATGGGTACATTTCAGTAATTATACTGAGCAATTCAGTGTCATAGTTTAATTTTCAGGCAAGTATCATTTATACAAGAATCGAAATTTCTTTCCTTTAACAGATTTTGTGTTATTCCTAAAGAACTGAAACACTCGACCTTAAAAATCATCCAGTAGTGTTTCTGTAGGGTTTCACATTTTCCCCTAGATGGCAAAGGAAGTGATCGGAATATTTGAATTAGCAGACAGACCACTGAAATAGCACTTGTTCAAAAGATCTCAGTGCATATACGATTATTATTATTATTATTATTATTATTATTATTATTATTATTATTATTATTACTATTATTATTATTATTATTATTATTATTATTATTATTATTATTATTATTAACGATATTCATCGCAGAGTTTCGGCTTCAGCATTCGAGTATGATGAGTTCAAAACCGCCAGAGGCTGTCGGATATTTAAGAGAGGAGGAATGCCCATTCGGTCAACATCGTTCAACGTACAATTATATATTTTATTTATTTATTTATTTATTTATTTATTTATTTATTTATTTATTTATTTATTTATTTATTTATTTATTTATTTATTTATTTGATTACACGTTTTTGTTTATTTCTTCTTTGTTCGAATTTAGCTTGCTGTAGATCTGTAGACCACGAGGAACAGTTGGTTTATTAGTTAGAATGTTCTTCTCTTCCCAGTATCACTTCATTCATGCGCTGAGTTACCTACTTTTGTCAGACCAGATGTCTGTAGCCCTTGTACTTTGTTTTGCCTGGAACAATTAAAATGCGTCAACCTTAAGTCAAAACACCTCTATTCCAGATTTTCTTTGGTGTAATCCCCACTCCCTCCATGTAATTTCTTGTTTTTCCAACCTATATTGTGGTTAGATTTTTCTTCATTATCATTTGTATTTTATTTATGTATTTATTTATTAATTCATGCTTTCGTTACTAATTGGTTTTGTAAATTGTTCATGACTTTTTGTTTAATAAATTATATGTTTATTTGATTATTTTAATATGTTTTTATCTTTTGTTGATATCTTTATTCGAATGCGTGATTTTCTTGTTCATAAATTTAATTTTCTGAGTTATTTTCTGTTCATTTCTTTTGATTTTGCATTCATGTTTTTTATGTGATAGTTGACATATCGATGGCCTAGATTGAATACCTCGTATCTCAAAAAGTTCTTCCTATCCATTATTTCCCTTAAGACTGGTCACGCCTCCCAGCCACACATGAATATGCAGTCCATCAGAACAATGTTCGTTGGGTTTATTTTCCTATGCTGACGCGTAAAGAAAAATGAACCTTATAAAAATTATACTGTACGAGTTAGTAAATACGTCACGCAAACATACTTTCCTATAGTACGGTACGGTAAGGTTCATTTTCCTTCACACGTTGGCATAGGAATAAAGAAGACAACGAACATTGTTCTGATGGACTGCGTATTCATGAGTGGCTGGGAGGCGTAACCAGTCTCAAGGGAAGTAATGGATAGGAAGAACTTTTTGAGATACGAGGTTTTCATTCTAGGCCATCGATATTCATCCGCATTTATTATGCTCTTTCTAATATTTACGTATTAAATTATTTTGGCTGCCATCGTAGCGTAACAGTTAGCACTATTAGCTGCCGTCCTCGGTGGCTCGGGTTCGATTCCCATTACTGCCAGAAATTTAATAATCGCAGAAGGGATGGTTTGTGGTTGAAATGATACATGCAGCTCACATCCAATGGGGATGTGCCTGAAAACATCTGCAGCACGCGACTTTATTTCTCTGACTCGATGGCTGAATAGTCAGCGTACTGGCCTTCCGTTCAGAGGGTCCCGGGTTCGATTCTCGGCGGGGTCGGGGATTTTAACCTTCATTGGTTAATTCCAATGGCCCGGGGGCTGGGTACCTGTGTTGTCCCCAACATCCCTGCAACTCACACACCACGCATAATACTATCCTCCAACACAATAACACGCAGTTACCTACATGTGGCAGATGCCACCCATCCTCATCGGAGGATCTGCCTTGAAAGGACTGCACCCGGCTTGAAATAACCACACGAAATAAATTTATTTATTTTTATTTTATTTATTATTTCTTTATTAATTGCATTCGTTAGTTTTTCATTATTATTTGTTCAAAAGCTGATATATTTATATAATTGTTTTGTTTTTGATTTTCCGTTGATATCTTTGTGATATGAGTGTATGATTTTCTTGTTCATTGTTTGATTTTTCACTCACTTTTGCTATGTAATAGTTGACATGTTTATCCGTTTTTATTTGGGTTTTTCTAATATTTATTTATTTATTTATTTATTTATTTATTTATTTATTTATTTGTTTATTTATTTATTTATTTATTTATTTATTTATTTATTTATTTATTTATTAAATAACATTGTTAGGGAATTCCCCGCAGGACGAGCGCTGACGCTAAGTGATACAGTGTGCGCGCCCTGTGTTGTTGACCTGGATACACGCTGTATCACCCAAGACAAGCTCTAAATCTTGAGAATGTTTGTCCACTTCCCCAGCTCAGTCGACAAGTAAACACATTTCAAGAGAGCAAAGTTTTCTCACGCCTTCCACCGCTTGTTTACAAGTCAAGGGTCGACGATATAGGCTCTTACTGTTGACTCTAAAGGGCGGGCAACACCACAATATAAAATATTATACCCACAAAGAATGAGAATTACTTCTCCTTCCTCTTGTGCCATCTTCTGACAGAAACCTGGCTACCACCACGGAGTAGTTATTCTGAAATCTTTCATTCCGTATCCTGATGCGATAGGTCTTATGGCGACGATGGGATAGGAAAGGACTAGGATTGGGAAGGAAGCGACCCTCTCACAGCCCAAGTGGTGTGTTGCGATGAGGTGAAGGGTAAGAGGAGGTGGTCTTAGTGAGGAAAATATATTGTTCTTTTAAACCTGTAAGGAGCGAACACACCCCCACTTAGACATCCATAATTCTTCGTAATTGAGGAATATTATAATGTATTTTATGGTCGACGATGCCGAAATGTAAATATTATCAATGGAGAAGCGTGAACGAAGTAAGGGGGTAGACAGAGATTTAAAAAAAAATGTAAACTATTTCAATCATATTATATATGGAATTATATTTTCGACGCATACCGATCTGTATTCAATATTATATTAATGTATATGAAACTAAGACAAACTCTGTAACAACCTACAGCCCTACGTGCACTTGGTTCATTTTTAAATGTCTGTCTGTTAGGTCATCAGCCCAGAGGCTGGTTGGATCCTCAATTAGCACCACCAAAGGTTATGCGGTTATAAGGAGACCCCAAAAGCCAATGGCAGCACCAAAATGAGGCGTACTAGGCAAGATGAGGAGTGAGGTAGTTTGCCTTTGCTTTCCTCACTGTGTCAGAAAGTACTACTGCAGCACGACTGACCCTATGAGCAGCACCTTTCATAACACTCAGATGCACTAGTCATGCTCTGAATGTCATTACTCAGCACTACTCATACCCCCAGCAACTTCCAAATTGTCACAGCCATGGATGTTGACTACGACTTCGGTGGAAGCTACACTTTACCCTGGACTGTGCCAAGAGATGGATGTAAAAGTACTGTATCCACCAAGAAATGACAGCAGGCAGCCATTTTTAAATATAGACTAAATAGGCAGCGAAATTTGTCAAATAACAACCTACTTTTAGAATAAAAAATAACAACATATTTCATTGTTATGTAGATTTAATAAGAGAATTAAGAAATACATCGATTTTCGTACCAGTCACCTTAAAGAATATTCTTGTAAATGAATTCAATCCGCCTGTTCCTCATTTCAGAAAATATATATCTATTAGTCCCATCTTGAAGTCAGGCATGTTACTAAGATGCCACAGCACTTCCTTCTCTATAGCTAGAGTTCCCAAGTTAGACAGTCTCTGGTTGGTCATCGAATTCCTTAAATAGGTTTTAATTCGTTTGAAGGCAGTCATAGCGCGTTCACTAGTAATTGACGTTAACGGAATATACAGCATCAAATTGAGCAATTTTTTTTGTTTCCGTATGCACACTCCGGAATGTAAGGCAATAATAGATAGGGTTATAACTAATATTGGCGGGCAAGGAAATGCATATACTTGGAGGGTTTTCATGCTTTCATTAATTTACTAGGAGTAATTTTGCTATACTTCTTATTTGAATATTATTATTTTATTTTAGACGTGTCTTATAATAAAGTAAATCCAAATTAATTGCATTAAAAGCATGTCTGATATGGTAATCAATAATAACACCTTTATAACTGAGATCCAAATACTAGCCAATGAGAGCAAGAAGGAAAGTCCTAGTTCCACAGTCAGCAACTACAGATAGCGTTAGTGTTGCACTATCTGAAAGCTTTGAAAATCAAAGGGAACATGCACAGAATGGACAGCGTCTACTTTCGTCTACGTGCTTCGTGTAACTGACGCGAGGCCTAGCATTGACGAAGTGAGACAAAAATAAGTAAAGCGGGGAATACAATAATGTGAATGTGGAAATACTTAATGTTTAAAAAAAGTAATTGATCTAACTAGACAATATTTCGTTCACAAAATGTTAAGGGTACACGCTGTCTACCCTGTCTCCCCTAACACTTCGCCTCTGAATATTATATGCCAGAAAACTGAGTCATGATGAGGCTCATTATAGTTTATTATGATACGGGCTCTCCACCAATCAGAGTTCAGATATTCATTATGATACAGGCTCTCCACCAATCAGAGTTCAGATATTCATTATGATACAGGTTCTCCACCAATCAGAGTTCAGATATTCATTATGATACAGGCTCTCCACCAATCAGAGTTCAGATATTCATTATGATACAGGTTCTCCACCAATCAGAGTTCAGATTTTCATTATGATACAGGTTCTCCACCAATCAGAGTTCAGATATTCATTATGATACAGGTTCTCCACCAATCAGAGTTCAGATTTTCATTATGATACAGGTTCTCCACCAAACAGAGTTCAGATATTCATTATGATACAGGCTCTCCACCAATCAGAGTTCAGATATTCATTATGATACAGGTTCTCCACCAATCAGAGTTCAGATTTTCATTATGATACAGGTTCTCCACCAATCAGAGTTCAGATATTCATTATGATACAGGTTCTCCACCAATCAGAGTTCAGATATTCATTATGATACAGGTTCTCCACCAATCAGAGTTCAGATTTTCATTATGATACATGTTCTCCACCAATCAGAGTTCAGATATTCATTATGATACAGGTTCTCCACCAATCAGAGTTCAGATTTTCATTATGATACAGGTTCTCCACCAATCAGAGTTCAGATTTTCATTATGATACAGGTTCTCCACCAATCAGAGTTCAGATATTCATTATGATACAGGTTCTCCAGCAATCAGAGTTCAGATTTTCATTATGATACAGGTTCTCCACCAATCAGAGTTCAGATTTTCATTATGATACAGGTTCTCCACCAATCAGAGTTCAGATATTCATTATGATACAGGTTCTCCACCAATCAGAGTTCAGATATTCATTACGATACAGGTTCTCCACCAATCAGAGTTCAGATATTCATTATGATACAGGTTCTCCAGCAATCAGAGTTCAGATTTTCATTATGATACAGGTTCTCCACCAATCAGAGTTCAGATATTCATTATGATACAGGTTCTCCACCAATCAGAGTTCAGATTTTCATTACGATACAGGTTCTCCACCAATCAGAGTTTCTGATTTTCATTATGATACAGGTTCTCCACCAATCAGAGTTCAGATATGCATTATGATACAGGTTCTCCACCAATAAGAGTTCAGATTTTCATTATGATACAGGTTCTCCACCAATCAGAGTTCAGATTTTCATTATGATACAGGTTCTCCACCAATCAGAGTTCAGATTTTCATTATGATACAGGTTCTCCACCAATCAGAGTTCAGATATTCATTATGATACAGGTTCTCCACCAATCAGAGTTCAGATATTCATTATGATACAGGTTCTCCACCAATCAGAGTTCAGATTTTCATTATGGTACAGGTTCTCCACCAATCAGAGTTCAGATTTTCATTATGATACAGGTTCTCCACCAATCAGAGTTCAGATATTCATTATGATACAGGTTCTCCACCAATCAGAGTTCAGATTTTCATTATGATACAGGTTCTCCACCAATCAGAGTTCAGATATTCATTATGATACAGGTTCTCCACCAATCAGAGTTCAGATATTCATTATGATACAACTGCTTGACCAATTAGGTAAAGATAGCTTCGCGCCTGCGCTCAACGCACTAGCCTCGCACTTGTTTCCAAAATCAAACATGTCGGACACACATATTAACATCAATGCGTCTTCTACTTCCAATATTCCACAACCACACGACACATTTCAGCAAATTCACTTCACCAACTGTTCAATAAACAATTTGTATTTGAAGTAAAGCTAGGTTATGATAGCCTTCTCTCAAAGCTTTGAAAACATATGACATTGTCAAGGTCTCTGATCCACTCACGGAAAATCAATAACCCAGCGCATGCGCTTTGCGCTCTGTTCAATAAACTCAGCTGTCAAGCGACATCTCGACAGAAATTTATGAATGTTTTTAAAATAGAGTTATTATTATCGTGTCTTAATAATTGCCATTTTAGTCTTGTTGCATAATGTACTATTACACTGTATTATGAAAGAAAGTAAAAATGATGAGGCATTTTTCTGCCCTGCATTATTAAAATAGACGGAAGCGTTTCTATTTTATAAATACATTCACAGGGAGGAAAGGCAATGGCGGGAACAGCCATCGCTTTGTTGCCTTTTATCACTTACCTCCTGTGTTGCTCTGTTATATGTAACGCGTAATCCGTTACTAGCAGCTTATTTGCTATTGTAGAGAAGTGTTCTATTTTATAAATACATTCACAGGGAGGAAGGGCAATGGCGGGAACGGCCATCGCATTGTTGCCTTTTATCACTCACCTTCTGTGTTGCTTTGTTATATGCAACACGTAATCCGTTACTGCGTGAAACCTGGCAACTTATTGCTATTGTAGAGAAGTGTTCTATTTTATAAACACATTCACAAGGAGGAAGGGCAATGGCGGGAACAGCCATCGCTGTGTTGCCTTTTATCACTTACCTTCTGTGTTGCTCTGTTATATGCAACACGTAATCCGTTACTGTGTGAATCCTGGCAGCTTATTGCTATTGTAGAGAAGTGTTCTATTTTATAAATACATTCACAGGGAGGAAGGGCAATGGCGGGAACAGCCATCGCTTTGTTGCCTTTTATCACTTACCTTCTGTGTTGCTCTGTTATATGCAACGCGTAATCCGTTACTGGCAGCTTATTTGCTATTGTAGAGAATTGTTCTATTTTATAAATACATTCACAGGGAGGAAGGGCAATGGAGGGAACAGCCATCGCTTTGTTGCCTTTCATCACTTACCTTCTGTGTTGCTCTGTTATATGTAACGCGTAATCCGTTACTGGCAGCTTATTGCTGTTATAGAGAAGTGTCCTATTTTATGTGATGCGTATGGTTTTGGTCTTTATATCAGTGCGTACTTGTCTTGCTTTGAGTGAGTGTTTCGTCATTGATTACCCTACGTGTGCGATTTATTTCTTTAACATTAATACTGATTTATGTATTCTATGGATGAAATGAAATGAAATAGCGTGTGGCTTTTAGTGCCGGGAGTGTCCGAGAACAAATTTGGTCGCCAAATGCAGGTCTTTTAATTTGACCCCCGCGGGCGACCTGCGCGTCATGATGAGGATGAAATGGTGATGAAGACGACACATACACCCAGCTCCCGCGCCAGCGAAATTAACCAAATATGTTTAAAATTCCCGATGCTGCCGGGAATCGAACCCGGGACTCCTGTGGCCAAAGGCCAGCATGTTAACTATTTAGCCATGAAGCCGGACTACTCTATGGATGAGGCTGACGAAGAAACAAGATTAAACTATGCTCAATCTGCAGTATATTTTCTTCTCCCTTCATTAAAAATTGCTATTTATTCGAGGCGTGGACCTAGAAGGATCTTTTTTCCCTACTTTGCACCATGTGTTACGAACCTGCGTGTATATGGAAATTGGGGAAGTGTAAAGTGTTGAATGTGAGGAGAGGAACATTTAAGGACGACACAAACATCCAATCCCCTGGCCAGGGATATTAATCATCTACAATTAAAAACCCCTGACCCGGCCGGGAATCGAACCCGGGGCCATCGGGTGACAGGCGGACGCGTTTCCCCCTACACTGCTGGGCCGGACTACGTTTCTTTTTTATCTTGAACTTAAAAAACTGAGTTTCACAACTTTTTGCGTTGTTTTCCCGTTATCCTGTGAACATCAAAATAAGCCTCTCTACCCCCTACCTCAACCCCCGCCACTCATACTCTACAGCTCATGAGTACAATTTTCAGCTTAGTTTCTTCTACCTTTTGTCTTGAACTTAAATAGTGAGTTTCACCAATGTATGTGCTACCGTTTTCCCATGATGCAGCTGAGCACAGTCGTTCGATATGGCGAGCCTGTTACCTTATGTGCAATACTGTTTTCTTAACATGGAATGATCTGTAGCCCACCGCCTCCCACCTGTTTCAAGCCATTGTTGATCAGTGCCTCTTATGTATTTCCCGTATCGGAGGTGTCGTATCGTGGATATCGAACCATTATCGAAGGTTCTGCCCCCAGAAGAAATGAATAACTGAATAAATGAGATGAATGAATGAATGAATGAATGAATGAATGAATGAATGAATGAATTACTGTAGTTACGCCATTAAGTGTACTTCAGTTATCATTTTAAACTTAAGGATTATGTTATTATTAACATATTACTATTTATTTGTTTTTGTGATTAACATGTTAAGTGCTTAATTGCAATAGAGGGCCTTGAACCCCAACTTCGCCACTATCTGCTTTCTTCCGAATAAACTTCATCTCAGCTGCTTGGATTCTACTCGCCTATTTCGCCCTCGTCGTCCAAGTTTCCCTCCCATACGTCAAATCATGTTTGGCAGTTCACTCCCTTGCATTTAAGTGGCATTTTTTGGTATCATATTACATCCTGAAGTGCTTGATGAAAAGTTCCTCCGGCTCCAAATCATTTGATTACTCCCTTACCTATTGAACCCGTATTTGATATTTTGCTGCCAAGGTATATGAATATATTGACATTTTCAGTATTTTAGCTGACCGATCGATTGTCCATGTATTTGCACAGACATCACCTCACTCTTTTCATCAAATTGTTATCAATTCAAGATGGCGAATACTCGAAACTTTCTTTTTTTCTAGTAAGAGTGACATTACATGCGTACTTTCGAGAATTGCGGCGACCCAAAATTACTTGCCATTCAGTTTCTTTAATTTCGCTGCTGCTTGAGACGGGATAATGAACCTCTGACGGCTCGGTGTCTCCTCATGAGCTGGCGGTGTAAACAAAGCTCCCTATCGCTTCCTTTGCCTCTATTTCTTCCCTCACTGTTGACACTTAATTTCCGTGCTATCCGCCTTCACCCGCAGCTACGCCGTTAAACTAGGCAACCAACAATCCACACTCAATGCTATATGCTATGAACTTGCCAAGAATTTATATTTGATGTCTTAGAATGGAAACGAGGGAACATCACTCCACAAAACGTGTACTACTACTTTCTCAGAATGAACCTCTGTTCGGTGAAGTGACGTGTAAGATCATAAAATGATAAAATTGTCCGAATTTCAAGAAATTTCAGGAGAAGAAAAGAATGAACTGAATAACATTTGGACAGAAGAGAGGAGGAAAAATGCAGCGAAATAATGAAGAACTATTGGTAAGCAAGAAAGGAAGAAGGAAACAAACAGAAATGAATGCAGTGAGTTATTTTACGCGGTCTTAATATTGTCAAAGTCGATAAAATAATAATAATAATAATCATAATCTAAAAAATACCAAAATAAAGCATAACAAGACTGTAGTAAAACCATGATATCTGTATGCCAGCAAATGGCACTCGATGAATTAAAAGTTGGAGAAGCTGGAGATCCTAGGAAGAAGAATATTACGGGAAATCTTGGGCCCAATCCAGACTGAAACTGGGTGGAAACGTGGGAACAACAATGAAGTCTACAAAAATGTAGATAAAATTTCAGAGACCATGAAAAAGAGAAGGTTGTAATTTCTCGGACATTTGTACAGAATGGACAAAACCAGACTAACCAAAAAGTTATTCGACCTCTTGTGGAATAAGAAGGCAACGATGGCCTGGATTAAGGAATTCTTAAAGATCTAGAGAAGTCTAACATCCAGGAAGTTCAGATGATAGGCAGGAAAACATCTTGGACCATGATTCGAAATTTGGAAGGGTTTCAAGTCGAAGGAACTGCGAAGACGGGAAGAGCCTGGACTGATGAACAGAAGAAACAGAATAGCGCCCATATAAAGGAGTACCGGAGGAAGAGCAAACTTCAGTCAAAGGAGAAACAAAATTGTAGCGTGATCCTTAATGGTCATTTCGGAAATAAAAATATTAATAATAACAGATACAAAGTTCAAAGTTGAATTCATGGTAGAAATTTCAGTATCCTGCAAAATCAAAACTAACGTTACCACTACGTCCTAGAAAAAGTAATACAAGAATGAAAAATTAATGAACCAATCACATTAAGCAAGAGAAAATTACATGTACATAGCCTAGAATTCGCAGATGATCTAACAAACTTGCGACATCCCAACAGTCCATAAACAGGCTGCTGAGAAAAACGGCGGTTTCCACGTATAACTTAAAAACGGAATACATTATCTATAAGATAAACAAGCACCAAAATACCTGGAAACAAAACAAGGCAGGTTAAAACTAATCCCGCAATTTAAAAGTCTTGGAAAAACAATTCAGAAAGAAAAACAAAGCTAACAAAATTACTAGCGAAAAAATTAAAACAGTACATCGACTCATGCACAATTCTGTATCTACTTCAAAAAATATATTTCCAAACAAACAGAACTAGGGCGTTGCAATAATGTTATTAAACTATAATTCTGAATATCAAACCCATTGAGGGAAATACACACAATCATGCAAAAATTCGAGACTGAAAACACAATACAGGTTAACCTTCCTAATACCAAGATTAAGAACACACGCGGGGTACAAATGTACCCAAACAGAATAGTGTGTATTATTCCATATTTTGTTCAAAATATTAAAATATTATCAACTTAATACAGACAAAATTAATTATGCTTATGATGTGAAATACTTTCACAATCATCATGAGACCTATGTGACCCTGAACAAATCACTGAATCATTTGTTTGTAAAGAACATTCAGACACAAAAACTGAAATATGCAATTCCTGTTTGGGAGTACTTGACTAACAAGGTAGGCCTAACTAAATTAAAGGGACTTATGAGAATCCAACTTGGGGAGAAAAGTATATTGGAAACAATATCAGGTCTATAACACAAATCCTCAGGATTATCAGGATTATATTCTCAAGCTAACAATGTACACTTTGTGTCATGCTGTTGAATTACACATTGTTGTCAGAGAAACACACAGTGCATCTTTTGATACAGAAAAGAAATCATTAACATATAGTATAGATAGAAGAGATGCAAAGAAAAATAAACACTGCATGTACTTTACCAAGCTTGTTACAAATTTAATCCACATTTTTTCAAATGCATAATTTAAAAAATGCCGCTTTGTTTTTACTTTCGGATGTATCATGTTATTCACCAATATTTATTTAACAATGTAACCTTGTATGAAAACCCTACAAAAATGTTCATGCATATAATAAATAAAACATACAACTGGGATACACTTTTACCTCACTTGATATACGGAAGGTTGAGAAATACAAGGGAAATCAAACGATACACAAAGATTCATATTCACGCTAGTTGATGGTGATTGTGATTGTTGTTTAAAGGGACCTAACATCTACGTCATCGACGCGTGGAACGAAATGACATGATCAGTAAAATTTTAAAATGTATGATGATGAATGATTATGAATTTAAAATAATCAGTGCCTTATTTTCTAACAAAATTATGGGAAATATAGATTAAGGTAGAATAAAGCATTGCCTTGAAGTGAAATCTTATATATAATTCAAATTAATATCTAAACACATTAAAATATACAAACGCGAACTAAAACCGAGTCAATAGAATAAAACGTAGTTAACAATACAATTAAAACCCATAGAAAATAATATATACCAACGATAAAACTGGCCACTAACCTTCATAAAACAGATCACGAAATCTATTGACTGTTCATCTCGTAGAATGAGGGAGATGGTATTCGGAAGTCTTAGACAACGGCGCAGATTGGCCACGTCCACGCACTCCGTAAAGAATTCACGCTAGAAACCCCAGACTAAAATTCTATGAAATCTGACGGACTCACAAATAAAATTATTGAATTCTTTGAAAACAGGAGTAAACCTGAAACATACACTATGAAATCAATATAGGAAATCAAAAACTATCTTGAACTGACAACTAAACATTGCATTTTGACATGCTGATCATCTGAAATCTACAGTAATATTAACAGACTTAGTTGTGACTATTCTATCTGTCGATCCATAGTAACTCAGTTTCAATTATTAACTCGCCTCACTTTCATTAATCGTTTTTAAAATCTTAACTGTAACACCAGGCTGTTGTGCTGTCTAACATTTAACCCCATTAATACGCAGATTTGAAGTAAATCACCTCGCAAATCAATTACAAAAAATCTCTTCTTAATTCTCAATCCTAAGATTGGTTGGCAGCAATTCGTCTTCTTCAGTCTTCTCTGTAATCCGCTAATCTATTCATTTCCACACATGAGCCTGCTCCTACGTCATCCCTGATCTGTCTTGCATATTGCAGTCTAGGTCTTCCCCTTCCTCTTTTACCTTGAATCATTCCTTCCATGACATTAACTATGAAACCATTGTGCCTATAGAGATGGCTAATTAATTGGTCGCTTCTCTTTCTTATTGTTGCTTAAAAGGATCTTTTTTCATCTATTCGTCGAAAAACTTCTTCATTTGTGAGTTTTGCTGCCCATGACATCTTTTCCATCCTCGTCTTATTCTGTATAACTACCCCCACGCTTTACTCAGTATAACTTCTGAATTATGTCGTAAACTGCAATCAAATCATTCTACATTTACTTGCAGATCATCTTAAATCTACAGCAATTCTGTGAGTGTTAATCATCACTTGTTAGACCCTGAGGTCTGAATTAACTTCTTTTGTAATTTCTTGCAGGAACACAGTAACGACCATAGCTGTGCGCTTCATGTTTAATAGCCTGTGATAAGGGGAGACTCGTCATCATGGTGGAATCTATCAGTGGTAAACAAACATTACACAAGCTAAACGTACTGCCTTCGCTTTATAGCTGCAGGCTCGCGGAGAATATACATAGCTAAGCAGGGCGCGCCAGCCTAATATGAGCCGCAAATTAACCCGACTACAAGTAGCTTACTTCACTCGCAAATTATATTTGAAACACTAGTATTGTGACCGTTCAGAATTATAAAATACTTTTTGGGAGCCTGGAACATAAATTTCCAAATTAATTATAAATCCCTACTAATATAATAAATATGCAAAAGGTAATTCTTAAATGGAATACTAGGAATCGACCTTTAAAAATTCCTATCTAAAACTAGAACATGTTTCGGCCTTCTTGTGGCCATCCTCAGGTATATTCTATAAAATATTTTAATCGCATCATATGTCGCGTTAAAACGTGATATTGTACATTGAAATGTTTTTATACAAATTAAAATAATTAGGCTCATTATTCTATCCGGAGGTGCACACGGCCCTGAGGTTCACTCAGCCTACACCAAAAATGAGTACCAGGTTAATTCCTGGGGGCAAAGGCCATCAAATGCCGAGGTTACGAATAGTGGAAGCCTTTACCTTCCACCACTCCCAGGGCCTTCATGGCCTGTACGGAGATGACTTCGCTTTTTTTCGTTTTATATAAAAATTTGTGATTTTTGCTTGCTTGCTTGCTTACTTAAGAAGTTCTTGGGTGATTAAAACCTCTCCAAAAAATCGGGTGGTTATTACTAGAGGCCGGATTTTTATGCATTAATAGGTTAGAGTGCAAAATTACTGAAGCAAGTAGCAAGTATAGTCTACAGTACCTACTCAACGACCATGCTATGGGGTTTGCATAAACAATAGGGGTTAGCGAATCTCCAGGAGGCTTTCAACAAACTTATAGTATGGGCAACCGAGAACGAACTTCAAATAAATTAAAATAAAACTGTGTCAATGACTTTCAGGAAAGGTGGCAAACCGGTAGCTAACGATGTTATAATTTATGAAAGAGACACACTATCGATCGTAACACATTACAAATATTTGGGAATCACATTACAGACTCACAGCATCCATGTTCGGCAGAGAGTTATCGGCGCTTTATCAACTATGAACAGTATACCGAATTTACGGAAGTTATCATTAAATACCGCGTTAAAAATTTTCATGTTATAAATCACTCCAATAGTGACATATGGTTTGACTTTAATTTGGGACCAATTAAGAAAGAAGAATCTGAAGGAAATCGAAAAATTAAAAGCAATATTCCTGAAAAAGACCTTGTGTATTTCAAAGTATACACCCTCACGTCTGGCATATGTTCTCGCCAGAGAATCCTTCTACATTGAGGATTTAACCCTCTACTGCATACTGTTGCCTTTAGGCAACAAATAACTTTTCACCTGTATAAATGGATAAATATTGTAGATAGAGGTAGTTTTACGTCACACCTTCAACTGTACAATCAATTAAACACTTATCCCAGTGATGCCTTGTTTTTTTTACATAAGACAAAATAGCCCTACAACCAAAGGTACTCCTTCCACCCCGTCAACATCCACGCGAACCTACCACCGTTTATTTTACGTGGGCCCTCCCCATCACATTACCACAGGCTTTAGGAGTACCTCTGGCTCAATCTCAAAGACATTACCGACCTATGGTTCTGCAAGTAGGTAGTAATGTTCGGTCTTTGTTGCTGGTACATCTAATACACTGAACGTGTGTTGAACATTAAAGCTTGAAATTTTCTTCACCAAACGAAAACGAAAAATAACTCATGCAGTAGAGGGTTAAGATACGACCTATGCCTGCCATCAACAGAAGCATGCCAGAGTCTACTCCGTGAACTGCAAGGAAAAAGAGAAGAAATATTTCCTGAATTTTACGCTACAAATGCTATGGTCAACAGAGCATGGATAAAAGCCAATTACGCATTGAGACACTTCATGACGCGTTTTGCTGTTCATGGTTTTCACCACGGTATCTGCACGAGAGACATCTACCACCAACCGGATGAACTATGCGTGTGTAAACTTTGTGATAACCCATGTGACAGATATCACGTAATGACATGTAAGCGCAGAGAAATATCTCTAACAAAATTCTGTGAAAATGCTTAAGAGTATGTGATTTTATTATGCACATTGTGCGAAATTAAATTAAATTAAATTAACATTAGGGGTACGGCCCATCAGAACCCCTGTGATCTATGTTACTCTTGCTACATTATGGAAGAGCGGGCGGACGACACTTCCTACTAACCAAATTAGTTTGCAATAACCTGTTACTGCATAAAAATCCGGGATTTAGTTATTACATATTATGCTATGGAGGATAGACATATTAAAATATATTTATACAAATTTAAATGTGCACATTATTGCCAGTGGCTTTACGTCGCACCAACACAGGTAGGTCTTATGGCGACGATGGGATAGGAAAGGCCTGGGAGTTGGAAGGAAGCGGCCGTGGCCTTAATTAAGGTACAACCCCAGCATTTGCGTGGTATGAACATGGGAAACCACAGAAAACCATCTTCTGGGCTGCAAACTGTCTTTCTAAACTTAGTTTATTATATGGAGGGAGGTGGGAAACAACGTGAATCGCGTATACGAGTGTTAGAACGTTGGTGATACTGATAGGCGACTTCAAAAAAAATTACGTCGATAGCTCGCGCCATTGTCGTTTTACCAGCTGCTAAAGTTAACCAATCAGATTGCTTCACGGGCGAATTGACAAGGGCTTCACGAGCCGGTGTTTCTAAATCTGCACGTGGCTTGGTCGGGTTTGAGAGCCATGCCGAGAAATGAGCATCAAACACTAACACACCGTGGGTTTCAGCCAATGCCAAGGCCGAGCATATGAGCAGGGTCCTTGTTCAATTCCCTCCCCTGGAGAAGTCTATTTCTTCTATTAGTGATCTCAAGCCAGTCGTAAGCCACATGCGGATTTTGCAGGTTAGAATGCAAACTTACTGAAGCGAGTGACAAGTACAGTCTACATGCATGACGGTAATGCTATGAGGTTTGCATAAATATTAGGGGTTCGGCCCATTAGAACCTATTACTGCATATACGTCCGGGCTCTATTCATCAGCACCACCAACACTCTAACGCTCATATATCCGGTTCACATTGTTGCTGACCACCCTGTATGTAGCAAACAAGCTGCTGCAGGCCAACGTGGTCTGGGCGTTGGTGTTTGAAGGGTGCAGGAGCGTTGCTATAAAGGTGAACACTCTTTTACAGATAGCCTGAAATATTGTTGCATCGAGATATTTAGGTCAGTGCAGGGGCAGTAGATTTGCAAGAAGACCTTCAAAGAAGTGAATGGGTTGAATTTGAAATGAAATGAAGGGTTTGGAAAGCAACCGTTTCTTTACGTAGCAGGGAGCAGCTTTCTGTACGGGGGAGAACTACCCTATGATCGTTATTGTTAACCCCCTCTCTGAGAATACCAGTGGCTACCTCAAAACGTTACAAAGAATTCCAATGAAGCTCCCACCTTATACGAGGGTGAGAAGGCTGCCAAGCTCTGCAGACAGCAGCGTATCTGATTTCCATTCTTAGCAGTCCCAAGCCAGTGTTCACTGTAAAACAGATACCCTAGTTCGCACCGAAAGCTACCTTACCCTGTGGATCAGTGGTAGAATCTCTGTCTCCGTATCCCAAGATAGCCGGTTCAAACTCGACACATATAGTCGCATTTTGAAGGGCTTCAAAAAGTCTATTCGACAGTCCATGTCCTACGATGTCCGCATGTAAAAGGTCTTGGGTGAGACAATTAAAAAAACTTAGCTTTAGACGCCCAAAAGTGATTCAGTTTACTTTGTCATGTAGCAGGCCTAGAGGAAACCCGAACGTGGAAATTGACGAACAAGCAGTTGGATGGCGTCGAATCAAAATCTCGCAAGTGGTAGCTGAGGCCATACGATTTTTCTCTCCTTCGTTTCGTCCGTTTATGCACCAGGATTACGGTAGTTTTAGCCTTCTCGGCCTTCACTTTCTGTCAGAATATTTTCATTCTTTTGTTTCTTTTCTCACTAGTGCTTCACCAGTCTCCTGGAAACCGCAGAACCTTTTCAAGAGTTGTCCAAATCGATTTCTGTCCGTAACCCGCATCTTCGTCAAGTCCAAACTCATTTCTCGAAAGCATTTCAGCTCTGTCTTCCTCTTCCTGATTAATTCAAAGAATTCTCTTCGTTAGTCTGTTACTGCCCATCCTCAACAGGTATCAATAGGGCTGTAATCTTGTCATCACCGAGCTCGATAGCTGCAGTCACTAAGTGCGGCCAGTATCCAGTATTCGGGAGATAGTAGGTTCGAACCCCACTGTCGGCAGCTCTGAAGATGGTTTTCCGTGGTTTCCCATTTTACACCAATCAAATGCTGGGGCTGTACCTTAATTAAGGCCACGGCTGCTTCCTTCCCAGTTCTAGCCATTTCCTGCCCCATCGTCTCCATAAGACATATCTGTGTCGGTGCGACGTAAAGCCAATAGCAAAAAAATCTTCTCTTTCTCATCAATTCAACCACTCCTTCTCTTCTTTGATACAATTCTTTGGTAGATTTGATTCTTCTCATTCCATTGTTTATATTTTAACCTAGTATTTTTCTTATCATTTTCCGGATATCTTCAGACAAAACTTTCCCAATCATATCCAATATTTTTGCTTCACACAGACACTCTGGTTAAACAGCAGTATCTAGATGCCTCAATTTAACTCTCCAGGATAGAACCTTTTTGTTGTGGTTTTCTTCGTCAGTTGGAATGCCATTTCCATTTTTCTCGCCCGCTGTGAGCTTGCATCCGGGAGATGGTGGGTTCGAACCCCACTGTCGGCAGCCCTGAATATGGTGTTCCGTGGTTTCCCATTTTCACAGCAGGCAAATGCTGGGGCTGTATCTTAATTAAGACCACGGCCGCTTCCTTCCAACTCCTAGGCCTTTCCTCTCCCATCGTCGTCATAAGGCCTATCTGTGTCGGTGCGACGTAAAAACACTAGCAAAAAAATGGCATTCTTTTCCGACCCATTCTCTTGTAATATTTCTCCCAAATACTTGATATGCGTTTTTATCCATGTTCAGTTCATGAAAACTGAAGGGTGTTTCACAGTGTTTACAGTGAACTAATAAAATCACTCCATGAATAGGACAGTCAAATACAGTCATTTACAGTGAAATGTAGCCTACTTCATTAAAGTGATTCATGACTATCTTCTACAAGCATGTATAAGAAGATTATGACAGGGCAATTGCCAAGGTTTAAAAATTTCACATTTATAGCCACAATGGCAGACGAATGGTCACCCAGAATTCAGTATATTCAATATATTTTCCGCTACTCTTCACACCTTCCTTTATCATCAGTTCCTTTTAGTCATTGTTTGCAGCTATTACTGCGACAGGCCACTAGTGAACAGTGTTGCCAGGTCTCCCGAAATTTCGGAAGATCTCCCTATTTTTTGTAACACATCAGAAAACCCAAAAAAACAAAAAATCCCGAAATTTCTTCTAATCCATATTTAATGAAAATAAATGTAAGCCTACAACCTGTTTTCCAGTCAGTGACCGGGTGAGAGATGGAATGAATGAAGCCCCCATCTTGCGGCAAGGATAGGAATTGTGCCGGCTGCCGAAGCCTGTCGCACTCCTCTGGGGCAATGATTAAAGACTGACAGATGAAATGAAATGACATTGGAGAGTGTTGCTGAAATGAAAGATGACAGAGAAAACCGGAGTACCCGGAGAAAAACCCGTCCCACCTCCGCTTTGTCCAGCACAAATCTTACATGGAGTGACCGGGATTCTGAGCCAGAAGGCTTTTCATTTCAGAAAAATTAGTTGATAATGATTAATTGTAGGTAATATATTTGTGCTGAAAAACGCTTTCCTCGTCTCACTGCGCTATGTTTTATCAGTCGTTAGGTACTTCCTCGCATTCATTTTAGGCTCGAGTTACATAATCTCTGCTCTCTCATTGAACTCAAACCTCACGCTTGACTGCATCATTCGAAGGGAAATCCGCGACCCGCACATACAATACAAAATCTGCATCCTGCTACGACTTCAAAATTGTCATACAATGAATAACTGCATCTACAGGAAGATTAAGAAACAGAAGAAGAAGAAGAAGAAGAAGAAGAATATAGTGACCAGAGAATGTGGGTGAGTGAAATTATATATTTTTCTCTTAATAAATTGAAATGACTATTGCATTCTTTAATTTACTTACATTATAACAATTCAATGATGGAGAAACTACTGCCATTTTCATTAAAACTCCCGAAATGTTTACGTACGTCCTGACCAACCCTGCTAGTGAAATTGTAAACGTGCATTCTGACATCCAGGACCACAGCCCTCTACGTGATTTTAAGCTAGGACACCGCCATCCCGATCCAAGGTCTCCTGAACAGTTAACTCGCCAACCACGTGCTCCTTATTAGACGCAAGGTGGGTGGCTTGGCTCCAATACACTCTGATATCACAGGATAAGAATTAACCATTATGTTCACGTATGAGACATCTCATTTTTGTTTTAATGACCGCTTATAATAATCTGCCGCACTTTCATATCAGGTCTAATAACACTATAATACATTCTTTCACTCAAGACTCGGGAGGAGGCTATAATGAGCTATTAAAAGGCGTTTTAATTGATGATCACTTTAGTAGCGGGGGCCATTAAATGTGCTCCGGTGATAAGAAAACATCACTTTATGGCCGGGTTCCCGTTTTATCTTCATTTACTATCCACATATACACACAGCCATATAGGAATTCATTTCCTCCTCGCAGTGTAGCTAACAAATACACTGAACTTCCTCCCATCACCTTTAGAAAATTGTTGTTGTTTTCCTGGAATAATGAAGGATACCCAGCATGGTGTCAGTATACCCTCGGTTATTAGCTGATATGTCCAACTGTTCAAATAGTGTTTACAGACTTTGCAAATCATTCGATAAAATTAATTATGATGCCCTACTAAGTAAATTAAACCTGTTCGGTTTCTCAAAACAACTATTGCATATTTTCAATTACTATCTGGGTGATAGGAAGCAGTTCGTTTCTTTCCAGAGACATTCCTCCCTGAAATACCTTGTAAGTTCAGGAATAATTAGTGGGTCAAATTTAGGCCCTTTAATTTTTCTTGCATTTATCAATGACTTGCCTAAACGAGTGAAATATTCCAGCTGTCTGCTATACGCGGACGATTTCAAAGAATTCAAAACCATTGAAAATATAAACGATTGTAAAGAGCTTCAGCTAGACTTTAAAAGTGTGTTAGAGTGGGTGACTGAAAATAAATTATACTTAAATTCAGAAAATGCCCTAGCTGGCGAGACGTAGTGTTTACATTCTTCTGGTATTGCCTAGAGCAATTTGTTACTTTCATCCTTGGCTTTGACAATATGCATTTCAGTGGGCTTGGCAGACTGATGTGCAATAACAACTTCTGGTTCGGTGAGGAAACCAACGGGAAAATACCTCACTCCTCATGTTCCTAGTACGCCTCTTCAGTAACGCCTGGGCTCTCTATGATAGCTGTTGGTGGAGCTGTGGAGGATAAAACCAGCATTCGGGCTGAATACCCAACACATATACACAAATGCAGAAAAATGTGTATCGATGTCATTCACCAGAAGGAATGCTCCCGTCCACTACACTTACAAGTGATTTACGATCGGTTTGTGAGATGAAAAATCTCGAGGTTTTATTCGACCACTAGCTTACGTACAACTCGCAAATACTGAAAGTGGCAGCTGAATCATACAAAACCCTAGGATTCATTATCAGGAATATATAACGCTTAAGAAACACACAAACCTGCATTCATCTGTTCAATACCATAGTAAGACCAAAAATAGAATATGCTATCATTATTTGGAGCCCTACGTGTCAACAATATGTCTGTCAGATTGAAAAACTACAAAAGAGATCTTTAAAAATACCTACAATATAAAAAGCTGGCTACTGTCCACGTAGGGTACCCTTTAGTAATATCCTTTTACATTTTGGAGTGGATAGTTAAAAAATTAGCAGGCGGAAGGGTGAAGTAACTTTTTTAAAAAATTGTAAATTACGCTATTGATAATCCTGAATTATTGTCTCTCTTAAATTTCCATACACCCCGCTTCAATTTCAGAAATATCATAACAGTTTTAAATGAAAATCTGGGACGTGTGCCCACGGTAACTCGCCGGTGAACAGGCTCTGTAGTATTAACAGAAAGAAGACTAA
This sequence comes from Anabrus simplex, assembly GCF_040414725.1. Lineage (NCBI taxonomy): Eukaryota > Metazoa > Arthropoda > Insecta > Orthoptera > Tettigoniidae > Anabrus > Anabrus simplex. Next base: position 62,216,276 of record NC_090277.1, read on the forward strand.
GGCAGTGATCATGAGTAAGAAGAAGGATTTAAAAGGAAAGACAGTAGTCTCAGGTGAACAATAGAGCAGGTTTCTGCATTCAGATATTAGGAATCATAATCAGAAGTGATCTATATTGTTTGGAGAGACGAAGAGTAGGATTACAAAGACCGAGGAAGCATACATGAAGCAAAGGGTACAGAATATGGACCTTAAGAAGAGGACAGTGAAGTACTTTGTATGGAGCCTTGATCGTTGTGGGCCTGAGACTTGAAGTTTGAGAAGGGAGGAATAAAGAAGATTGAAATCTTTGAAATGTGGGTGTGGGAAAAAATGGAAAGATCAACTGGCAAGACAAATTAAGGAATAAAGTAGTATTTTAAAGAGTATGTGAAGAAAAGACGACAAAGAATAATTGATTAGGTCACTGTTTACGAAGAAAATGTCTTAATGTTGAAAACACTTCTTACCGGACAACGTAGGGGCTCCCATTCTATGAAAAACGTAAAATTAAGCCATTTCATCAACTGTGCCGAAAGTTGAAGGGCTAAAGGGCCCTGAGAGGTTTCAAATTTGTGAGTCATAGATAGCTGTATCAAACTAAAAAAGAAAATTTCGAAAATCTCTTCCGGCCTAAATGAAGTTCCTGAAAAACAGCTTAAAATCGCTTAACTTATTTAAATAATTATTTCTATAATGTGTTCCTTGGTTCAATACCCTCATGCGTTCTTTCTATTTTTTGAAAAATATCCGCACCGAATGTAGTTATGAGGGCTTAAGTGAAGCAATGCATTGACCCATATTAGCGCTCGTAGTGGTGCTTAAGTGAAGCAATGCATTAACTCACATTAGCGCTTGTAGTGGTGGTTAAGTGAAACAATGCATTGACTCTCATTAGTGCTCGTAGGGGTGCTGAAGTGAAACAATGCATTGACTCTCACTAGCGCTCTTAGTGGTGCTTAAGTGAAATAATGCATTAACTCACATTAGCGCTCGTAGTGGTGCTTAAGTGAAACAATACATTGACTTAATTAGCGCTCGTAGTGGTGCTTAAGTGAAACAATGCATTGACTTACATTAGCGCTCGTAGTGATAGAAAAAAGCAAACTTGAAATTTAATACACGGCCGACTGGATCTCTCGCTGCGCTCCAAGCGAAGCATCAAGTCGGCCGTGTTTAATCGACCGGATAACAACGATTAGAAAAGGATTGTAATTTTTATGAGTAAATAAAGAATATATTAGCATACATTATTATATTTTATTTGCCCACAATTCGTAGCTCATGTCCGTGGGATGTTTTCAACTTTGGGCTGCATAACTGCAGATTTTTTAAAACACAGTCTCTGCAAGCAAAAGTTGCAGGGTGAAGGTTGAAAGGAAGAAAGAGATATCACATGATGTACAGTGTGAAAATTAATGGAAGATACTGGGAGACTAAAAGGATAGCGAAAGACAGATCAGCTTGGAAAATGTATGTGAAAACCTCATGATAGGGAGAGAACCGATGATGATGATGATTATGATGATGACATAGAAATTTACACAAATTTATTAAAGAAAGTGGAACGTAAATGTATTCATAAATATTTAAAAATGTGTCAAGAGGAATGAAATGAAAGAAAAGCAGGCAGGGAAATCTTGAGCCTTAACGTTTCTTGTAGGAGCTGTTCCTGGCGAGAAGCTGAGTATTGGAAAAGGGAGGATTTACGATAATGGCGTCTCAACCCCCAGGAGTGCGACAGAGAGCGAGAACAAGTGACTGTTAATAACATTAATTAATATTTTGCATGGCAAGTGGCTGGACGCCAGTTGGCGCTCGCTGGCACCCACTCTCCAGGGAAAGGAAAAGGAAAAGATATTACTCTCATCTCAGTTATGAGTTGCAATATGCACAAATTACCACGCTGACATTTCACAGAACACAAGAATATATTGCTATAATAAGAATCATATCAAGCTTTTTTCTCTTAATTCATGATAATAGCTTACTAGATTATGTGTAAAAACAAATTGTAGCTGTAAGTAATGAAATTGTATGTTAGTACGTTTTACTTAGGATTTTTTTTTTTTTTTTTTTTTGCTAGTTGCTTTACGTCGCACCGACACAGATAGGTCTTATGGCGACGACGGGACAGGGAAGGGCTAGGAGTGGAAAGGAGCGGCCGTGGCCTTATCTAAGGTACAGCCCCAGCATTTGCCTGGTGTGAAAATGGGAAACCACGGAAAACCATTTTCAGGGTTGCCGACAGTAGGGTTCGAACCTACTATCTCCCGAATACTGGATACTGGCCGCACTTAAGCGACTGCAGCTATCGAGCTCGGTTTACTTAGGATTGATTACGGAGATTGCTTCATTTGAAATTCAACTTTGCAGGATCCAATGCCAGTCCAAGAATTTAGTGTTTAAAAACTGGCCAAAGATTATTGTCTTTAGACATACTGGCACGACAAGAAATCCATAAATATCCTAGGGATATGAGCTACATATTATTGGTAAGTAAAATATAATAAAATGAAAATATATTCTTTATATATTCCCAAAAGTAAAAATCCTTTTCTTAATCATCGTTATCCGGTCGATTAGATTAGCAGTTTGCCTTTTCCTCCCACAACGAGCGCTAATGTGAGTCAATTCAGAGTTTCACACTTAATCTCTTATAATTAGCCTTCATTCGGTGTCGACACTTTTCAAAAAAGAAATCAAAAACTCCGAAGGATGTAGAAACAAACAACACATTCCAGAAGAAGTTACGTAAATAAGTTAATTTGGCTAGGATTTGAATTTTAAAAAACGAATAAAGAAACGAGTGATTTTAGGCTGTTTTTCCGAAACTGCATTTAGGGCGGAAGTGATTTTCGAATACTTTTTTTCATTTTGATAGAGCTATCCATGACTCACAATTTGAAACATTTTCGGGCCCTTTAGCCCTTCAACTTTCGGCCCCATTGAGGAAATTGCTTAATTTTACGTTTTCCGTGGTAATGGGGACCCTTACCTTGTCTGATGAGATATATTTCAAACATTTCAGGACAAAATTCTAGCATTACTCAAGTCTTTTAATGGAATCTTGGAGTGAAACCTGCATATTATAATGTTCATTGTGTGGCTTCAATCTCAGAAA